>NW_024103762.1:0-302500 GCF_003945595.2 Pipra filicauda | reverse complement strand
CCCGGAGCTTTCACTAATCGCCACTAATTTTCTTCATTAACTTCATTTACTCTTTCCACGCGTTTTTTACGGGGTGAGGCGGGGAAAGGCCCGGGTGGGGACCGTGTCCTCTGCACTGATTTCTGCCTTGAAGCTGAATGCATGGGGTGAGGGTGACGGGGGTGTGTGCAGGGATATCTTCGCTCCGAGCCCCCCAGCGTGGGTCCGGGTCGCGGGGCTGTGTGCCCACTCCGCGCCCCACGGGGCACGGGAGGCGAAATTACACCAACTCGGGTGTTAGAAGCGATCAGCAGTGGGCTGAAAAACACAACCCTCTCCCGGGAGTTTGCACAAGGCGGCTCCCCCATCTCTTTTCCTCCTCTTCTTCCTTTTTATTTTTATAATTTTTTTTTTGAGCTCTTGCTTAACTCCCTGGACCCAGCCCTGATTTCATTCTGGTTATTAGACAGCTACCAGTGACTGTCTGCACTCCGCGTCTTTCCTGCTAATTATCACCTTATGAAAAGTGTTTCATTAAGAAACTCTGCTTTTGATTAATTATCGACAGAATGCTGACCAGAAAGAAATGAAATTAGTCGCTGACCCCGTCTGAGTAACACTGAAAATTCATCACCTATCCTTTTAATATTGAAACGCACCGTAGAATTTTAATAGAAAATATTGTTTTTTTCCAAACCTTTCAGTCTTTATTAATGCCCCTGGGCAAGAAATTATATTGCTGGCAATATAGCAGCCTTTGTTCATTTTATATTTATTAAACGTAATGCACTTCATTTTCAAATATTTTACTGTTTCTTTTTAATTTCGCTCACTGTAAGTACAGAACAAACCTTTTTCAAACATTTAAGATGCTGGGGAGGTCCTCGCCCTCCCCAGAATGCCGGATCCCACAGAGGATGGGCTGCCGAGCCCACGGGAAGAGAAGGGACTGTGATTTCAGCTGCGGCCCCGCGGACCCTCGGGGCACCCCTGCGGGGTGCGGAGGAGGGAAAAGGGAGCCCAGGCTCTTTCGCACTGGGGGCTGGGCCCAGTCGGGGAGGTGCGGGGGGGTGCCTGCAGCTAGTCCAAGGGTCCCCCCTGCATGTCTGGTTCCCTCTCTGACCCATATTCCCCCCAGCGTCACCTCGATGGCAGGGGCAGGGCGGCCACCCAGGGACTCTGCACGGTGGAGTTCGGCCTCGGGGGGAGGCCAGAGGGTGCGGGACCCTCTGGGGCCCCCGAGCCTCTCCCAGCAGTTGGGTCGCTCCCCCCCGTCCCTGGCCGGCGGCCGCCGCCGCCCTCCCGCCTGTCCCCCTTTCCCAAGGAATCCGAGACCTGCGGTTAATGAGACGTGAAGTGTGAAAAACTTCCTGAGCGGGGCGGCCCTAACGACGTTCCCAGATGTCTGGCAGGGAAGGGGCGGCCTCGGCCACCGGGTCCCCCCTCGGAACGGTCCCGCCAGCCTGGCCCAGGGCGGTACTGGACGGGGAACCCCGAGGGGGACTGGGCTCGGCGTCCTGCGGGATCTCGGGGTGGCTCCGCCTGCGGTCCCTCATGGGGAGGGGATCCCGCTCCCTGTGCGCATCCCCGGGTTCCCTGGGTGCCCCCAACTGCGCACCCGCAGGTCCCCGTTACGCACCCCCGGAGCGCTCCATTGCTCAGCCCCCCGTCCCCTCAAACCGTGAGGGAAACCCCGATCACACTTGTCCTGACCTGAGCCGCAGAAGTTGCTCCAAGAGGGGTCGGCTCCAAGTGATACCTGCCAAAGGGGGGACATCAGGCAGCGAGTCCCCGGGCAGGAAGCCTCGACCCACGGGCTGGCTGCTCTCCCTTTCCCTATCCCCCTCCCTAAGCAGCAACCATGCCTCCACCAGCCCCCTACTCTTTTCCCTCGCATTTCTCCCCCCCAAAACTCAGCTCCACATGCACAGCCCTATAGATACCGGGGCAAATAAATAAATAAACCCCAGCCTCCTATTTTTATGAGCCATTTAACTCCAAAATAGACCTCCAGTATCTAGTCCCCGCGCTGGATTTCCATATCCAGTCACTCAGCCCTGCTTATCTTCATGTATGGCTGCCTCATGTTTAACACACAATTACATTTTCTCCCTCCAATTCCATTACAAATGGAATCGGGGAGGCATTGTTTGAAGAAATGTACTGCTTCAGTTCTAGTTATGTCGTACAATGCACGGAACAGTGGAAAAAATCTAGACACCAAAGAGTCAACACACACACACACAGACACACGGAGCCCGGCTCCAAGCCGAGCCTGCATCCTTATTTACCCCAAACTGCTGCCCTGCAGAGAGGCCGACCGGAGAAAAGGGGCCCAAGCAGAGATAACCAAGTGATGGGAAGTTAATTAATTATATTAAACTATTGACTAACTACCTAGCTCGATCGTAATTCATTTAGAGAATATTAAAATCTGAGGAACAATAATAAAATTGATGCCGATTCCCAGCGGAAGGAGATGACCAGCAAATTGGATACTTTTCTTAATCTGGCGTAAATAATAACATGTCTGTTCCCACTCCCTCTCAGGCCAATTCCCCTATCATTTATTCCAGACTCAAAAGCCTGCTTCCATAATTGATATCAGTTACTCAATGAGTGCTTCTTGCCTTTGTTCTCGTTATCCATTATAATTACAAAGTTCAGCCCGGCCGGGTGAGCGGGGGTCGGCCCGTGCCGGGCGGTGCGGCCGGAGCCCCGGGGGCAGCTGCCGAGCCCCGGCCCCTCCCGGGACACGATCCGGAGTGGGGCGCGCTGGGAGAAGGACGGCACGCTGGCATTGCGCTGCCAGGGGGGACATTCCGTGAAAGCCGGCTCAAATCCTCCTGGGAAGCGGCTCGTGGCAGCGGTTCGTGACTGTGGGAGCGGGGGGTCCCTCTTGGCACTCTCCCCACACCCCGACCCGGCTCCCCGCTTCCTCCGGCCGAGCCACCACGCCTGGCTCCGCTCGGCGCAGATATTACTATTTCGTTATTTATTCACTTATTTATTCATTTATAAAGTGTTTACTTAGCTCGGTGCAGATGTAACATCTCATTTACAGGTTGGCCCCGGGGCAGAGAAACAATTGGCAACAGAGGAGGGAGGGGAAAAAAAAAAAAAAAAAAAAAAAAAAAAAAAAAAAAGAGAGGAAGAAAAAACCCAACCAAAACTCGGGAGAATAGAGAGGGAGAGCAGAGGGAAGGGGAGCTGCCTCCTGCAGCAGGGGAGCACTGGCTGCCCCCACTACGGGACCGCCGGGGAAAGGACCGTGGAGGCATCATCGCTCCTTCGGAGAAACTAAAGACATGGGGCGGTTGCTGAGGGGCGAGGGATGCCTGTGTTCCCCGGAGGACACCGGGTGTAGACAGGGGAAGCCGTTCCAGCGCTGCCAGCGCCCGTCAGGCGTGGGGACGGTCCCTGTCGGGAGGAGTGGCACTACATCCCCTGCCCTTCTGCCTACTACCCGGTAGCAGTCTCTCTCCGCCCTTGCGGCCTGGGCACCGGCGGAGCGCACGGACGTTGGTTTTCCAGCGGCTCTGGGGGGGAAATCTCTGCTTTCCCCGCTGGTTCACGAGGCACCGGCTGGGGTGGGGGACGTGCCGGAGGCGAGGTTCGAACCCTCGGGCCCAACAGGGCCCTGTCCCTGCGCATCCCTTCACATGGGCTGACGGGCGGCAGCTGCTGATTGTTTAAACGAGGAGGCGGTTGCCTAGCAACCCATAGGAGGCTCATTACCGAAGCCACAGTGATTAACAAAAAAGGGTATGAAAGTAAAATGGATTAATTATTTAATTAACTAATTGATGATCAACTTCTTTTTAATTATTCACTTAATTAAAGAAGTGTAACTACAACACTGCCCTTATCAAGTGTGTTGATATACTGACAAGATTTCAAAGACAAAAAGAAAAAGAAGAAGAAGAAAGGGAAAAAAAAAAAAATCTTCCCTGCTACAGGCCCTGCAGATCTGAACCAGGAGCTTCACACAACACCTTGGGACATCCTGCCTGGAGTTCAGGTGTGGCCCCAAAACTTTCCTGTAAAGGGCTGGGGTGGGAGCCTCCCTCGCTGAAGGAGCAGTACCATTACTGCGAGTTATATCTGCTTCCTGCTGCCATGCTGCAGAGCATAAATTCAGCCAGGCTGTGCTCCAAGGAAGAGTTATGGAGGCCTTGCTGCCTCTTAAATCCGGGTTGATCTTTTCCTCTTAACTAGACGATGGTTCAGCTGCATCTGGTCAGACCGACCGAGAGAGTTATGGATGGCTGCAAATGTCTCTGTGCCTTTTTCCCAGGCCGAAGAGTTTGGCTAGGACTGGAAAGAAGGACCCTTCCTAGGGGTGACTAAAGTGTGCAAAGGAACTGGGAACATCCCAGCCTGGCATCTGTGGTCAGAGGAGAGAGGTGAGCATCAGGGTGCCAAAGCAACCCTGGTACTTGTGCATGAAAGTCTTGCTTTTCCCAGGCACGGGGTCTTTGCATCAGGGACCATGGGGAAGGAGTGCAGGCACTCCTTCACTGGCACCCCACAGAGCTCCCTGCCTGCTTAGGGATCCTTCTTCCCAAGCTGTGCTCGGAGTCAGCAATAACATGTAAGTGATTTTGCTTTCCAAAGGATTTGTCTCCTTCACTGTGCCCTGCAAGTGTCTGGCTCTCCCTGTATTGCACTAATTTTGTTTCTCCTTTTTCGAAGTAAACAGTGCAGCTTGTCGAAAACATTCACCTCTCTTGATTAATTTACCCCTAATGACAAAGATGGCTCTGTAATCAGCAGGTAAATGCAGGGAGTGAAATCTGCCTGGTTTTCCCTGTTAGCATGGCTGATGAGGGAGAGGGGGGTTGCTGCCGAGCTGAGGGGAGGACGGTGCTGCAGGGACTCAATTGATTCTATTTCCCCATCCAAGGTGTGATTGGATTTATTGTCAGCATGAAGAAGACAAACAGATCACCTCTGCTTGGCACAGTATTGGCAGGTCCAAGATCTGCTGAAGGAAGGAAAACTTGGGAGAGTTTGGCTTGGTTTTTTAAATGTCTTCTGAAACGTTCCTCCTCTGCGCACAGAGCTCTGGAGCTCACCTGAAGAAACCTCATCCCCCATGGTCACCCACAGGTGATGGAGCTGTTGTCACTCCATGCTAGGAAGAGGGCAGGAGGTATCAGCACATAGATGGGTATGGCCAGCAATGCAAACCAGGAGCACTCTGTGGTCACAAGGATGTGACCTGTGACGATATCAGGCTGGGTGCTGAGGAGCTTTCCCTAGGAGATGCTGAGAAGTCATTGGAGGTGTTGGAAGGTTGAAGAAGGGAGGAAAAGAGTTCTCCTATTCTCATTGAAGGAGAAAATGCTCCCACTGTCAGGCAGACAGAAAGGCAGGTCTGTGTGTACAAGACCTGTACAAGACAGTACAAGGATGGACAAGGCAGTCTAACTTATCCTTTGCCAGTTCCCTGTGACTCCACTGGGTTTTAAAAACATAAACCAAACCTTCCCCTCCATTTAAAGCATGTACCTAATCCCCTAACTCTCTTAATTAAGCAGAGGGAAGTTTAAATTGTTCTGACCATCTTTGGGGGGATTATATATTTCAATCATCATTATGGTATGGCTATTTGTGATACCACGAGATAGATAGGTATATCCATTGTATAATCAGGCATACAAATTATAATCCCCCCAAAGACATTTAATAACAATTTAAAATACTGACTACTGGACGTAGGGCATCGGCAGATTAGAAATGAATGTGAATGGGGGGTTCGTTCAAGGACTCTGGATGATTTATGCTACAAGCCTCTGTCCTGCAGTTCTCTCTCCTGGCATTAGGACCAGTGCTGGTGAGGAGGAAGGGGCTTCCATCCCTGGGATCCCTCCCTTGCAACAGCATCCGCCATGGATGCTTCACCCTCTCCACAGACGGGGCTCAGGGTGAGATGGACATGCTGGCTCCCAGGAGCATCTCAGCATCTCATCCTCCCAAACAGCTTCCATCCCTTGGGATGCCGTGATGGTCTCATTACCTCCACTGGAAGCTGTGGATGTGCAGTTGAGGGCAGGATGTTGTCTGATGCTGTCTAATTTTCTTGGAGCTGTACATGGGGGTCCCCACTGACATTAGAGGGAGCTGCTGAAGCATATCGAGAGAAGAGGAGATGCTACGAGTGCTCACTCTCACAGCAAAACTGCTCAGGGGTGTCTCTGTAACTGTGAAATCAGGCCTTTTGAAAGCATGGATTATTGAGTGAGTAGATCTAGCCAGCTCCTTTAGGGCCATTAGTCCTCATATGCACTTGCTTATTTTACACTGAAAGCATGCAGGGGAGATTATGTCATTTTTAGGGTAGGGGGGAGAAGAAATAGCGATTTTTATATGTCTTAGGAGTAAGTGAAAATAACTGCTTGAGACCTACTAAAACAGAAGGAACACATGTCTTAGAAATAAAAACACATTCTGACTTGACAGCAACAGCAGTGCAGGCTAAAGTCTAACTCAGTGAATTTTTGTAGCCTGAGTTTGGATGGCAAAGAATTTGAAACTTTATGGCTTAACTGGAAGGATAGGACACAAGACTCTGGGGAAAAACTGAGTCCAAATAAACGGGCTTGGCAGGCATCACCCTTTGCGGAAAGGCCAGTCCGGCTGGAAAACTGATTTCTTGTTCTGTTTTTAAAGAACAATATGGAGATCATGTTTTCTGTTTCATCTAGTAAGTAGAAACATTATTGTCACTTGCCTCGTGCCTTCCGTATAGGCAGCGAACGCCGTAACAGCTGAGGAGTGTCTCTCTCCCTCGTTGTATGAGGGGTGCAGGGCTCCCACCACGCACCTGCAACAGGGGAGACCCAGGAGAGGTTCGGGTCTGAGTCAGAGCACCTGAGGGTGGCAAAGGGAGCTGGATGTGGGAAGGGCTGATGGCTTTGCCTGTTAGCAGCAGTACAGCAAACTTACATTCTTGTTCGATAACACCACAAGTCGTGCGGGAAACAGCTAAACAGTTGTCTAACACAGCAAGAGATCTTGCTGACTGTGAATGTTGCTGGAGAAATCGTTCCCTCAATGTGTCCCCAGTTCCTTATCTAGCTTCCAGAGTTGCAGTTTTTGAAAGGTTTTGGTACGGTTTTACTAACACCTTATTGTGGCGTGACCCCCTCGCCAGCTCCAGGCAGCCCCGCGCTGTTGGCTCCTAAATGTCCTTGAAAGGGCAGATGCCCCTGGGGCTCCTGCCAGTGCGGGGCTGGGTGGCTGCTCTGTGAGGGGACCAGCCCTGGAACATTGGCTGCCATTGTGGATTGAAGATGGTTCAGTCCTGGGAAAAGCTAAAAACCCCAAATAAAGGAGATGATGGCTAAACACACCCCTGGGGTGAGTTCAACAGGCACCTGCAGGTGGGGACTGATCATCTTTATCCAGCCCAAGTGTTCTACAGGGGCTCACCCAGGCTTGGCTTTAATTGGAGGGAAAGGGCCTGGCCTCAGATTCTTTATTAGTAAGGGAGACCAAATCCATTTACCACAGCTGCCCCAGGGATCCCAGATTTGTCATCTCCTTCATGACAATGACTGTGAGTCGGATCTTTTTTCTGGAAGACCTCACGACAGGTTTTCCTCTCCGTGAGCAGGATGTCGTGTTTGCCCTGGCGTTAGAGAAATTGCTGCTCTACAGCACTCTGTGCCCTCAGAGAGAAAGTGCCAGGAGTGGGGAACCCAGGTCAGTGCTTACAAGGAATCAAATGCCCCAGCAACGGGCATGTTACACCCTGACCTTGCCCACTTGGGAACAATTTGGTGCCTGTTGGTGTCAGCTAAGCTGGCTCAGACACTGGGTCTCTGCTGCAGCCGTGCCCTCTCGCTCTCTGGCTTTAAATCACCTTCAGCTTTCCTATTTCTGTGGGCTCATCTTCCCTCCTTAGGAACCTCTACATCAAAGCTGTGCTGGGAAAAATACACTGCTAACTTCTTTAAGCGATCCTGGGCGTTGTGATTACAGGATCCAGCAACTACTTTTCCAGAGCTTGTGAACTTCTTGGAAAATCTCCAGGGAGTTTCTCTCTGGGGGAACTTTATATTTTCTTGCTGATTTTTAAAAGTCTACTGATAACACTGCATGAGATTTTTTTTTTTAAGCACCAAACTCTTGATGGATGCTGGGTTTGTAGGAGCTGTAAATGTAAATTGTTTTTCTTCTGGCCACTTGTGTTTTATTTGAAACGTACAAAATCTGAGTGTGTAGTTCCTGAGAGCTGGCCTAGAGAACAGCAGCACTCCCAAGTAGTTTGTCTCCTATCAAATGGCATTAATAATTTAGTCACTAATTAAAAGTGAGGTCAAACAATGAAAAATGACTGAGCTAAATGGTTACGCTGTGATGTATTAAAGTGCCTGGTGGGTTTTAATGGATGGAAGGAGCGTTGTTGTTTGTTTATGTACAAAACACTTTCAGTCAAAGACTGTAGGAGTCCTGAGGAAATGTATTTAACTAACATCTTTTACAGGTTACTGAGTCAATGTCTTGAACAGACAATTTTTGCACACCTTTTATATCTTTCAAATTGCTCAGATACTTGTAAAACAGCTTCTCTTAATGATGAAGGGGGGGAAAAAACCTGCTTTGATGCCTCTCAGGCTGGTTCATCAGTTAATGTTAACACAGAAATATCTAGGGGAATCTAACATGTCATGGGAGAGGTATTTTGAAAGGAGCTTGGTTTATGCGCTGGGTGCCTGTTCCCAGCATGCTGGTGGCTGCTACTGCCCTGAGTGATTTTGGGAAAGTGCTTGTCATTAGTGTGATTAGTTTATTTGTCAGCAGCCTTGCCCAGAAGCTAACCCTGTACTGAGCAGCACGATGCTGCCCCAGCAGCTGCTTTTCTGAAGAAAAATTGTAAAGAGAGCAAGATTGCAGCTCTGTGTGAGCAGAGAGGGAACCTGAGAGAAGGAGGACCCTGACTCGTTGAACCCTGCCATGGCACTTGCCAAAACCAGGCATGCCCAGAGTCTCCAGCAAGGGCCTCATCTCCCTGACCAGCCTTCCCACCACACCATGCTGAGGTGCACTTGGTGCTGCACTGCTCACAGCAAACTGTGCGGCATCGTGTCAGTGGGACACACCTGACTTCATGGAAGTGGAGGAAAGTTTCCCACCGTGGGCACACATCTTTCCCACCACACATCTTTTTGTAGGTCCTCTGTGTCCTTTAGGTGGAAGTGTTATATTTGTGACCCTAAATCAGGGCACAAAAGTCCTTGGATGGCAGGAACATAGAAATGTCTGTGATTGCACGTCTGGCATGCTCCACTGGGGACCTTGGCTTTTGTTTCCAGGGCTTCAGGGTTAAGGCCTTGGCTCCCATACAGACTTGTTCTTATGGTTGTATAGATGCCTTTACAGGAAGGCTAAGTAGAGGGTGACAATTTGTCTTGACTATGGTAGGCAAAACCAGGATGTTCAATCAGAGATCTGGACCCAGAGTTGCTATGTGCTGTCCAAGCACAACAGGAGGAACACTTCTGAAATTCTTCTCATCAAGCTTAGAACTGAAGGTAGGGTTAAGTACAGACCCAAGAAGCCCACATTCCTTTACAGTACTCTATGCAACCAAAAGGGAAAAAAAAAGAAACTATAAGTCCCCACTCCTAAATATTTAGCCTGTATTTATTTACATTTTTAGCTGACAATCTTTATATAAAGAGACAGGAAGTTGGAGTTTTGCACCTATTTCATTTAACACCACTTAACTCCTGGCACTGACCCAATATGTCTCCATTAAGAGGAGACTTTGCAAAAATTGTCCCAATTAAGCAGCAGCATTGCGATTTGCTGTTGTTAGGCTAAACTGGTTCCCTGGGAGATGTCCTAATGAGGTATCCATCTTGATTAAGTGCAGACCCGTGAAGTGCTTCCCAATTAAAGGACAGAGTATGCAAGTATATTCTCCAAAATTTTTTTTAGAAGTAGTTATTTGTGGTATCTCCTCTGGGGCTCACTTCCCCATGGACAAGGGCGGTGTTTGCTTTGATGGGGGATGATGCTGACCAGGCCCATCACAAGTGATCATGGACTGCCAACACCCATGTTTGTGTCTAGATCTCCAAATTCAGAGTAGCTGAAGGAGAAGGTCCAGTGGATGAGAGCCCAGACAGCTGCAGATGTCATTCCTACATGTCCGCTCAGCTTTTTTATCACGGGTTGACTGTGGGCTTACACTGGGGGCTTGGTGAAACCCCTTGTTCTCTGTGTTTCAGGACACCTTTCTAAAACAGGGAGAAAAGCACTGGAGCCAAGGAGACAAGTGTATTACTGGTGGGAAGGACTTAGATACCAATTTGTTATGTGGAGAAACCGGGTGTGTGGCCATAGTGGCACATGAGGAGACAGACCAGAACCTCCAACCTTTTCCCATGAGAGTGGTGCAGCCCTGAAACAGCATCCAAGAGTGGCTGTGGAGAGATCCTTGAGATTTTGAGAAACCTGGTCTAGGTTTGAAGTTAACCTTGCTGGAGGGAGGAGGTTGGGTCAAGGCATTCTAGAAGTCCCTGCCAATGCAGGTCTCCTGATGAAGCCATGTTTGTAGGGTTGAGTTTTAAGTGGGCTGTGGGGCTCCACCAGCAGCCTCAGCCCCCCAAAGCTGCCCCAGAAACCATTGGGTCTGCCTGGGGCAGCCACAGGGCCTGGTGGGGTGTGAATTAAGAGGGAAGGGGAGGAAGGGCATTACTGTAAAACCCTGTGTGGGGTTTGGAGATGAGAGAGACCACATGAAAGCAAGTTTCTTCTCTAGGAAGTAAGAGCCTTGCTTCTTCCCTTTCAATAACTTTCACTTTAGTTTAAACCAACAAATGTCCATTTGTCAAGTGTTAATATTCACCCAATGTCCAGAGGACATACCTTGAAAGTTATTTATAACAAGACTTTTTTCTTCCAAGGAAACAATGTTCTCATTCCGTATTTCTTCTGTGCTACAGAATTACCAATCAACCATTTTGGAGTCATTTTAAATACAATTATAAAGAATGTGATTAGGACAAATGCAAAAGAAGTTAAACATAATCAATTCCTCAGTGCTGCCTTGTGGTTTACATTTTAGTATCGTTTAAGGGGATTTGCACCAACCTTTTGTAGTAGATTAAAGTCAGATATTTTGTTTGTTACAATCAAACCTATGATTTCGGTTTTATAAATTTTTAAAATATTAATTATAGTTTGAAAAGTACACGGAGGTGAATACATTAACTAGTTTCCTGCTTAG
Organism: Pipra filicauda; assembly: GCF_003945595.2. Lineage (NCBI taxonomy): Eukaryota > Metazoa > Chordata > Aves > Passeriformes > Pipridae > Pipra > Pipra filicauda. Next base: position 291,276 of record NW_024103762.1, on the reverse strand, counting down.
ATAGCAACTATTTGGTGTTTGGCATTAGATTAGCAAGGAGCAGGTTGGGAATTTTAATCCACCTTGTTAAGTTATTAAATTTTCTTTATTTACATACAGATCTCACTTTCATTAACATTGTAACAGGTGCTCATTAACAATTTATCATTTGCAAGGCAGAAACAAAAAGAGATTTTGCCACCAAGTTTTCTCTTCTGAGTGTCTCAATTATACTATGTAGCAAAGCTAAAACAATTACAAATACTGTTTTACAACAACACTCAAAGTTTGGGCCCATGTGGAAAAATTAGTAATCTTTGAATATTTCACCTCTTATAGTTTCACTCCATGTAGTTACATAAATAAAGCTTCTTGTTGTTTAAAAAAGGGGGGTATTTTCACCCTAAAATATCTGCTATATTTAAAGTATTTGGGTTCAAGAAAGTACGGACCCATTATTCCACCCTACTTATTCACAACTTAAGTGAAGACTAATAGAATTTTAATATGATCTGTAATCACACTAAAAACTGTAGTTCAAAATTCCTGAGCATCACTTCAGAGCTACTGAATAGCCCTGGATCTAATTAGCATAATCGTTTGCAGAGCCCTTGGAGTCCTATTTTCACAACCTTTTTATATTCTGAAAACAGGAGGTTTATAGTTTCTTTTCATTTTTTGGCATAAGAGAAGGACATGGCACAATTTCCTTCTCCTTCCCTGCTCCCTCCTCCTTCCCCTCTGCTCCCCCCAGGCTGCTTGTGCAGCACGTACCACCCCCAGCAGGCACCTGTGGACCCACAGAGCAAACCCTGGCTTGGCTGCGTCCCCCCAAAGCCTTAGAGACAACTGGAGGCACTGGAAACTTTTCTCTGTCTCCTAAAAATTATATGCTTGATAAGCCTATCTCTCTTTTTTGCGTTGCCTTTCCCTTTTGGAAGGAGGTGAGTCTCCAGCAGCTCTTTCAGTGCGGCCGCCTCTTCCCCATCCCTGTATCTCCAGGAACTGCTCTTCTCTTGGCAGCCAAGGGCTCGCTCTCACAAGGTGGTTTGTTCTGGCAAGGCATCTGAATAGCTGTGGGCTTGGCACCACTCTCTGTTTTGCAGGATAGAGTCCTCATTTGAGCCTCTGTCATTTGCAAGACTTCCAGCAACGCTGGTACATTTGCGATGATCCATAACACATGGGTGATTTAGAAGCATTCCTCAGGCTTCCAGCTCTTGCTACACCCAGGAGTTCAAAACCCAGTTTGGGATGACTCTTCCCAGCTTTGAATTGTTATCGGAATTGTTGTCTGGGCTTGGTGTATAACTCAGGCTGCAAGATCCTGAAGGATCATGTTTTATTCCATGTAAAATAGCTTTGATGTTCTTAGAGCACATCTAAGCACAGTGTGCTCCAGAATTGCTGTTGCCTTGACTGATAATGACTCCTTGTGTGGTGAAAATAACCTTAATGTCACATTGGATCTATTTTTGATCTGTTTAGGTAAGAAAAGATTATGGGGACCTTATAAATCTTAAGCAGATCCAGCTACTGCATGGTCACTGTCCATTTCATCAGCTTGTGGTTAGGTGAGATGTTTATATACAACTGTCACAGTTCACCTCAGCTTGAAAATTCAGCTCCCTAACCCCCTTCACTGGCATTTCTGTTTCATTTCAGATAGTTTACACCAGAAGTGGGGGATCTCAATAGCCTTAGTTGTCCCACTAAGGCTCCCTTTATCAACCTTAACTGCAAGAACAAGGGGCATGAAAAATCACCTCTGGAAAATCCAGTGCCACCAGGTTGGTTTGGGAGCAGTCATGTCCAGTCACAAACATGATCAAGCTCTTTGGCTTCTCCTTCAAAATACATTTTGTGTGTGTCTGGTGATCTTGGTTTTAATGTTCATTTTACCACTGGCAGTTTGTCTTTGCTGCTCACTGAAGCCCAGTGACTGGTTTTCAGTGTATTTCTGGACCGTCAGTCTGTTCCAAGATGCAAAGTGATTTTCCCTCTGTAATTTGAGGACTTTTATGAACTGAACATCAAAGAAGTCTGTGAGTCTCGCTCTGTCTCTCAAGACTGATTCCTGCAATTAGAGTTTTCCTAAATCCTTTTAAATTTATCATTGCTTTCACAAATCCAAGTCACGAAGTGCTGGATTCCCGAGCTGGGTTATTTCCTTGTTCTGCACGTCCTGGCTGGTGTCACGGGCTGGGCCAGTTGTTTCTGGCTTTAGTGTAGGTTGATTGTTTCCTTCCACATCTGGATTAGCACATTAGTGATTAGAGGGATGAAGTGTGAGAGTTCAGTCTGGGGTAGGTACATCTCGAAGGATATTTGCTTTGAAAGTTCTAAACCTGCACCCTGGTTCTGTTTGTCTTCAGGATGCTTATGGGCTTGGTAAGCATTTTAGTGCTGTTCGGCAAATCTTCACACCTCGTGTTCACCAAAGACCACATAAATGCAGAGAAAGGGAAAATTCTGGTAGCTTTTTTTCTGATCTTGGGTGAGGATACATGTAGATGGGTCCCCAGCCCTGACCTGTGGTGTAGGTGAGGCATCCCAGGGATCCCCAGCTGGGGTGTATGGCTTGAGGGATTTACCCTGCTGGGTTTGTTGAGTGTGGTAATGCCATGCTGCAGGCTTAGCTCTGCCTAGGCTTCCTCCACCCCTTCCTCACCATCACCTGCAGCACTGGCATCCCTTGCTTGTGCTCGGACCCTGCTACAGAACAGCAAATCTGAAAGAGTATTTTGTTTTAATAGACATGGAAAATTAATGCCTAGAAATTACCGTAAGAAAGGACACAGGCAAAATGCCTCCCTGCTTCTGCCACTGTTCTCTGCCTACATTCATTTCATAGAAGCTTTTGAATTGCTTCTTTCTAACTAAAATCTTTCCACAGCAACGATGTCCCTGATTGTACTATTTTAAAAAGTAATTTTCCCCACCCCTGAAAGTTTTTATCTACAGCATTTTATATTTTCTCACTGACTTAAATAGCCTGGTCTCTCTCTTTCTCAAAGTAAAATAGACAGTGCCTTTATTTATCCTGTTGGTACTTTAAACTACAATAAGATAAATGGGCACAATTATAGATGTGTACCAGAATAGGAACATGTGTTCCAGCATATGTGATACTAACCTAAGCAGACATCTAAATGTACTTCTCAGATAACAAACATTACACACACACACACATTTATTAAACTCAGCAACAGCCTCTGCCATCCTTTTCAGCTACTTTTAAACAGCTGGTGAACTGTCAAAACCACGTTAAATATTTTAACAAACAAGTTAAATATTTTTAGTTGTTTCTGTGATGGTAGTAAAAACTCAGGGTGGAGTAATCAAACTGCTTTTGTGAAATGCTCAGGGAAAAGCAGAGGATGACTTTATTTGGCTGTAAGTTTTGAGCCAACTTTCCTTCTAAAGGAGTAAGCTAAGCCCTGCACCTGAGACCCAGCGAGCCACGCCGGGCACGGCAGTGCCTTCGCTGCCTTCGAACCCCTGAGATCTGCGGGAAGGAAAACTCCTCAGACTCCCTCCCGTGGGATTTATGGCAGGGTTAACACAGCGGATTAGATCATGGAAAGCTGGTAAATGTTTATTTATGGTGCCTGGGTGTTTATGATGCTCTCCTGCTCCGCTCCTGAGTTCCCTCTCAACAGACCTGGTCCCAAAAGCCTGGAGAGCGCCACGTGTGTGACTTCAGCTGTGAAGATGTGTGTGGCAGCAGGGCCTTTTGGTGCTTCCAGGCAGGCTGGAAGCTCAGGATAGCAACGATTTGTATCACTAAAAGTCAGAAAGGATTTGCAAACCATCCGTTCTATTGCTATTTAAGTGCAACAGAGAAAATCCACAGCGAAAAGGCACAGGCCAAGAGCCTTTTTATTTTTAATATACATAAAAAAGGTGAGTATTGTAACATGTGAGCAGGAGATAATGACAGGTGAATAAAAAGAAAGACAGTGACATATCTAGCAAAGTGTCAGATTGATAAATAAATGAACAAAGACAGGAGAATAAAAGGCTGTTATGAAATACATCAAATCTGATGTGATACGGATCGTGTTGCGGGAAGTTCAGTCTTCCTTTGCTGAGACAGGAGTCAAGGACAAACAGTTTGTCTGTGATTACGAGCTGTCCAGGCTAGTGAAATAAATACACCTGGAAAAGGGCTCTGTCCTTCCCCCTGCCAGGCTTTCAGCACAGTGAGCACCCAGGAAGTTAACGCAACACGATTTATTTTGGGTGACATTTCCTATGCACGATTATTACAAACGGCTTCTGAGTGGATTACGGGCTCTCATGTAAAACTGAGAAATAAAGAAAGCACAGTTCAGGCTGCACCCTCAAATCTGTAGGGGGGGAAGCAGAGCTGAAAACCAAATGAGAGGATCATATTTTGCTATAACAGAAGAATGATTGATCAGGTGTAAAGTGGGTGATTTGGGGAGGAGTATGTGGCATCTTGCTGGTGAGAGCAGGAGAAACCAGCCAAGAAAATGTGATGGATCTTGAAAATTAATCTCAGCATCACAGAGAAGCTCATTAGAGTGTGGTGGATGCCCAGGAGGTGTGGTCACTGCCAGACAGCAGCACCAGCTTCATCACGTTGAGCAAAGCCAGCCCAGGGACAGCAGGGGTGGGAGAGGGGCCATGCTGTGTTCTCTGGGCAGCAGTGACCCTCAGGAGAAAACTGCTGGAAACTGAGGAACCAGTTTGAAGAGACCAGGCTCCAGTCTTGACCTTCATCCCATGGGAAAGTGATGATCTCCGGAGGTTAGCATAGGTCAGCCCAGGAAGTGGCCAGCCTGGGGCATCTGCTTCCCAGCTGGAATGTGACACTGGCAGAACTGACCAGAGGGGCAACAGCAGAGAAAAATCCAACTGGTGATGAGCAGTACTGCAATAATGAAGTGACTGAGGGTTACAGAGCTACCTGGAGAAGCAGGAACGAAGGATATCAAGAGAGACATGAGGAGAAACAGTCTTGTAGGGTGTCCTCAACCAGCCATGGTGGGGGCTGTGTTTGCAGAGGAAGAGGGGCAGCTGTCCTAGTGGGAATGTCTGTGAGCAAACTTGTTTCCAAGGCACACGGGGAGAATGGCTGGACAAACAGGAAAATATATTCGTGCTACAGTGCTTTTTGATGTCCAGATGAATTTTTCCCCAACATTGAGAATAATGAGTTTACAGGAAATAGTCCAGGCACAACTCGGAGCAAGACTTTTGAAAAACCACTCACAGGACAGCAGCAGCCATCTCGGCAGTGATGGAAACATGTCCCAGAAAAACAGAAAGGCTGTGAGGTTAAAAGGCTTGGCAGGAGCTGTGGGCAAGGAAGTTTGAAATTTTCCAAACCTGGTTTTGAAGGAGGATTTTCCTGTGTTGAACCAGACCTGCAGTATCATAAACTGCTACAACTGAGCTAATTGTGTTAGTGTTCCATCACTCAGCGTTACTAAAAATCCTGTCCTTTATTTTTTGTCCTTTTTTTTGTTTGTTTGTTTGTTTTGTTTTGTTTTGTTAAAAGCAAGACTTATAACAAATGCTGGCAGAATTACAAACACAGGTCTGATCTGCCAAGTGCCTCTCACAACAGGATTCCCGTTCATCACTCACAGTCCCAGGTCCGAGAAGGAGGTTTCGTTAAGAGACTCGGTAGAAAAATGTTTCTTTGTCTCTCTCAGCTCTCCTTGCCAGCAATCACAGGGCAGGCAGCCTCCTCTATTAGGATTGCTTTCTGTGTCAAACACCTCATCATTAGAAAGTGAGGCTTGAATGTTATTCTTTAAGCCTTAGATCAACTGTGGAGGCTGAGATGTAATGGAAAAACCTGACGCTAGAAATTCTCGAGTCATTATCACAATTTATACTTAAAAGAGCTCCAGTTTTATAGCAAAAAGAAAAAAAAATCCATTCATTTTAATCATTGCAAAGCTTATTAAAAGGTTTCGAATATTATTTATTGCAATTCTGTACCAGTTCTAATTCACTCATTAATTCTATTCATCTTGAAACTAATTTTAAACTTTCAAAATTTACCATAGCATTTTGAAAAGTTAAAGTAACTTTCAAGATGAATAGAATTAATGTTTTCTTTCCCTCCTTACAACTGTTTTCACCTTCAAATACAAACCATGACCATACCATGCTAATAGCTGCAAATGTATTCTCTGTTTAAGGTTTCAAAACCATTACTTGACAGCTGACGTGGAACATAATTCCAGTCTCATTTTCAATCAGAGACAGTGCAGCCTCCTCCAGGAGCTGAAGCCTTCAACATTTACTCCAAATACTTTTCCACAGCTGAGGATGTGAAGTTTTTTTTTTTCCTTTTTCCTCCTGTATATTTTCTGTTTGCTCTGTGTTCCCTCTGACCAAAAACCATTACAGGTCTGTGGAGTCTGCCATAGCTGTTACAAATTTGGAGCATTTTCTGTGTGGGGAACATCTGGTTCCTAAGGAAACAAAGTGTTATTTTACTGATGACTGCAGGAGAATGTCTGGGTTTAATCCACCTGTGAGGACTGATTATTTTTTAAACTTCATACCAACACACAGGAGGTGGATGCTTCCTGGATTCCATGGCATAGCTCTGGCCTCAGCACTGCCAGAATTGGCTTTCATTTCCTAAATTCTTCAAGTTACAAAACGTTTCTCTCTTCCTTGCTAAATTTCTACAGGACCTGAAGGAGCTGGCATGGTTCTTACTTTCATTGAGTGATCCCAAATTCCTTTCTGAAACAAAGAAAACCTCAACAGAAGCAGCTGGAAACTGTGAACAGGGTGTTTTCAGTTTTGCATCACTGGGCAGGCTGCTGGGGCAGTGCCATGTTGAAGGTGAATTCCTTCTCACACTGAAGGCTTGCTGTTCTTTGTGGAGTGATTGACTTCATCTGAAGATGCTAAAGGTCCTACACATGAACCAGTTTTCTGATAAGCCCCACACTGCCTTTCTTCTGGCAGTCAGATTATTTGCAATAAGAGTTTCTGGAGCTTTGGGTGCTTTATTTTTGTGTTCTGAAGTGATGATGTGTCTGTAGCAAAAAGGCAGAAAGAACTTATTTCTGAGCAGGTTCGGGTGTGTACATGAGTGGTCTAACATATATCAGTTATTTGGAAAGGTCTGATGGTGACACATAGCTGTGAAACTGTTCTCATCTTGGATTTTGTAAGGTCATCACTGCTTTCAAGCTTGGCTCTCATCCTTTGCTACAGCTACAGAGTGAAGAGGCGACATGTATTGTGAGCACAGAACTGCAGAAAACAGTAGAAAGGTCCTTGGTGGATGCATTTGTTGTTTAAAATGAACAGAGGTGGGTTTGTGGGGGTTTTTTCTGTTGTGTTTTTTTTCTTTCTTTCTTTTCTGAGGGTGAGTTTGAATCTGTACAGAACCCTTCTAGTTTTCCTGATGTTGACAGATATTGCTGGGGAAGGTTCCCTTGAATGGTTCAGGCCAGTTGGAAACACCACAGAGATTCCCTTGCCATCCATAAACCACAAAGGTGAAGTTAGATTTGGCCAAGCGCTCTCTCACATCCAAGGAAACACCCTTATTCTTGGTAGGAAGCCAGGAGGAAAACCTCAAAGAAGCAGTGGATAAGAGTGCAATTAGAAAGTCCAGAGCAAACATGGATGGGGTTGCCCAGCACCCCTCAGAAATCGGAAACACAGTGTACCTACAGCTAGAGAGCAACGTGACCCATCCTGGGCAAGGCTCTGGAACCGGTGAACAAAGAGCTCTCCTGGAAGTTCTTCCACTGTGACAGGTCCCCTGGGTTCATTTTGCTGTGCAGTGGCCACTTCTGCCATGGCTATAATGTGGGTTGTTTGCTGTGTGAAGCCTCTTCCTGAAGGAAATGGGGACAAACCCTGTTTCTCCTTGTGGTACTGGCCTGTTGGAGTGCTCGAAATGCAACGCGGAAAAGCATAACTCTTTTTTATGCTTGTGGTCACTTGCCTTGCTTTTATATGTGGCAAGTCTGGCAGTGTGGGATATAGTGCAGGGGGCCCCCAGTGTTGTCAGGGAATGTGTCTGAGTGAAGCATTTTATGGCTTGGCTCAATATATTTCCTAGCTGGAATATTTCCACCAGCTTCCTTTGGCCGTGCCCGAGGCTCCAGCTTGTGGTTTCCGTATTTTTCTTCCCCTGAAGACTGTCGTCTTCACTTGGAGAAAGGCAGGAGTGCAGGAAAGGATGCTGCTTTTGTGCTTTCTGCACGTTTGAGATGAAAGTTCCCGCTGTTCCTCTCTGCTCCATGCACGGAGAGAAGCGGATGGGGCAGATTGCCTTTAGCAGTAAGCTTAGGTGGATCCTGCTCAGCAGCTGCCACAAAATTTATTCCCAGGAAAGGAAATAGAGGTCTAATGTAAGCAAGCACACCTGAGCTAGCTGAGTCTTCCTGGCACAGAGACACTGGCTGGGAAGATGTGGCAGGAGGGCTCCAGCAGGATGGATGCACCAGGTCGGTGTCTCGGCTCCCCAGTGGGTTTCCTCTCCAGGTGCAGTCCCTGATCATGATCAGGGGTTCAGGTGGAGAATGAACCCTCTGTATTTCAGATGAGGCTAAGCCTCACATCTGAAAAAGCTGCAACCCAGCTAAGGGGATAAAGATGTCTTCCCTGTGCCAAAAAAAATTGTTGTAGCTGATGGCTATGCTGACCTGTCTGGTTTTTCCCTGCCCAGCTGCCTCGCACAGCATTGCAGCAGACATGGGGGCAAGCACCCACAAGGAGGATTGATGTCACCTCTCCTGAATTTTGTAAGTCTAAATTTTGGTCTCATGCTCAAAGATCTGCTTCCACCTGAAAAGTTTCTGTTGCAAAACAGATTTTAAGCAGTGTTTGCAACGGGGGTGCAGCAGCTGGCAGCCTCAGAAGCAGAGATGCTGCTGTATTGAGAAACAGGTCTCCAGCTTTATGCCTGATTGGGAAGCTTGAAAAAAAAAAAACATAAAAGGGATTATGTTGCTGTTTTTCAAGCCAAAAATGCGAGCAGTAATTCAGACATGAGGAAAGCCGTCATTGCCTGTGTCAGCTTAAGGAAACTGGCCAGAGAAAGGAAGCACCATGGGCTAAGGTAACCCAGGGAAGAGCCTTTGAGTGACTCTCGGGCATCTGCCAGGTCAAGAAAAGCCACCAACTGACTTCCAGAGGCCTTGGATGGGGTCCAGAGTTAGAGCAGTGTCTGATCCCTAAGCTCCTGGGGGGTTGAGGAGGGCTTTGTGATTTAGGATGGCCTTTGCAATTTAAAGTGTTGGCATCGAGTGGTAAATGTAGTTTAGCCAGATGATGCATTTCCTATTTCAGTTTCTTATTTCAATTACAAACACTGGCTCAATACCACCATTACTAAACTGAAGCCTTTAAAATTCAAGGCAAAAAAGTTTCCAAAAGTGCATGAATTGATCTGTCACTCACACAGACTGAGTGTCCAACTCATCAGTCCGAAGTCAAAAGGAAGAATAACCTGTACCTCTGGATCTGTATCTCCAAATGCATGATAACAACAACTGCCTAATTCTCTTTAATGAGCAGCCATAGAAAATAAGGCTTGATTTTTGATGAGAAGTCAATGGGAGTTATTTGGATTGTACTGAAGGAAAATAGGATTAAGAAGACAGAAACATGAGGTTTGCGAGACAGAGCTGGTGCATAAACTCATATTGGATCTGTGCTTCTTTCTGTTTAAGAAATGTGGCCCTTACCATGCCACTGGTTTTTAAGCAAAGCTCTCCATAGATTTCGGAAGGGTATCCTGCCCGAAAATCAATGGCAGGAGATGCCCCTATGTAGTTACCTACTCTGATTTGGTTATTGACTTTTAATAACTTCACAGATACCAATAAGGCAAAATGCCAGGACAGTGTCGCTGAAAATTTAAGTCAGGAATTCCCTGGGAAAGCTCATGCAGGACTGCCTAAATACCTCATTTTCCAGCAACCACCCCCCGAAATGCAAATTGTCCTGCTCTCAGGGTGAACATGTACATTTTTTTTCCCTGAGTGATCACCTATCCATCAGAAAATTGGGAGTGGGAGGAGTGCAGGGCAGGCTGATTCTGCAAAGCTGCCTGCTAAAGCCCTGATTACTGTTATCAAGCAAAGAAGCAGTCCAGTTTAAGCTGCTAAGGTTTCTGACGAGCAACAGGTTATAATGAAGGAAGGCAGAGGAACGCGCGAATGAGCGACTACAGACTCTGGTAAAGAGCGGATTACACTGAAGGTACGTTCCAGGGAAGAGACTGCACATTTCAGAGCAAGGCAGCAAATGGGCTTAAAAATAATCTGAATTTTTTTTTTTTCCCATCCCAATTCAACAAAGATAGAGAATGTAAGATGCTTGGGGAGGGCAGGTCAGCACATCAAACAGGCTCTGCTCGCACTGCTGGGAGCAGTGAGGGAAGGATCCTGCCTGCCTGGAGTGAGTCAATGAGGCTAAAATGTGCGCTCTTACTAAGCTGGTCCTGGTGGCATGTGGGTGTTTGGCTGTGTATCTGCCCAGCATCTCCCCCAAGCACATGATAGTTCCCTCCTCCTCGGCCTCCCTGCATTTTCTGGTTGCAGTGGATGTTGTCTCAGCAGTCCTCTGGTCATTTCAAGTCCTTGAATAAGCCAAAGGAAGATGTTTTGGATACCCTTCTCCCTTTCAGGATTTGCTGTGAGGAAAAGCTAAAGCTGAGATTTGTAACACAGCGTCTGCTTGGTGGTGTAACTGCCCATGGGAGGGCTCTTTCCCTGGAATAAGGGCACGGCTGCTTCCCCTGCAGCAGCTGAATAAGCCACCTTGACTCTACTGTAAGACAAAATTGGATGCATGAGTATGGGATGGGATTGCCACAATTGAAGTCCAAATCCCATTTTAGCTGGAGATGTCCTTTCTAACAGCTACGATCTAGGAATCAGTTTTGTTTATGGCAAAGAGAAAAGCCTTGAAATAGTTCAAAATCCAGGAGAGAAGCTGATTTTTGCTCTTCTTACACCATGAGGGTGATTGTAGCAACATCAAGATACACCCTTTACTAGCCAGAGATAAGGCAGTGCCCTTTGCTGTCTGAAGATTGTGCAGGGCTTGTGTTCTTGTCAAACAGAGGAGGGATGCAGCATTCCTCTTTCCACCGAGCCTTTGAGCAGGCACTGATACATTTATAAATGGCATGTGATAAGCTCTAAAAATGCCACTTTGAAATTGAACCCAGAGAAGTGTGAACCGTCTCAAACAAAAGTGATTCACCTTGGTCACTTGACAAGTGCAGAAGGAATTTCTGACAACAGGAAAGAAAACTGAGGCAACACCAACCTGGCAGGCTCCCCAAAAGCTCTGGTGGAGGTGGAGCTCTCCTGGTCCCCACTGTCCCTGCAGAGCCCTTGCTCCTGCCTTGGCTGTTTCCCTCGCTAATGGGGAGGACCTCTGAGCAGGTAGCAGAGCTCAGGATTCAGCAGCAGAGTCCAGGGCAAGGCAGGGATCTGACAGCCAGCCCTGCAGCCGTGACTTGCTCGACTCTGCCAGGTATTGATCCCCCACACTGGGCATCCCTGTGCTGCACACTCCTCGCTTGTCTCAGGGAGTGGGTGAGAAGTGCCCTGCACACAAACTGTCAGAGGCACATTGAGAGCAGCTTCCTTGTGAATTGGACAAAGTTTCAGCTCTGCTGTGACTCGGGTTATTGCTGGTATTGAGTAGGGGCTGTCGCAGCCTCCAGAACCGGCATTTATAATACACTCCATGCACGGCGTCACCCTTCTGGAAAGAGGCTCATCAGAACATGGCATGTCAGTTGTCACTTCACTGGGAACAGGTGAGACCCTATTATCAGTACACTGTCTACAGACTTCTGCTGCATCAGAAAACAGCTCGTTGGTGCAGTGTGTACAAAGGTGTCACTGGTTTCAGTTGAACTCCACATGGGTTGTTCATGCGGTGGGGAGCTGCCTGATGAGCACAAACCGTAGGAGCAGCGGGTGAGGGAGCAGCCTGTGGCTTTGCTGGGAGCATCTTTTGTACGTGGTGGGACAGGCAGCAAAGAGTGGAGGGGAATGGGATAATTTCCTAAAGGTCAGGATCCGATTTGCCTCTTTTGTGCCATATCGAGGTGGCTAAACCTGGACAAACAACTCTGTGCAGGCTGAGGGTAGCCAGAGATATCCCAATATGCTGCTCCGTGGGGTCGTGGTGATGCTACTGAGAGCAGGGTTTGACCTTTGCCTTGCAGGGAGAAACACAGTCTGAGGTCTGAGACTTGCTGGACCATTGCTGCTGCTGCTGACCCTACCAGCAACAGCTCAGTCCAGCGCTGGAACCAAATTCCTCACTCCAAGAGTAGCAACCTGGAGTCTGTGGAAGGCATCACTTTGTGTAGCTAAGTCCTCCTGAATTCTGCATCCCACCCTCTGCAGACGTTCTCCTTCCCGTCTCCTCCGCTTCTCCCCCAGCACCACTCTGCTAATTTCTCGAGTGGGATACACTAATCCCATATTTCTCTGATAGTTACTTCCTTCAAAGCTGTCTTGGAAACCCAGGTGCCAGGCCCCCCTCTCCTTCCCCCGGCCAGGGAAAAGAGATGGCGAACGGCTTTCTCTTGATTGTGTCGATGGGAGATGATTTTCAAGGTGAAATTTCTAGTTCAGTTGAGTCACTTTCATTCAAGGCGATGAGCAAAATGTCACCCCCACACTGAACCACACTCAATGTGCTGTTCTCCTATTGCATTTAAATTTACTCCACTTTTCCTTTCTGACACCTGTTTAAATCAATATCTTCCTCTCCAGGTCGTGGGCAGAATGTGCCTGGTCTCTCCGCACAGCGCTTCTCAAATCCACTAAAATCAACACAATAATTGAAATATTTTCAAGCTGATTACACCGCTGCCTGAGGCTAGGCTGGTTGCTAAGGGTAAGCTCCCTGGTTGCTAGGGGGAGTAAATCATCTTGCATTATTTGATTTTTGTTATAGATATGAAACCGCTACTCCCTCGATTAAATGTCTCTCAGTCTAACACCTATGGGACCTGGGGAAAGAGAAAAGAAAAGCAGCAACCTTGACCCTGTCAAATAAATATCTCTAACTTTTCCTGTCCTCCGGCTTCCAAACCAAACCTGTCTACTGAATTTTTTTTATTTATTTTTTTATTTTGTTTTTTTTTTTTTAACCTGACTTTAAATAACAAAGCTGTGGGGACAAGCAGATGAAGAGAGGAAGAACTGTCTGTTCCATTAGAGGATCTCTCAGCTTGGCTAAACACTCTCTATTTACTCCAAACACAGCATGATGGGGAGCTACAAGGATCTAATAGCCTTGAAGATGTAGAATTGCACCAATTACAGTTCCTATTCAGCCCACGGCTCAAGAGACATCAGCTGAAATCACAGGGCCAAATCCTGCTACTAGGTCTGCACAGTGCAAAACTGGGGCATCTCTGTGGCAGAGAAGGATTTCTCCAAATTTTCTGTGGTTGCACAGGAGCAGAGTCCCCTTGGACGCCACAGAGGTGAGGCGTCCAGGAGTCTGAATGTGTGCAGGTGCTTTGCTGGTGGAGCAGGAGCTCCCAATGCATTATTAATAGGAAAGCAGTGTGTGGGGCATATCCCTGTGCCACGGACATTTTAAAGAGCCTGCTTTTATTATTCTCTTAGTGCAACCAGCTCCTGGGTGAGGGTATTATCACTGTAGGGTCTCCTCCAAAATTGCGCAGAAGTTAATGTGACTCAGTAAATCTGTAACAATCCACTGGCAGAGCCAGAGGTACAAGAGCCCCTTCTGCCATTTGGGCTGGAAACAACCAGCAGCTCAGGGTGTTCCTGAAGCACAAGGTTATGGAGGGGAGCTGATGTGTTATAAAGTCTTTTTCCACCCCTCAAATCTCCTGTTAATCCTCACAACTGCACTTGACCTCCTCAGCACTGCCCAAAATCCTCCCTCTTAGGTGAGAAAACTGAGGTACAAAAATTGTAGTGAAGCAATTCGCCTCAGGTTGTGCAACTAGTCCAAGTCCCATCCTGAGACCTTTTCTCCCCAGTTGCTGTGGCATTACCTGGAGAGGCACATGCTGTGGATAACCTCGTTGCAGCAGGCCATATCCTTTCCTCCCTGAACCTATTTCTCAAAGGGCAGGTGTAATCCACAATGGACAGGAAAAATAGCAATGTAAATATTGTCAACTCTTTAGTGACAACTTTATGAAACAGCAATATCTTCTCCTCCATGTCACCTGGTCCCTCAGCTGGAAACAGGGATGCAGATGTCACAGAGTAAGAGATGTCAAGAACTTCAAAAGCTGTTGAGGAAACAGGTATAGAGAGGTATTAAGGTGCTGTATGCAGACCCTGGCAGATGAGATGCTGGAGATGAACAGCATTATTAGCACAAATGAGCCAGACCAGGCCAGGCTCAGCCCAACCTCAGCCCAGCCTAGCCTGTGTTCAACACTTTCCACTCTGCTGCTCCCTCTGAGCTATGCCAGTCACAATGTTGCTTTTTGGGGTTATTGGTAAACACATGTGGAAACACGCAGGGTACAGAGGAGAGGGGCCATCAGGAAAGCCTCGTAAACCTGGAGGACACACCTCTTCCAGCCTGGCTTTCTGTTCATGTCCTTGTTTCCCAGTTTGCAGGCAGGATCCCTCTGTGGGGCACCTGCACCTGTGCCACACGTTCAGTGGGAAATGCCTGCAGCATTAAGGGCATCACAATCTAAATGATTAATTGTTTAATATATTGCAAGCTGGTTACCCCTCCTGGATGTGCCATGTAACAAATGGAACCGGCAGAGATCTCACAGTAGCGAGCTCCTTGTTTGATTTTTAGCCAGCCAGTGCCGATGGTTTGAGCTCACAACTACAGCCCGATGCTGCCACCACCTCCTCGGGCAGCAGCCTCACTGGTCTTGGGCTTGGTGTGAGACGTGGAAGTGCTGCTGAAGGATGGGAGCCAACCAGTCCTTCAAATACAGGTGTGTAACAGGGGTCAGGGCAGATGCTTAATTAAAGCTTTTATTTATTTTTATCAGATGTGTGAAGACTTGAAGTAAAGCCCTAAGTATTTAACTCAGTGGAAATGCTCTGCACCTGACATATAAAAAAACATACTTTGGGGATGTGATGTGGGGTTTCACTTACATATCTAACTTGCTTAAAATCCATATTAAGTATAATTTCTATTTCAATATCATACAGGTCACACTCTATGTTAAGGTTCCATTTATAAATAGTTTATAAAGATTAATAGATGTTTTAATCAATAACTAATCAATAGTTTAGTGACAGGAAAGCCCAGCAGTGGGAATTGCCCCAAGCATTGCAGGCATTTTGCTCTGGTTTGGTGACGTTTGACCCTTGTTCTGGACTGGGACCAAGGACCAGCGCTGTCGATAGTGGTGGGATGAAGCACTTCTCCCATCACTGGTGGTAGTGCCCTGTGATCACAGAAGGTCTGGGTTGGGCTCTGAGTAACCCACACTGCTGCCAGGGATCTCACTGTGGAAGACAGCCCTAATTCTTGCCCCCTAATCTCCTGAGAGGGAGCCAGCTTGGCTGCAGTACAGGGTCCAGCAACCCTGTGTTCCCTGTGGGCCAAGTGGTCCTTTCTAAGGACCTCATCACCCACTGGAATTTCTGGGAGAGATCTGTACTCTGTACATGAGGAATGTATTTTGTTGAAACATAGTTATGATTTTTTAAAAGATTCTTCTGAGAAACAGTTCTGAATTTTTTAATACATCTTTTTCGTCATACACTTTAAGACTAGTGTTCACATGGGCATTAGAAGGAAAATGTAATTATCTCTTAAAAGAATACAGTCAATTTAAAGGAAGACAAATATTAATGTTATATAAATTGATTGGTCAGAGGTTTCCAAAGCAGAGAGGTACATCCCTATTCCCCCTGAATATCAGGAGGAGCTGTGTGTCTAATTCCCCTATGAATCAAACTCCTTATATAAAGCTTCCAGAACAAACCCTGTAATTGAATATTAAGTAACTTTTTCATGAGTTCTTCTTTATGTACAATGATCCTGGTAATTCAACTGGTAATGCTCAAATGACAAAACAACCCCCTAGCAACTTGACCACTCTGGAAACCCAAGTGAAGCCATTTAGCAAAGCCCAGAGCCAATGTCTTTGCCTCCTAAACCATCTCTGCACGTGAATTTTTGAAGAACTTTTCCATTTTTAATGGCCAGAAATATCTGCCTGCTAAACTTTAACTACAACTGTACCCAAAGCCCGTCTGTCTAGCAGCAGGTGGGCTAGTGAGAGTCACAGTCCTGCTGGGATACAGCCAGCTGTTCCCAGGAATGAATCTCAAGTAAATTAACAAACACCACACAAACCTGTCAATTGAATCATTCTTGATTACTGTAAATGCTGGGCTACCCATTAAGGAGCTTCCCCCTCCGTGCAGAGGGAGTTTCTTTATGTACTGAGTGCGTAACTGGGGTGATGACACCCCATCCTCTGGATGGAGGGTCCCTTAGGACCCACGGGGGCAGCCAACTTGGACAATGAGTTTGAAGTGGTGGAGACATCCAAGGTGGTTTCCTCACATCACTGAAGGTTCTGTGGGCTTTCAAAGGGGTCATGAGCTACTTGGGTATAGGTCAAAGCTTCTGTTGTCCAGTACCAGGTACATATCCCCCTTTTTCCTTTTGGAGGTTTTTCCATGGCAATTGTGTGACCGTCAAGTGGATCAAAATCCAGGACATTCCCACATGCACCAGCCATTTTCCACTTGGCAGGAGGACACTGAGGGGAGAACATCACCTCTGTGGAGATGAGAAAGCTGCAAATGCATTGTGTTGAAGGCAGGAGAGCTTCTGATACCAGATAACAGCAGTTTAGAGAGGCGTATAGACATCATGTAATAATTGGGGCACTGGGTGAGAAGCAGAAGGTATTGGCTCAACATCTGTCCTTCCTATATTTGTTTTTATACTTGAGCTTTGATGGTGCATTCAAGCCTACTGTGTGAAATTATGGACCTCCTCTCATGGTTGGAATGGCAGCCAAATCCCTGACTGCCAACAAAGCCATGGCAAAATTCAGTTGAGGTTGTAGTGCAGCGTTGCCTTGATCTCATGCAGCAGAGCACATCGGGGTAAACCAAGATCCTCCCTGTGGAGGAAACATCCTGTTCCATGCAGCACAGCAGATGCCTGAGCAGAGTGGGGAGCCCATGCAGGGCTGGGGGCCATCCCTCACCTCCCCTCTGCAGGACCAGCTTTGCAGGATGGTTGTTGCCACATTGGTGGCAAAGAGTGAAGGCATCAGTGGGACATGCCTGTGATATGTGCAAAGCTCTTGGTGCCTGCCCCCAGACAGTCTCCAAGCCTAATCCTTTCCTGGGTCTCCACGGGGAGTTCTGATGCTGGTGCTGGTTCATTCAGCTTTGGGCAGTCTGGGAATATGAGCTTGTCACATCCCTAATTGACAATTGAACCTCAGTTTGATTCCATGCAAGTCACCAGACTTAGCTCTGTCTTTTTGCTTGTGTGAGAACACATTCCAAACCATATCGATGTCAGAACCAAAACAGCCCCACTGACTTCAGGGAGAGCAGGATCCATCCCAGGATGGAGGATTTTGCTCAAGAGGGTGTGTGGGAGAGGGAGCGTGGCTGTTACCTCATCAGTGGTAAATCTTTGTTGATCTGGATATTAGCACTGTGTTTCCCCAGCTGTGTCAGTGTATGTGTTTGTGTATACAGACTCAATTTATGTCATTTTGTAAGCAGGTAAGTGTTTGTGCCAGACTCCGTGTGAATTTTGTGAGAAGTGTGCTTACATGTTTGGATAGATTTAATAACAGCATGCATGTGTGCGTGTTTATATTTAGACAGGCTCTTGGGAAAGGCTTAGCACACAGGGAACAGCATCGGGATGCCCTGGCTAGGGAGAGTTTCTGGAGGCTTCCAGCTTGGTGTGGGTTGCAACTGGATCTGCTCCTGCCTACATGTGTGACATTCCTGACCCTGTGTCCCAGCCTTCTTGAGTGGCTGGTGATGGTCCCCATGCACAGAGGGAGAGGATTTTTGTGTATGGTTTTGGCACTGGAACTGAGACACGTGCATATGCCATTTAATTGCAATGGGTGTCTTGGGAAGGTGTATTTGCAAGATTTCCAGTGGGCAGATATAGAAGGACAGTGTTTATGGAAAGCAACCCTTTGTATCCTCCAAAATTCAGGATAGCGTGGACAATATGGCCATAAGTGCACAGATGAGTGTGTACTACTGATGCATACAGCACCAACACGTGTGTGATTTTATGCTGTTCCTGACTTGTTCCTGCAGCATAAAGCATGTCCCAGGTGCAGGGTGCTTCCCCACACATCCCAGTTTAACTGGTGCACAGGGCACTTCCTAGCACATCCCAGAACAGCCAAGGCACTACTGACGGAGTCAAGCAAAACTCTGTCTCACCAAAAGGTTATCTACATCAGTGTGCCGTACACTGAGGCCTGTTTGTGGATGGAGACAGCAGAGGAACTGGCTGTTTAATGCCACGCGTGGTTTCACACCCTGCACCTTGCAGCAGTTGCGTTGCACTCACAGACACATTTCCAGGACGTATCAGTCTGTATTTGAAATACCTGTGCTCACTTCATGTCTTTTTGCACGTGGTGGCCCAGCAGGTTTGTAAACGGGGCCTGTCATGGGATGGCCTCGAGGTGGGGTTCTCTGGGGGGCTTGCAGGGTGTTTTTTGGGGCAGAGGTCTCAGTCCTCACTGTGCAGTTGCTGGGGACACAGGCGTTGCACTCCCACGCCCGAGCCCTGCCACCCTCTCGCTTGGCCAACGCCCTGACTTCTGTCCTGCCGTTTGACATCTGTGACTTTTAAGGCGACACATCCCCAGCACTGAGCCCTGCTCGGCCCCGCCACCCCGGGCTGCCATCCAGCAGCATCTGCCAGCCCCGGCTCCATCACACCGCAGCCACCGCCGCTGGCACCCCCATCCCGCCGGCTCCCCGCCGCCCGCCGGTCCTCCGTGCTGGCGGGCAGTGAGTGGGATCAATAAGACACCTCCGACTCCTCTATTTACAAACTAGCTGCCTTCAGCAGCCAGGCTGTTTAAGCACTTCATTCCCATTCAGGAGGGCCATCTGCTGCCTTTTGCTGTAAGTCTCTCTGAAAACCTCAGCCTTGACAAGCTCGAGATATGTCAGCGCAGTTATCAGCGGAAAGCAACATCTGCCGTGCCTGACACCCACTATTGTAGGCCATTTAATCTGTCCCCCTCCTCCCTTTAACTGCAGACAACAGCTCCCTATATTATATTTTCCCACTCAATTAGCACTATCATCCTGCTGAAATAGAGGCCAATTTACCTTTAATGACATCATTGTTAGGAGAGTGGCAGCCCTGGCCGGTGGCTGGCGGGAGGCAGCCCGTCTCCCCGGCTCGCGGGCGCTCGGGCAGCCTATCCGCGCTGCCTTCACCCCGACCGCAGACATTGTTTCCGACAGTTCGCAGAGGCAGTGTGGCGGAAAATTGAGTCCAGATTCATTAGTTTTTTTTTTTTTTTTTTCCCTGCTCCCCCCTCCCCCCCTTTTTTTTTTTTTCCGTCGTGCACTGCTCAAGTCAGTTAAATTGATACATTTCCTAACAAAATTGAAGTGCTTTGTGCTGCCAGCGGAAAGCCTGGTGACCCTGCGCGGCCCACCGAGCAGCCAAAACGAGTTGATGGATCCATTAGGCCGCGCAGAATGCCTTCCCCCTCTGCCTCCGCTCCTGAGTGACACTGTAAATCTGAACCAATTTCAGTCCCTAATCATCATTACAAACCCCTCCACTGTTCATTTATTACTCTACAATTCTAATACAGCACACGACTGGGTCAGTGCACGGGGAGCCGGCACGGCTGCGGAGACAGGCTTAAAGAGACCATAATCCTTCCCAGGTTTTATCGGGGAAGCAAACCTGACTTGGACCTCCCCAGTCCCCACATGCTGTCCCCTGTCTCTGGCCCAGCAATCAGATGGATCAGATGATGTCTGCCTGGCCCAGTGATGGGAGCACAGCTCCAGAGCAGGGAGGGGAAACACACATCTGAAGGATGCAGGAATCACGGCATGCCCCGTGAACCCCACAAGGGCTGGGGTGCTGCTGGAAGGCTGACACAGCTGCTCTGACTCCTCAGCTGTGGGATGGACAGGTGTCCAAAGGGTGCTGCAACCCTGCAGGCACACAAAGGAGGTATTTGGATACTGGCAGCTTGTGCAAAGAGGGTATTTGGGTAGATGAGGAGTTGGCACATGCCTGAGAAGGACCATGAGGATGGGGGATGTTTAGAACTGGGGGTTTATTGAGGTCCTCCATTGGTTTGGATTCAATAAAGGATATCTTTTTGGAGCTGAAAAGCCTCAGTGGATGTCACTGCAGGGATGGCTTCTCCAGGCAGAGGTCGGTAGAAAGGCTGGTGGGACCCAGGTGATGGCAGCTCACAGCTGCTTCCCACACAGCCATCCCTGCTCCAAGCAGTGCCATCACACTTCTGCTGGCTTGGCGACATCTCACCCTGGCTGCTGGCTTCCAGCATGGAGAGTGGATGCTGACTGAGTGCTTGACCTGTTAAAGTGTGTTTGTGTGCCTGGGTTGAATGTATTTCAACAGGATGCAGAAGAATTTATTTATTTGATTTGATGTGGCTGATGTTTTCCCCCGTCCCTTTTTAGCAACATGCCTGTTAACATCCCTGTAGGTGCAGAAGCAATCAAAGGATTTAAACACATACGTAGCAAATAACCATATTAGTGGTATGATCAGACATGACTTAATGGCACTGGGATTGCTTTGGGTGAGATCAGCAGTGGTTGGGGCACTCCTTGCTGAAGCAGGATGGGCTGCATGTGGGGACAGGCTGGTCCTGTGTGGGAAATGGGCTGGAGAACCAGGATAAAAGCGAGTGAGCAGGGTGCAGGCACCCAGAGTCCCAATCAGAGGTTGACCAGGAGGGTAAAGAACTAAGAAACTTATGGCTGAAATGTCTCTTCCTACGTGGGCTTTACCGGGGGGGGTGTGTGTGTGTGTGTACTGTGGAGGGTTGTCCTTGTTTGACGAGTCAAAGGAGCAAGAATGATAGTCTTACAGAGGACTGATGGTCAAACCCCTCTTTGCAACTTGCTCCTTCAATGAAAGACTGGGTAGCAAGTCTGCACCTCATGGGAAAGACATGCCTTTGTTGGGATGCCAAAACCTGAGTTTGTGACCATGGATCTGCCTGGATGATCAGGAGGATGTCAGCCTCCAGAAAGTGTCAGTTTTTCTGCCGGTGACAACCAAAGTGGGGCTTTTTCTACAGCTCATGTGCCAGACATGCGTTTCACTTCCTGCTACAGGGTCCCAGTCTCGAGGTCAGCCTTGTCTGGCAGGGAGATGTGACAGCTGCTGAACCACGCCTGGGCCAACCAGCAACCCCTGTCAGCCCCAGCCTCAGCTGCCTCTCACTCTCACAGCAAAACTTCCCAAAGTTTTCTCTGCCCACAGCCCTCATTAAGAGCAGCAGCAGAGATCGTCATAAAAATGAAACAGTGTTAAAAAATACATATTTGAAAGACCAGTCCTGAAGCCAAAGGAGGTGGGGTTTCCTGTGGGGATTTGGCCAGGGTGAATAACTCTTTGCTTCAAAAATAGTCTTGTTGACCTTCATCTCCTGTGACCATTCCTGGGGCAGGATCAGCTCATTTCTGAGCTGGAGAGAAGAGCAGCTCCTCGGCACCACCCCTATGAACGTGGTTTTTAGGAAGATCACTATTTGAGTCCTTACAGTTCAATCTGTGGTTGAATCTCCCTGTCCCCATCATCCCCATGTACTATATTTCTGTGGAGCTGAGCCAGTGCTGGCCCTGTGATGCACATTCCCATATGTCAGTGTGTTGGCCCTTTGTGTTTCCTCCCTTTACAGCTCAACCAATGCCTCTCAATCCACACTGTTGTTAATGCCCATACTTAAGGCAGTCCGGATTAGTTTCTCAAGTAGCATTTTGCAAGGGTCAATATCAAATGCTTTGCTGAAATCTAGATGCATTGCATCTTTTGTAAGACTTTTCATCCACTAATTTTGCAATTTGATCCAAAAAAAAAAGCTATCAAGTTGGTCTGGCATGACTTGTTCTTTATAAAGCAATGTTGCTTATTGCTCGTGATTGGGTTATCCTCTAGGTGCTTTCAGACATGCACCAAACAGCCTATTAATGCCTTCTGTGACACACTGGGTTTGACAAAACCCAGCCGAACCTGCTGCTCGCACAACTGGGTTCAAGCACAGCTCGCCAGCAGCTGCTGGGACATATGTTCACTGTGCACACCAAGGGCCTGATTCATCTCTCACAGCAGTGTAAGGCAGGAGTAAGTCAGCTCAGCGGCAGGCTGGAGAATCCAGAGGCAGGTTTGGTGCAGCAGATGTTGTGTTGCTGTTGCAGGCAGTATTCCTGAGCTTGCTTTTACCTGCTGTTTCCGACCATGACCCACAGGATCAGATGTAAGGGTTTTTCTTGGGGCAGCGGGGTGGGAATCACCGGCTACATAATCGGTGTTTTATGCCACTCAACTGTACGGTTCAGACCTTTGGGTGAGTGATTCAAGTTCTATGTAAAGGCATTTGGGCTGTGTCCAAATCAGTCCTGGTAGAGTGCCTGCTACAGAAAACACGAGGATAAATACTTTACAGGAGTGTGTTATCATTTCTGTCTGTTTTGATCATGAAAATATAGCCCTGGTGCTTCCTATACCATAGCCTGGTGCACGGCCCAGACCTCCTTCCTCTTCTGAGGTATTTTCATTCAATTCCAAGGCCCCTCCTCTGATTATGATGATGATGCACTGTGCTGTGCTGACGTTATCCCAGGGACTCCCCAGACAGAGTCACTGGATTGTGTCTTGGCATTGCCAAAACTGAGGGCACCCTCCCCTCCCTCATTTCAGTGGAGCAAAGATCAAGACCATGATGCTGAAAGAGCCAAAGAGGTACCGCACGCTCTGCGTTGCATTAGCTGTGCTTCCACTGCCTACGGAGCTCTGCTGCTGTATAAATAATGGAGCTGACACAGCACCTTCTGGGATATGTTTTCTACAGTTTCATAAGACCTTCAGTAGCCGTGCGATGGTGCCTCGGCACAGCCAGCCTCCCCGTGATCTATAACGCTGACAGCTCAGGAGGCTTTTGAGGGATACGGCATACAAGAGTGAATTTCCAAAGTATTGCATGGGCTTGGGGTTGTATTGCTCCCTGCTGACTCCCAAGGCTCGTGCAATGCTGCAATACTCTGAAAATTAACTCCTTTATGGCACGACGCTCAAATCGCGCGGCCCAGGGGACGACGGGATGGATCCAGCCCGGTGGGACTGGTTGCAGCACATGCTGCTGGTACAGCCTGCTGGCCAAGCAGCCTTGCTCCAGCTGATGGTCCAGGTCTGGCACAGCCCTCTGAAGCCCGCTACGGCTCACAGCTAAGCCAAGGAAAAGATTAATGGGACTTGTTGTAATCTCTTTCGGCCTCCCAAGAGATTAAAATAGTTTGTTTCACTGCTGGAGCATAATCTTGAGAAGGAAAGAATTAGTCTAAGGAGGATCATGGTGAAGGGTCCTTAACAGTGTGATTTAGAAAGTTCATCTGACCCAGACTGCTGATGATCCTACTCTGTTTGAAAATACACTGTGAACCAAACTACTTATTCCTCTTTCCCCCTCGTGCCTGGGACTTTGGATGGATTTTGTGGAAATGAAAGGCAAATAAAACCCATCCATGGGCATGAGGAATCTGTAAAAATGGAGACACCTCTGCAAAGCTCAGAAACAGATGACTTTTCTGTGCATTTTCCCTCAAACCTGAGTTTTCTCCTCAGAGAGAAGGGTCCACTGGGTTCAAGTTCAGCTCATCCAGAAAGACTGAGAACCTTTCAAAGACCACGAATTTCTGGAAAGGAAAATCTTTTCCCTTTATGGACACTAGCACATCCAAGTGTTGCATGACAATGGCAAGCAATAACCAGCGTCTCGCCTTATAAAACAGATGTGAGGGAATGTTATTATGACCTTCATTCATCATTAACAGTGATTATCATGCGTTAGCCCCAAAATGGTCTCTCAAGGTCATCCTTTTCCCTGGTCTGTTGTTTTTGGGAGCGCTGTTTTGCTGTGGGCTGTTGCAACACCCTGATCTTGAAGCAGCTGTGGATGGAGCTCTCAATGGGTGTCAGGAGAAACGCTGTGGGTGATGGAGGGTGCCTGCACCGTGAGCACCGGGATCTCCTTTGGAGCAAGAGTCTGTGAGTGCAGAGCCCAAGAGGGAGCTGCAGAGTGTTTAACATGACCAAATTAACCCCTGTGGACAGGCAAACACTTGTTTACGGAGCAGAGGAAAGCAGAGATGGAAATTTATGGTGTCACTAAAAGAACTTCTCACCTGGAGTACAGAGAAGAGGAAAGAGATAGCAATATTTCCCACTGAAAGGAGGGAGAAAAGCTCTTAACAAATCAATACCCTTATTTAGTCAATAAACCCACAAAACAACCCCTCCAGGGGATAAACATGGAGAAAATTCGCAGCTTGCAAACAGGCAGGCTCCAATTCCAGCCTTTGACAAGGCGGTCGCAGTAAATGCGCTGGTCTCTCTTGGTCGCAGGGAGTTCAGCACGGGGCTGGTCCTTTGGGAGCACACGGGGCTGGGGGAGCCTGCAGGCTGAAGCTGCGCACCTGGGAGCCACGGTGAAGAGGTGAAGGGTCTCAGGAGCGCCCCGTGACGAGGATGAGCACATTAACTCGGGTTAACATCTCCTCCCGGCGTGGTGCATCGAGCACCACTGGCTTCGGCACTCTTATCCTGGGGAATGGAAAGGAGGAGCAGCATCTAGGCAGGGATGCTGCAGGTAAGCTGGGAACATGCCTGGGGCAAAACTCAGCAAGAAATGCATGGAGCTGCCCTCAGCAGGGGCTCAGCAACACCTCTGGCAGAAAGGCAGAGGCATCTTAGCTTATAGAGATATTTACAGGGCTGCGAGCCTCCAGCAGCCAACAGCTGGAGTCAGAAACTC
This sequence comes from Pipra filicauda, assembly GCF_003945595.2. Lineage (NCBI taxonomy): Eukaryota > Metazoa > Chordata > Aves > Passeriformes > Pipridae > Pipra > Pipra filicauda. The sequence goes on along the minus strand of NW_024103762.1, from coordinate 266,273 downwards.
ATGACACAGCCCCCTATGACGTGCAAGATGTTAAGAAATTAATTTAAAATGGTTTCTTTCTTTTCTTTTCCCCCTAAATATATGTATTTATTTTTGCTTAGCCTGCAGGCTTTACGTCTTCAAGTTTTCCTCCGTAACCATGAACTAGAAATTTGCTTGGAAGAAATCCAAATTGTTCCCTTATTCACAAGATTTCAAGAGCTGGAGCTTTGGGAAAAACCATCCCTGTCATTACAGCGCTCATGGTAGACTCCCAGGAGCCACCACACCAGAAGCACAGCTGAGCAGCACCACGGCATGGACTCCCAGAGCCTTGCAGAAAAATCCTCCACCCTTCAGCAGCACGAAGCACTGGATACCAGTTATCCAAAACAAGCAAAATGAAGGTGTTTGTTGGTTTTTTGTTCAATCACAAATGAGCCTTTGAACCTTCTGAATTAATTTTCCATCCATGGGATGGATAAGACCGTGGGACTGCCTCCTGGCTCTGCTGGCCATGCAGCATCTCTCCTTTCTGCCAAGGACATGAAGCTGAAATATTGGGCCAGAGTTTATGGGCAGTATTTTGGGTGGAGAACTGGAGGAATTCAAACAAAGCCAATGGCTTTCCATAGTGGTACCCAAGACCTCCCTGACCTAATGAAGCAGAGAATTATTCCCTTGTGGGTCTATGATTTTCTCCACAACACAGTTGTAGACTGTTACGTGTGTTAAAAGGGAGACATCCTCAGTCAGGGCTCACCAATATCGCTCCACTGAACTGTGAGATGCTCAGTTTTATTCCATCCAACTCCTGGCCCAATATATGTGTTTCATGTTGTATTTATTTTTTCTTCTTCTTCTTTTCCCTCTGATACTCTGTTCACTACCCAGAGCATCCGTCGAGAAACAAAGCACTCATTAGTACAGGATAGCATCTGTCCTCTTGTGTTTTAGAGAAAGCTCATAGTTGAAATGGAGCCAGAGGTTGAGTTATACGCAATACCTGACCATTAGAGTTCAAAGCTGGCTCCTAATTTTGTTCTGGAGCTGGACACTCACAGTTGGGAAAGCTCCTGCCTGATCTAATACTCTGATAAAATGCATGAGTCGCAGTGTATATTAGTACTTCCTATTCTGGATACTTCCAGAGATTGGAAAGTGTTTGGACTTGCTTGGGTAAGGGTTAGCAAACCTGAATTTGGAAACGGGGAGCCAGGCCTGAATGCAGGAGAAGTTGCACTGAAACCTGTCTGTCTGCTTTGGGTATCTGGGTTTGCACCATGAAGCTGCCAAGAAAAATCACCAAGAACTGCTGTAGAGTCTTCCTGCCTTTGGAGAAGAGGTTCAGAAATTCAGGCAGGGAAAAGTCATTTAGTAAGTGTGCAAGAGACTGCTACTTGGTGTAGAAGTGAGGAACACCTTTGTATCTGGGCTCTCTCAGGAAACAAACGTCTCCAAAATGAGTGTCTGGCCCTGGTCACCTGGCTCCAAAACCCTGTCAGACCTCAGATATAGGGGTCAGACTGCAAACTCAGCTCTGCTGGTAAATCCAGAGCATTTCTATCAAAATGTTGAGTTTTACACCAGCATAGCAAGGATTGCACCCAGGCCCCTACTAGTTAATGCTCTAGTAATTGGATGCAAATGTGCTGGGGTAGGCGAGGTGTGGGGAGTTCAGGAAGATAAAGGCATCTCAAATATGCTCTATAGTCAATCTGTGTTTCCTGAAAGAGAGACATCTGTATCTCTAAATTTAGAAACTATACTCTCTTTCCAGCAGGTAATAAACCAGCAAGCACTGTACATATTTTTTTCTATTTTGAATTCTGTTAACTGACAATTTAACCTAAAATCCCTCGTATTTTCTACTTGTTCAGCTGTAAATAGAGACTGACAGTTTATTTTCAAACATCCTGGTTTAAAAAAAAAACAACAACAAAACAAACAAAAAAAACCAACCACACCATCACAACACAACCCACCATTTGAAATAAATACTTATGGGTCCATGACAGACTGCAGACGTGCAGTCAATGCTCCGCAGCAATCTCTTGGAGCTGTCACACTCCTTGATCGGTCTTTTACAAACACAAACACTGTTGATTTCTTATCAAATGTAAAACCTCCGCAGCTCTTTCGTAAATGGTTACCGCGAGCATGAAATCGACATTGTGAATCACATGTGACACTGCCTTGTCTGCCTTGTAATTGAGCCGCGCGGGGAAGGCGCCGGTGCCGCGGCAGCCGCACGCACGCCCCGCTCCCCGCATCCCGCCAGGAGGAGGGTGAGCCTGGGCTGGATGGGTGCTGGGGGTTTGCTTCTTTATCCAGTGCAGTTAAGGCTCTGTCCCTCCCGGTTTCAGTCTCTGTGGGGTCAGGGTGGATGAGGTTTCTTTACCAGGGAGGGTTTGGGGTGGGAGGCTGGGTGGGGAAGGGGTTTGGGTGCTGCCTATGCTGTCCCAAGAATGACAGAGGGGAAAGGGAGACTCATATGTTAGCAGGATTTCTTGCTGCCTGGACACCCAAAATGCCATCTGGAAACCAAGAGTCTGTTGGGGTGTCACCACCAGATGAAGCCTGTGGGTCCCAATCCCAGGGGTGGACCTGCCGATGGGGTGGGACCCTTCCTCCAACAACACCTGGGGTCTCTCTCTAATTCTGACCATGCAGTGGGGTCAGCATGGCATGTCCTGGCTGCTTAATGCCCCCTCAGATTGAACAGACAGAGCCCTCATCCTCTCCCTTCCCTATTCCTGCTATTTTTTGAGTATAACCCAAATGAGTAATTCCCTGGGCTGAAGTCCCCTGGGTGTCCCACTAGGACCTGGCTTTAGTCCTTACTCTCCCACATTCAATACATGAGGTAGATCTGTTCTCTGAGCATCCCCAGTTTTGGATCCTTCTGGACAACCCTAAAATATTCTCCTCTTTGCACAAACACATTACCTAGCTTGGATTGGTACAATCGGGGTGACCCATTAAAATAAAACACAGAAATACAACAGAATTATGAAACATTTACATGGAAACATTTCCTGCATCTCTATCTATAAATAAAACTGTGTCCTATTAACCAGGAGGTGGAAGATGAGTAGAAATACAGTGGTCTATCTATTTATATAATGATATAATCTATCTAAATAAAACTAATCTATTTTTCATGCCATCTATTTCTCCAATCTAAAATATACTCGTTACCATGGAGCAATGATGTCACTAAAATGAATGACACCCATAAATGCAGACGAGCTGTAGTTATTCTGATGATCCAGGACTTCTCTCTTTGCTCATTTGCTTAATTTTACACATGTGAGGAGTAGCTTGGAGCTAAATAGTATCACACCAGCAGCAAGCCAAGCAATGTTCCCGCTGACTGCAGGCTGAGGGCTTTGCTCCGTGATGGATCACACTCCATGTGATTTTGTGGGCACGTGTGTGCCGTGGAGGTGCCTGTGCACATCCACCAAGAGAAGTGCAAACTGACTGCCTTTCACAATTCATTGCCAGCGTTTGCTCAGCTCGGGGTAATTGCTGGTTTATTTATCAGTGCTCTGGAGCAGCGCAGGGTTGGGTGCTGTGTGTGTGTTCTCCATTGCGAGAAGTTTAACTTAATGCAATGTTGCATTTAATTTATGGAATGCAGCCCGTTGCTATGGTATTGAGCACATAAAAAAACAATCAATAAATAAGCGAAATTGGTGTCAATGGGAATTTTGTACAAAGATGTGCAGTAGAGTATGACTCTTCATTTAGAAAGGCAAAGATACAATTTATTTCATGCTTTCTGGATGTAGTTTAACCTCCCCCTCTTTGGAGAGGTGCATTTCCTGACCAAGAGTTATGTCTGTTTTGATTTCACTCAAGAATAATAAAAAATGTTTTCCTTTTGGTGGATTTATTGAGACCTTTGGCATTCCAACATAGGATTTTCATATTCAAGACTGGAACTTACGGCCTGGAGCATCCAAAGGAAATGAAGTTGTGTATCAGTATGACACAAGCATTTGTGGGAAAGTCCTTCGAAATGCAAATAGTGATTATTTGGTGAGCCAGGCAGGCTGAAATAAATAGAAAATCTCCAGTACACAGCATCCACATACAGGATTGAAAAAAAAAATCCATCTCTTCAAAAATATCAGTGTTGTGTCCTGTTGGTGTGGCCTGTGGTGGGAGGGGTTGACCACAAGGTCACTTCTCTTCCACAAGGTCTTCCTAAAATAGATGTTTATTCAGCAACGTTGCATAGGATTTCATCTATGCAAAAATTAAAGGATAAATCTAAGCGTGAAAAGGAAATCTCTCCAAAAAACTCTAACTCCTGTTGGTTTGTTTTTAGTTTTCAATATCATCAATCAGGCAATTTGAACACAGGCTCAAGTTAAAAATGGAGTTCTGTAAATTGCAGTGGGAAGTGGCCATACAGCTGTGGCCGTATGAGCTGCCAAAATGCTGCTGTATTCGGGTCTGGAGGGAGACAGCGCTACAGGAAGAATGAATAAATGGGCCAGGTCTTACATATAGACCTTTTAAGCAGAACCAGAGCCACAGAAATCCCCCTCATTATCTGATTTCACCAGTTCTTATCTTCTAGCCAGCAGCCTCACCGCTTTTAATGAATTATACAAGTGGGAAAAGCCTTTGCACATCTCTTTCCTTTGCCATAGAGCTGCAGGAGAATTTGGGCAGGTGATTCCCAGGTGGTGAATGTGCAATGTCCCTGAGGAGACCAGGAGGGTGGAGCTGGTGGAAGCAGCACAAATCCAAGGTACTAAGCTGTGTCATGCTATCAAAATAATCTGTACACTTGGCAGCCAGGTCCTGGCACCTGCAGGCCAACAAGATGGGATTTGCCACTGAGCTCCATATTTACATTTTCCTGCAGCCTTTATGGCTGCCATCCTTTTGGTTCTTCATCCTCCCCTTCCTCCCTCTGTGGAGGCTGAAGCTGTGACAGGTGCATTTGTTGGCTTGATTCAGAGTCCACTGGTGCCAGCAGAAAACCTCCCCTGGACTTTAACAGATTTTGGGATGGACTCCTGGCACCTGGCTCAGATGTCATCCAAGGGACAGCCCCCGTTCTGCTGACCCATATTCACCCTTATGTATTTCCTATTTGGGAAAGCCCTGGGAGCTCCTGGGTATGACTGGCTTCTTGAAAGCTGCTGAGGATGGCAATGGGCTCAGATGCAGCTTCCCCATCCTCCAAGGGTCTCCTGTCTGCTCCCCATGCCCAGGCACCTCTTTAGGGACATGGGATGGAGGTGGCAGTCCAGGATCACCCACCCTGTGGGAGAGTAGAGCTCACCAACAAGCCCCTGGCCAGCCCTGGCTCTCCCTGAATTAGACAGGAGGGGAAAAAAATCAAAACTTTAAGGTATATGAACTGTGAAATTAAATCGAAATACTCAAATAAAGAATCACATAACAACATAAGCAAAGATGTTTACCAGGGCTTGAAGTTAAATACAGATTTTTTCATAAACCCTAACACCAAATGCAATAAAGTTCTCTGGAATGTTAAATATAATTTACAAGGGAAAAAAAAATGTGCCCTGCTGCCATAAAGCATCTTGTACAGTGTCCCTTTCCAGGGATCAGTCCAGGAGCAGGAGGAAACCTGCACTGCTATCCCTTGCTCAGGATTTCCCTGTCCAAAGTGATCACGAACACACTCGGTGAGCGAGCAGCCCTTCCTCCATCAGCCAACAAACGGGAGCCAAGTAATCTGTGCTGCAGCTCCAGCGAAGGGGCTGCCTGGGGTGGGAGCGCCGGCTCGGGCTGTTCGCCGGCACGGGGTCCCAGCTGCCCCAGAACGGGGTCCCAGGCAGGCAGGGGCACGGCCCAGTGCCTTTCATCGCCCATCTGGACCTCGCAGTGCCTGCACCAAAGCTGGAGAGTTCAGTCCGGGGAAAATCACGGTCTCACAGGACACTTATTCCTTGACTATTGCCCTTCTCGCTCCCCTGGTGTATCCGACATTAACGCCCCGAACTGACAGCACAAAGGCGGCATCTGGATAGCATAGCCTGTGGCTCTGGAGTCACGGCTGGTGGACTTGTGGTGTATCCAGATATATTCATTAAAACACTAATCAAGCAGAAGCTCATTTGTGGAATTGTCTTTGAATTTAAAAGGGAAAAAAAAAGATGGTTGGGCTACAAAACCACTGCAGTCCAGAAGCGCTCTTTCCATAAAAGACTTTCGACAGCCCAGGCCAGTTAATGTCAGCCCCACTCCTGGATGCCCACACAGGTTTGCCAGGTCCTGTCAAAATGCCAGGAAGTGACAAACCAGGCATGGTGGTGGCAACTAGGGATGAAAAGTTCCTCGACGAGCTGTGAACTGCTCCCACACATCTATGCACAGAGGCAGGTCTGTGTTTACATGGGCAGATTCTCTCCTGCAGGCGTGTTGGCATGTGGCAGTTCTTTATGGAAGGAATAGAAATATGCATTTTATATAAAATAAAAAAACACACATAGAAGCTATTTCGCTGTCATGCCCCTCTCTTGTGATGGTGTGAAAGGCTTTATCTCTTCCTCCTCGTCATCGAAACTCTGAGGCTGTGAAATGTTCCCAAAACTGAATGTCCCTCTACAAGTATAATCTTGAGTGGAGTTTTAAAATTTCTAAATGCAAGAAACGGTTTGTTACATGTTCCCAGTGTCCACAGCAGCTTTAGTAAATGCCACCAATTTCTGGAAGCAGAACCAGCACATACCAGTCTCTGTTCTCTTCAGGATACAGGCAACAAAGAGGGAGGGATGATGCTTGCATGGGATCCAGGCACCAAACTTCGTATTTTTTGTCATGGACTGGTGGCAGTTTAGTTTTTGGATCTGGACCAAGGAGAGGTCCTCCTCCAAGGGAGAGGATGTAAAGGTGAATAGCTGGAGATGAACTTTAATGCTCAAGGGAATTTTTGCCTCTACAGCCAGGTCTCTGGGTCTTGGTCCTACTGCAAGTGGGGCAAAGAACTCCACCTTGACTTCAGGAGGGTCTGAGGGCTGCCTGGGAGCTGAGCAAGTAGCAAAGGGATCCTAGCAGCTGGAGAGGATCAGCAGTGGGGTCTAAGGCTTGGGGGCAACCAGACTTAACCAAGAAAAATCCAGTCTGTGCGAAAAAAACCCAAAAGTCAAAACGCAAATCCCCCCAACCTTACAGGACAGAAAGTGCCCTCAAGACTAGCTCACCACTAGCAACTTGGTTTGACAAGGAGATATATATGTGCTAAACTAAACTAATTTTCAGGCCCTTGGAGGAAACAAAATGACTGTTGCTATCATGGTGTAGCGTGAAAGCCTGGGTCATGGGGGGACGGGAGACAATCCTTTGTTCCAGCAGTCCCAGGTGCATCATGTACTGGGCAGAACTTTAGCTTACAATTTGGGATTAAAGTAAATCCTAGTATTTTTCTGCATGCCTGCCCGCTCCCTGGCTCCCAGAGACTGCTGGGTAACTGCCTATTATCCCGTGGTTCCACTTCAGTGCCCTCCCCAATAAAACTTTTCATATCCTTATAAACGAACTAGATTGCCGTGTTATAAACATTTACACTGTGCTAACAGATCATCTCCGCACATCAGAATTGGCTAAATTCCCTTTTCCAGATGAATATATTGAAGGAGATTAGAGATATGATAGCTTTTCAGATTGCTGAACCCAGAGAAATTAGTTTAGTGAGCATTTACAGAGGCTAAATTGGAACCATTAAATAGTGGATTAAATTGATGGTACTTTCATTGTCTGTCCTTCGGTACTGCTGTAAAATCAATTAGCCGTCACTATTCCATTCTCCATATAGTGAGATTGTCAGCCTGGCTAGGAGCTGCAGAGCCTCACAGCAGTAGCAAGCAGTGTGAAAATACACCTATTAGGTGATGTGGCATGAAATAACATCATAGGGCAGAATGTCCCAGTGAGATTTATCCCAGCCTTATCTCTACTTTAACAGAGAGGGGACAGACAATAGACTCTGGTGACACTCTTATCCCCCGAACATGTGCACCGGGATGCTCTCTGGACTGACAATTATTACATTGCCTCTCGACTGTCCTGAATTTTGCATCAGAAATCCCTTCTTTGCCCCCCTCTTAAACTGGCAGTGTCCCAAATTAAGAGTGAAGGATTTGAGCAGAGTAGGTTTCCATCTGATTTGGGGGAAAAAAAAAAAAAAGAAAAAAGATACCAACTTTTTCTCCTGCTTGATTTTGTTACAGCAGCTCTAAGTCCTGTTAGCTGGCTGATTTATTAGCACAGCTCCAGCCTGTCAGCCTGTTTTGCAGGACAGTACAGCTTTGCCACAGCCAAAGAAACTGAGGCACAGGTACAAGTATCTTACCACCTCCCTGAGACATCAGAGGCTTGACACAGTGCAGAGCACTGCTGACGAGGACAACACCAAGTACTTGCCAGCCCTTTTCAGCTACAGTTTCTTCTATTGCATTCTTTCTTATATGGGAGAAAAAACCAGAAAAGGATAAATAACTTTCTCCCAGGTCATGGGGCGAGTTGGAGCAGTGAAGTCTCTTCATCCTCAACCACTGACCTCCCACCACCACTCTCTCAGGAGGAGAGTGAAATCCTGGAGCTCTGTTTGCATCCACTGCATGCAACTCCCTCCTAATGGGGAAAATGGAAATATTCTCCAAATTTGTGCTATTAAACTCTTCTCTTACACTGTGAAATTAAAAGTAATGAAGAAAACAAGTCCCCTAAATTCAAGATTTAACCTTTTGATCTTTTTTCTGCCATTTTTCCTCCCAGGAGAGGTCTCGGCCCTGGTTTGAAAAGCTGTCATCCCCATTGTCCGCTGTGGGGTGAACGGGAGGAGATTTTCCATCCCCAGAGAGCCTTCCTTTCAATATTTAAGTTTTCTATTGAACATAGAAATGGAAAAAGCCCCCTGCATTTCCAATAAAACTGCATCCAGTTCCAATTTCTTGCATTGACGTGACAAAGTTTTTAAATCTCTTATCAACGTCTTAGTTATGCTTCATGAAGGAACTATCTGGAGCTGCTGGCCTTCGTATTAAATGTTTGCTAGGGTGGTAATATGGTCACTCTGCCTTCTCTTCCTAATAACTCTCCTCTTTGCAGGGGTGAGATGGGATCCCAAACGCTCCTCACTTACTCCAGTGTCCTAAACTCGGCGGATGTTCAAATTTCCCCTTATCCTGAGCAGGATGTGGGGTGAAGTGGTGATTGCAGTGCAGTTGTATTTTATGCAGTGCTCCTCTGCCTGACCCAAGCCTTTCTCTCTCCTGGCTGAAGTGAATGCAGAGCAGCATCCCCACTGTGGTCTGTAAAACACTGTGCACACTTGCTGCAAGTACTTATTACCCAAATCTCCATCTCCTGAGTCCAGAAGAATGTCCTCTTGTGGACACCATGAAGGGAATACAGGCTAATGCCCCCACATGCTCTCAGCTCATGGAAGTAGGGGGAGATGTGGAGGTGACAGTAATGGTTCAGTCCAACACTTTAGCCCTGGATTTGGCCATGTTTACAGACACCCTTCACTACTCCCCTAATCAGGTCTCACTCCCCTCCAGCCCAGCCAGCAATCAGCCCTTCGTTATCACTGGAATCTCATTGCTAATTGAGGTCTGAGAGCCTTTATTTCCTGGACATCTCATGCATGGTGAGGGCACCACCTTTTGCAAATAAATCATGTCATCATCTGTTTGGCATTGCTCTTCGTTGCAGAGGGCTGGGGAGCACAATAAAAACACCTGTTTTCTCAGAACCATCCTTAAAGCTTCCCCAACTCCACCCTCCACCACTTGGCCCTCCACAACTACCCCGAGGTTCCTGGCAGCTCCCTGTAGACAAAGTCAGGCTATGGGTAGCTTCTACATGGAACAGCAATTTCCCTACCTAAATCCATTTATAGCCAGAGTAATTTTTGTTTCAATGTGCTGTTCCTCCTTTTCTTGTAATTCCTACAACTCACTCTCTGTAGGAAACATCTCGCCTCTCTAAAATATTGCTTCTCTGACTTTTTAGGGATTCCTGTCTGCAACTGCTGTGGGGTCAGATTGAGGGAGTGTAGGTCAGCTTCAGGATGATGCAGCATGTGCTGGTGCAAATCACAAGTTTCCATTTTCTCACAGTCCACACTTCCCTGCCAGAGAGGGAAGAACTGATGTGACCTTGAGAAAGTCACGCTGCCCAGCTGAGCCTCACTGTCCTGTGTACTGGGACTCTGATCAGGTACACCAGAGGCTCTCTCCTGCATGGAAACAATTTCTTTTTCTCTTCTTCCTCTGAAGTTAAGCCTTTACTTCTCCTACATTTTCCTATTGCATGAACATCTTCTAAGATTCTCTGTCTTAGTTCCTGTTATTTCTTATACATCTCAAAATTTCCACTCCAGGGCTTTGTCACTCCCTTGTGTCCTCCCAGCCCAGCTGCATCACTGTCCTGCTTCAGCCTTGCCCGTGATGCTCATCTTAACAAAGCAGATGGAGCAGAGCAACAACTTTACCTTGGAAAAATATAGTTTGGCAAAGTACTTCCTTAAAATTGCTCAGCCTGTTGACCATAGTCCTCAATGCCTTGCTGTGGATCCCATAGCAGGTTGTAGCAAGTCCCACAAATTCAACTCTTGCTGCTGATGGAAGATGCTGTTCCTAAATCAACAGGGAACTTCAGCAGTCAGCCTGTGAGATAGATCTAACTGCTTCTGCCACTGCCCCATTTATCTTCATTTCCATTTTTGCATTGATGGGTATCATACACCACAAAGAGCCAGCCCAGCCGTGAAATGACACCGGACTGGCAACCTCATAATTATCCAGGCTCACGTATCAATTCTCTTCAATCCCTTTGTGACACTCCATTGCTTCCTCATAACTTCCTCATCTGACAGATCAGCACTGTGCACCCGAACCGCCTGAGAGCCCCCGGGTAATAGCCTCAGGGACAAAGTTAGCCCTGGCAGAAGTGGGCAAAGATGCTTGTTGGCTTCAGTTGAGAGTTTTGCTCACTTTGTGCCAAGACTGAAAACTGTCCAGCCCCTCTTCCATGCACACAAAGACCTCATCTCCATTATCTGCTGGAGGGGTCTGATCCCTGGGTTCGAGGTGCAGCACTGCAAGGACTCAACCTGCTCCAGAGTTGTAAGACCCCCTGCTTGTCCAGCCAGCCCCAGGGATGGTTTGTCCTGATTCTATCTTTCTCCTCTCCTTGGGATGCACTTTAAACTCCCCTTGCAATCCAGAGCAATTGCACCACAGATTTGGACGCAACATGAAGATGTCAGAAGGGGAAGGCTGGGAAACACTGGTTATAAATTTCTTTCCCCACATAGCGTGGCTGTTTCTCCCAGAACATCTCCCCTGTTTTGAGGCACAGCAAATGCAGGATGAGCCACAGCTGTGGGAGCACTGGTGTGAGCTCTGCAAGAGGGCTGGGGGACTTGCCCCTTTCTGTTCAAACTGCAAACCTCGGACCAAAAACCCCCTTGGAGATGCTCCCTCACACACAGGCCATGGACAGGTACCTTCCACGAGCTGGAGGAGAAGGGATGTTGGGTAGAAATCTGGCACCAAATCCTTGGAGAATGGGGGACCTTTTTTTCCTTCTGCCACTTGCATCCCAGGGATGGGTGGGTGAGGAAACCTCGCTGGCTACCCCAGTGCTGGCAGAGCCAGGCAGGCAAGCTGGGCAGTGGGCGTTGTGCTGCCCGAGTCCCTGCTGCTCGAGGCAACTGCCTTCCTCATCCACATCCTGGGCCCCTTCTGCCCATCACACAGGCACAGCGTGTGTCCCGGCGAGGGGGACGGGCAGGCCCTGCCGTCAGGGACAGAGGGTGGCTGGAGCAAAGCTGCGCTCAGCCGAGTGCGAGGCTGCTCGAGTCAGGGAAAGCCTCACCACTGGTTTTTAATTTGCTTTGGATCGAGGCCATTATCATTAGAATAATCTCAAGCAGGTGATAGGCAGGAGTAAATTAATTCTGAATAAAAGCGTTTTGGGGGGGGTGGGCGCCAAGGAAAGGCAGGGTGGGCATCGGGTACTGCCCTCACGGGTTGGTCAGAGAGGATGTTTGGTGCCAAAGTGGACTTGGACTTGCCTTGGAAGGAGTGTATTTTGTCTTCGAAATTTCCTCTACATTTTTTGTCTGCTAGAGATCCTCAGATCCGAAATGCACGAGCCAGTGTTTAACAACGAACGCAGAGGGCGGTGGGAGCAGGGTTATTTATGCGATTTTATTTTTAATTCGCCTTGTCCACTGAAATCATGTGCATGAAAACAATTGAAAATAAATTATCTCCCATCTCCAGAAAGAATCTTTCACTGTTGTTCCTGGAGCCACCCGGACACATGAACAATTAATCCTCGACTCCAGACGCAAGTGACTCAACCAATAAAACAGCTGTCAGCTGCCGGTCCTGGGGAGGTGCTGCCTAATATCCCAGGAGAGGATAATTATTCTTATCTGATTTGGCTCTGGAATGAAATCATAAAAAGCCTCGTCCCATTCTGTAAATTCAGTTCTTCTTAGCAGGTTAAGCAGAGCCCAAATGACTAACATTTCTGTCAGCACCGACTCTGGCTAAGGGCTAATATACCATGAAGAATAACCCAATAATAAATCTTATTATAGGGAAGGAAGGGAAAAAAAAGGAGAGAGACAGCATGCAAGAGAGTGGAACCTCAGAGATGACCTAAGAGGGTGTGAGGCAGTTTCAGTGGCTGGCAAAAGTGGTTTCAGATTGTCATTCATCGCAAAATTTCTGAGTAACTTTATTACAAATTCTCAATAATATTGACTCAAACCTGAATGTTTTGTGTGGAACTGTTTCTGGAACCAGGACTTATTTTCTTGTTCTTTGGGTGTTTTCTTTTGTTATGAGTGATACCTCTTGGTGTGCAATGAGTAGATATGGTAAAAATATCCCCTCAGCGCAGAGAGAGATGCTTCTTTGAAAGCATGGCAGGGATTTGGGAACACTGAAGCCCCAACAGGCCTTCAATGCTCCCTGGGATGAAAAATCCCCTTGAGCTTGGAGGAGGATAAAACTGACACTGTCCACATCTCCCTGATTTTGAGGTGGCAGGTAGACACAGGTCCTTGAATCTTCTTGTGCCTGGGATGTCTCTAGCACACCCCATCCAAGCTTTTCAGCCCCATTCCTGAGCCCCACTGCAGGGACATCCCAGTGCAAGACCAGAGGTGGGTCACCCAATGTCTCGTGGTGGTGTAGAAACTGGGGATGGAGGCTGAGCTGAGTAAGAGTTTCAAAACCAAACCTTCGTGTCTCTCCCTTGGATGAACACAGGCTCAGCTGCTGAAGTCAATGTCTGGGAAGAACCTGCTTTTTGGGAATGGTGAGCTCTCCCTCATCATGGAAAGATTTACTGCCTGGGTGGAAAGTGCTTGGCTGGGGGGATGGGACACGGTGTTGAGTTTAAAGTTCAGGATGACCTTTGTTGTTGCCTTTCATACCACTGATCAAGAGGCTCCTGGAAATAATGACCGTGCAACTCTATCTGATATCCCTGGGTCTCTGTTTCCAGAGGTCCCCCCAGCAGGCAGTTTCCCAGGCAGGCAGGTTGGATGCCTTCTGAAGGGCCGTGTGGTGGGATGGCAGCAGGGCGTGGGGACAGCAGGCGAGGGAGCTCAGGGAGTGCACAGGGGTCTGGAGTTCGGGAAACTGCCGAGAGGTCTGGCAAGGAGGAGCTCTGCAGAAGATTGATGTCAGAATTCTGGTGCCACCAACGTGTTTCTCCCACGCCTGGGAAGGACGTTAAGGAAGAGCAGGGACTTGGTGGCCAGGACAAATTGGAAGAGAGGAATCTCAGACCTCAGCAAGGAAACTCTGGTCACAGCCATGTGAATCATGTGCACTTTTGTCTTTGGCTTGTTGCTCCATCCTGAGGAACCATCAGTGGGTGGCACTTGGGGACTGCAGGGAGAGGGACAAAAACTGAGAAGGGAGTGGTAAGGAGATGCCCTCTAGTGCCAGAGGGACTTGGGACTCATCTCAGCTTTCCAGGGCTGCCCAGGGCTGCCTCACCATGACATTGTCATTGCAAAGCATGTGATTCTCCCAGGCCTCCCTGGAGGGGCAGCCAGATACTATTTCAAGGAGAGGCAAAGCCAGAGCTGGGGGGTACCAGCGGGTCAGCAATGTCATGGTGCCTCTGGGCTGTGGAGGAGATGTAAGGAAGGGTACAGGGTTGCAACCACACTGGGGAGAGTGGTGTGTGTCCAAGGCAACAGGGGACGCAGTGAGGGTTTTTCATGAACCAGCATGACCCCAACAGCATGGGCCATTCCAGCGTGAAGCAGGGCAGCCATGCTGATGAACAGCAAGTATTTAGAGCAAGAGGGACAGAGACCACAGGTGTCACCCAGATGGGAGATCACCTTCCATCCCTCCTGGTCAGAGACATCTCCTTTGATGGCTCTTTCCTCTTTGGAGCTGCCTATGACCATTGCCCAGGGAGAAAGGGCGCAGCGAAAGGCAATATAAATACCACATATCACCGCTTGTGTCCAGAACCAAACAAGTCAGGCAAACCAAATCTCTGAAAAGGTGGACAAATATTTGCTGAGAAAGGTTCTTCCAGGCCTTGCTCAGGTTCAGGCTGATGGCTGAATTGTAGATATAATCTGGAGAGACAAGGCCTGGAATCTGATTTATTTAAAAGAGAAATTTATTTGTTTATTGAAAAAATTTTAGGACTACAAGAAAGTGCTATAATCTCTCAGAAACTGAGACAAATCCAGGATGGAAACATAGTATATAAATTTCTATAAATGTATAAATCTACTACAATCTGGCTACAATTAAATACTACTGCACTAATAAAGCTTTATATGTTTCATTTTCATCCTTAGAAACCCTTTGAAATTCTGTTTCTGGAATAACTTTGATTTATGTTTCATTGTCCTTTCCAGTAATCATATCTCCATCTGGTGGGAGTGAAGGACTTGTAAGGCTGACCTGGCCAGACCAGCAAAAAGGCACATGGGAACAACACACGTGGGAACAAAAGTTTCACTCAGAGGTGAGCTTTAGTATTTACTATATGAAGATCTAAAGAGAGAAAGACAACTGGTGATACCACTCTGGGACAAGAAATTAAAACACTCAGAGATAGAAAAAAAAAAAAAAAGAAAAAAAGAGGAGTGAACAGTGACCACATCAGGGATCTGGTCTCCTTCAGAGGGAAGCACAGAGTGGTCCAGTAGTGTGGTAAAATCAAAGATCCCCTGGAAACACAACGTTAGAAGGCAACATTGGCATGCTCTGGGCCAGTGGAGGGAGGGGGTGGCCAAGGATGGGGAAGGCTCAGACAGCCCTGCCAAGATGGGGATGGACTGCCTGGATGTGCAGTTCGAGACAAAGAAACAAGGCCAGAGAAGGTGATGGACCAAGAGCAGACACACAGGGAGCAGGACAGCAAAAACTGCCTCCACTGTGAGTTTCAACACAAGGCAAATACCTTTTTCAGCTGAATACATAACCTGATGAGCATGTATAGCTGGTGCTTGGAAAGATACTCCAACTTTTCCTCTTTGCAAAGGGAGACATTTGTATGTACATTGATTAAATTTACCCGTGAGAGACCTTGGTCCTGTGTAGCTTTGAAAGCATTCAGACCCGATTGCCTTATTAAGTCCAATGCTCATTTTTAAGCCACTATCTGTAGAAGACATCGTGCTCCAAATTGTACCTGGCTTAGCTTTTATCTCAGGTGCCTGCTTACCATAAAAGCTTGGAAAGGCAGTACAGTACCTTCTTCCAATAAAAAAATTAAAAGCTGAGATTTCTCTGGCCAAGGGAAGCAATCAGTCAGTGATATTGAAAGATCCGTCATCAAAGTATGAGGCAAGGAATGAACAGACTTCTAAATCAGTCAAACATTTTAAACATCCCTTTTGTAATTGACAATTTTGTAATATTTATTCACAACAGATCTGATTGCTGGATTCCCACTGGCTCCCCTCAGGAGGGTTTGCGTGAAATCAGTTTGAAATGGTGTGTCAATTTTTTTCTGAAGTCACCATCTGGCTGATAGACTTGAGTCTGTTCTAATACACTGACCCAGTGAATCGCTGCTAAACAATTCCCAGGGGTCTCCACTCCTCTCGCAGGCAATCCGGGAGAACGCTGCCAGGAGAGAGTGGGACAGACAGGCACATTTTAATGTGTTATGTTGAAGGATTGTAAAAGAATTTGATTTATGTAAAGAAACAGAAATCTTAGGATGGTCTCATTCACTCTTGCACCCTGGTGCTGGTTTCAAATGTGAAGGGAGGTTCATGACCAGTATTAATGGCATGAAATTACCTGAAATTGTGCTGGGGGGGGGGGGGGGAGAAGAAGACCCAACAAATAAAACCCCACGAAAAGCCCCTTTCCCTGATCAGCAGCAAGGAACTCAAACATTTGATAGCAGCAACCCCCATAACCCAGCTGGCAAAAATAAATATTGGATCAAATGCATCACACATCTATTTTGAATATGTGACAGTATACACATGACACTGAGGTCCTGCAAAATCATCTCCATTCCATATCGCCAAAAATCCCTGGGATGAAATATGGTCAAACTGTCCATGCTTAAATACAGGGTTTAACTTACAGGGTGAAAAGAGGCCTCAGCATATGTGTTTTGTATGTTCTCCTACACACCAGTGATAGTTCATATGGCACACACTGATAATTAGATGCTTCCTCTCATCATCCCTCAGCAAAGTACTGCTGCTACCCTTGTGAATTATATTTTTCACTGTGCAAGAGACTCTTTGTCACTGTTCCCCAGCCCCAGAGCATGTGCACACACTGCTGTCACAGATACAGCATGGCATGTGTACCCACACACGTGTGTTTGTGTACATATCCCCACATACCCACAAGCCTGGCATAATTCTGGGATGACTAATATTTTTTGACAGGCGAGTAAATCATCATTACAGCATTTGTTTTTTTCCATTACCGTCAATCATTATTGTATGTCTGATCAAGTAGAATTTGTCTTTGGCTGCTTAAAATGTTCCTGATCGTTTTTCAAGGCTAAATATCATCTCTAGATAAATGACACACTGTAATAATGTGCATGTGAAAAAGCTGATCCAAACCCCACTGAAATCACATGAAGGGTATTGGCTCAAGCAACATTGATTTAAGTCCTAAAGGATCATTTGTTTCTCAATAGAACCCCAGTAAGAGACTGAACATGGAGAATGTTTTATAGGGTTTGATTAATTCCCTCTTTGACAAATGAAGTAAGGCTACTGATCAAGGCAGGAGAAGAAGTGGATATCTAAAGCCTGTGAAAATGTCCAGAATACCACAAGCTGGTGAAACACGCAGGGAAGTTCTCTGCAAATCAAGTCAATTTTTAAATGCATTTGCTTTAGCTGTGCTGAGGTCCATTCTGCAGGCTCATCCACTGGGAACTCTAAGAATGCAGGTGTTTGGGAAGATGTGCAAGAACAGCAGGAATAAAGGTTCAATTGAGACCAGGAAAAAACTGAAGTGGTCATCCAGACCCATAGACCAAGGTAACAGGAATAGGGAAACAAGTGTAGACTGGGTCAGTTCATCTCCAGAATGTCTTGTCTTACTGCCACTTCGAAGGACCTTGCCTGGGGTCATACTTGGATGCTCTCAGACATCTCAATGTCTCTTCATCCACCAGCCATCAGGGGCTTCACTCATCAGAGGATGGAAAACTGCCCCCAAAATACATCCCACCATTAAAACTATGCAGGGAATCAAAGCTTGCCAGGACAGGATGGCAAGTACTTTCTGCAGGCATTGTAATTAACAGTAAGAGTAATTAAACTTTTAACACCGGCTAAGCTCAATATCTAAGATCTGGGGGTTAATGTAGCAGTTTTCAAAAGGACAGGAAAATAAAGTAGTAATAAAATAAAATGAATGTTGCAAGGACCCCGAGGCGTGCTCGTCCTCTGCACATTTCAGTGACGAACGTATCCTGTTCCTTCAGCTGCAGGAAGACCCCAGTGCTCCCTGCCTGCTGGTTAATTATTTTGTTTCCACGGGGCTGTGCAGTTTTAGTCATTGTGTGGATCACAGACCACCGGTAGCCTGGAGGACAAGAAGACAAACTCTGAAGCAGCTGCAGAAAAAAAAAGTGTTTGCATCCCACCTTCTCTCCCCATTTCTGTGCTTGCAAACCAGGGAGAAACAGATGGGAGGGAAATAAAATTGACAGATGAACATTCAAAGTTTATCCTCATTTTTAGTGGGTCATAGTGGAGACCATTGTGGCAATGCTGTGCACGACCTTAGTGGGATTTTTTTTCCTTCATCTTCCAAGAAATTTTGGTGGTTCTTGTGTTATAAAAAGGGATGAGAAGCAGAAGTGTCCTGTGAGGCTTGGGCAGGTTTGGGGGTGATTGACCCTTTCCAAGCCTGTGAGACTGGTGTGGCGAAGCCCTGTGCAGGGTCCTGGGTGCTGCTGGACAGGAGCAGGGGCAGGAGCACCCATGCTGGGATGCCTCCCTCTCTGCACCTCAAGTGCCAATGGGTTTAAGAGGTCATCCCTCCCTGGGCTGCCTCCTCCTGTCCCCTGTCACCTGTCCCTGTGGCAAGGTGCCCCGGCCAGTGTTGGTAATACTTGGTGCAAACCAATGCAAGAAAGGGATATGTGCCTGTCTAATCTTTGTCACGTTCAGGTCACTTTGCCTGTTGTTTTGCCAGTTTTTCCCAGGTTGGATCTAAAGAGAAAAGCATTTTTCTCAGGAATAGGCTTTTTGCCCTTGAAGGATTCTGCTGTTGCCTCCTTACGTCTCTTAATTGTATAACCCTAAGGTATGCCTCAGATTTACAGAGCCTAAAACCAGCCTTATTTGACTATATTTGTCCTTATTCCAATTAATTGTGCATCAACTAATTGTATAACATGGC
Source organism: Pipra filicauda (assembly GCF_003945595.2). Classification (NCBI taxonomy): domain Eukaryota; kingdom Metazoa; phylum Chordata; class Aves; order Passeriformes; family Pipridae; genus Pipra; species Pipra filicauda. Next base: position 247,395 of record NW_024103762.1, on the reverse strand, counting down.
TATTTGCATGTCAGCCCAGGGTCCTCATGCTGTTCTTTGCACTGTAATTGCTCTGGCTAAGTGAATACCAGGAATATTCCTGAGCCTTCAGCCATTAATCAAGGTCTGTTGAAAGGAATATTAGCACCCTGGGAAATAAAAAAAAAAAAAAAAAGATGCAAAATATCAATGAGATTTTTTTAAATTAAAATACAAGATGAGTATGAAGGCCAAGGAAGATCTCAAGCTTACAAAGCCAGGTACTCTGGAGATTGGGAGGGTTGGGAGCTGCTTACAGACAAATGAAGGGACAATGGTTGGGCTTTCTTTTCTTGGTGTCCATTTTGGAGGTGTTTGGGTAATGCTTCTGAGCAAACAGTGACAGATTTCTAACCATGTACAGAAGCAGGGACCTCAGATGTTGGTGGGAAGGTCTTTTTAGAGTTGGATGTCTTGAGGAAGCAAAGTAGGGGGCTGTTTAGGACAATCCCACAAAGTGGAGAAATAGTTGGCAAATCTAGATGTGGAAAGGAGAGGTGCTGCTGCAGGGCAAGAAGCTGGGGTGGGAGAATAGACCCTGCCACTGCGGGGAGTGTGGTGGGATTTGTCCACTATGGGACAGCAGGTTGGTACCTGTGCAGGGACATCCCGGTGAGCAATTCCCTCCTGGGCTGGAGAAATTGCTCCCTGAACTCTTCACTTGCTGCCCTGGTTGAAGAAGACACCCACAGGATTGAGACTCCCACCAAAGCTCTCCAGCTTAGTGCTGAGACAAATCCAGGCCTGTGATCGCTCCTCAGAAATATTTTGGGAGAAACGAGAGAGATGACCCATGACCTGCTTCCACCCACCCATGTATGTTCCCAGAGCAGCAGGGGCACCTGGTGATGAACGGTCCCTTCCCTTTGGGGAAGGATGGTTTTTTATTGTCAACACTGCTTGCCCTGGTGATGTATATAAGGTTGCTGTGGGAGAAACCAACTGAAGGCTGCAGTGATGGAAAAGACCATTAATATCCTTGATGAACTATTGCTAACTTAGTCAATGAGTCAGTGACAGACTCGGGGCTGTAACTCAACTGCTCTTTGATCCCAGACCAGCAACTGGTCCATTGCATTTTGCTGTCCCACATTGCGCAGCTTAGGTGTCTCAGAAAAAAGAATCATGTTTAGGAGAGCATCAAGGATGCCAGTCAAGGATTACCAAGGATAATCAGGATCCTCAAGGCTGTAATCAGGATCCTCTTGCCCATTCACATGAAGAAGGCTGGCAAGGTGTGGAGCGCGCAGGCTTTTGGCCGTGTTTCAACACCTTTCCCAAGCTGGCAGGGAGGCCTGTAAATGCCTGTGGGTCCCGTGCTAGGCTTGTTTAACCTGGACTCCTCAGGGAATCAGGGCTCTCCCTACTCAGCTGTTTCCCATCCCTCATGCTGCTGGATGGGCTGCAGCTCTAGTTTCTGCCGCTCTCTCTGCCGCCAAGGATAAAGTGAAAGCAAAGCTGGCCCTGGGCCGCTGTTTGCAAATAGAGATGAAGACAAACAGATGAGTTCAAGCTGCTGGAAGGAAAACAACCCTGTCAGCTCCTCTGCTTAATGGTGGGAACCTGGAAGTGTAAACAAAACCCTGGGCAGGTCCTCCTCATTCCCACCGGCCCTTTGAGTCCACGGGTGTTTTTCAGTTTTTACCTCCTAGAACCAATCAATTTCGTGCCAGCCTGTAACTTTTTACTGATGTTGTGGCTGTTTCAGTTAAAGGCAACCAGGTGCTGTATCCTTTTCCCCCACCTAGTGCTGGGACCTCTTCCACTCCTGTTCTCCCAGAACGAGAGGGTTCCCTGGATGCTTTTTCATCACCGGGTCCGCAACCATCCTGAAATCGTAGGTCTGATGGGCACGGCCAAGGAAGATGCACAGGGAGAGTTTCATCATCCTCCTGCTTCATGACTGAGCTCCCAACACCTTTTGCTCTCTGCCACAAGATCACCCATTCCTTTTAAAGCTCAGAGAAAGGCAACATTACTCCAAAACCTTGTGAGGTTTCTGAGTAGCAAGCAAGAGGGCAAGCAGGTGCAAGCCCATCACAGCACACCCTCCTCAAGCCCCAGCACCACCACCCCATTAACATTTTTCCCTGTGTGTCAAGTCAGAGAAGCAAATGCAGTATCTCAATCTCAATTCTTTTTTTTATTTTTTTGCTTCCTGACAGTCCCTTAATTAGCATGAGATTTCACAAAATCCTCCAAGGCAGCCATCCATCTGTTTTGCTGACTTTCAGTAACAATATTTATCATTGCAGAAGTGTCAAAACAATAAAACCAGATGACATTTATGCAAAGGGTTCCTAACTACTTTAAAAAAGGCCCAAACCTTGAAAGCCTCCTGTAGTATACTGCTGGGAATTGTTTGCAGACACAAAGGTGAGAGTAATTCCTTCTGTACCTACATAAATATTTTAAATAAGCCATCAAGGATCTTCCAAGAGAGGTACAAGGATGGCATGTGCTTCTCTTTACCAAATTTGTTCAAAGAGGTAAGATGAGAAAAAAAGGTATCTCACACTCTGATGCCTTTTAGTTTCACTCCCCAAAATACTATTTTTTGTGAATACATTTCACATTTCAAAAGAGTTCTATATAAATTAGTTCATGCCAGTGACTATTCTTAAGAAATTTAACCTGATCTGCCATGCATTAAGAAGGAGGAATTAGAAAAAAAATCTGCTTATTTAACTCTGAGGTATTTAAGCCAATATATAAATGAGAATTAATAAATCTGCATTTCCTATTGTCAGCACTAGTTGATTACAGCACTGTGGAGCCCTATCAAAGGGTGCATACAGCACACTAAGTTCTGTAGTGTGTTTAAATTATCCATAATAAATGGACCTAACAAATTCCAGTGTAGGTGCATTTTCCCCTTGTCAGAGTTGCTCTGCCTGGGAGCACTCAGAGTTACACTCTGGCTTAACAGATTCTTGTGCAGCAGGAGAGGATGAGCCCCTGTAACCCTGGTTTTGATGGCTTTTTGCAGGGAAAGGGGCTTTGTTCAGCTGAGCGATACCCTCAACTTGATCCCTAACTGAGCGCTGCTCCTCCTCTATCTGATCTCTGGCAAGGTGAGGTCTTAAAGCCATTTTGTGCTCACAGCACAGTTTCTGGAGATTTTCCTCCTGCAGCTCTTGCACTCTTGGTGTTGAAGGATTTGCAGGGGCCAACACCAAGATGGAGTAGGAGGTTGGGGTGAGGTGCTGCAGCATGGATAGGCACCACTGCCCAGTTTGAGCTTGTACAGGAGCATCCCAGTGAAGGGCGAGAAAAGGCATGGGGTAGATCTGCTCCTGGAGGAACTTCCCAGGCAGCTGCTCCAGAACAAGCCAGTGCTTTTTTCCTCAAGCCAGGGATGGGGAGCTGGGCTGAGCTCCACGCTGATTGCAGGCATCTGTCTTTTCCTGACAGCTCTGCCTGTTAGTGCAGCGAGTCTGCTGTTTAATTTACCTGACTTGTTAACAGCTCCCTGTTTTGAAGTTGTAGGAAGTAGCTGATTTCACGTTTACAGTCGAAGCATTGAATTCCCATCGGGTGGCTAAAATTCACAAATAATCTGGTAATTTGTCCGCTGTCTTGGGACCCCGTGGGGATGCTTCTCAGTGTATATCACAGTGTATATCACCATGTTTTGGTGAAAAGATTGATGAGCAAAAAGGAGCATGGAACTGGCTGGCCATGTGCCCAGAAGGAGCTGTCAAAACCGAAAGGCTCGAGGCAACCCCTGCCAAAGAAAGCAGGGATGGGAGTTTTGCACAGCCTTCCCTTGAAGAGGGGTTGCAGGGGAGGATGGCAGGGGGTTCACTGCCTTTCGGGACTGGCTGCTTGCATGGAAGCACATCCCGTTGCTGCTGGTGATGACCAGTGGGAACCAGAACATGGAGATGGGATGAGTGGGTTTGCCTTGACATATTGCAGCCTTGGCCCCCAAAAATTGCTTGGGGATCAGTTCAGTTCATACAACACAGGGGAGGGAGAGAGCCAGCGCAGAGCTGAGCTCAACTCTCCATGATGCACATTTCTTGGAGGGGAAATTTGCTCTCAGGAGCACCACTGCAGACAGATATCACACCCAATAGCTGCAAGTGGAACAGTCTCTTATCATTAATGGCTTACCCCACATCATTCAACATATCAATAACTGGCAGCCCCAGGAACTGAGGGAGAGGAAAACACCATGTGTGCAGCCTGGGGCATTCCAAGACTGCATGAGGGTGGATTTTGACAGTCAAACCCTCACTGATCACACTCACAACCCCTTGCATGACCCATCAAGGATCATGTGAGGAGCCCTGGGAAGAGGCAGACCCAAGTCCCTTCCCCACCTGCTACAGCAAGGGAGAGTGAGCAACATCCAAGCTCAGTCTCTGTGCATCTTCTCCTGGAGTGCAGACCACTGTGTTCCTGCTCAAAGGAAAGTGCTGCAGCTCTCCTGGAAATCAGGTGTGCTGGATTTCTAAACGAGTTTGGAGTTAGAGAAGGCAGGCTGCAGATATCCCAGCAGAGCAGCAGGTAATCAGTAGGCTGTCCTCTACAGGGAAGGTGTTAAACCCTTCTTGGAGTGCTGACAAAAAGAGTTACAGCCCATATGCTTATTGCCAGAAAAATAATAAAAAGAGTATTGGTTTAACCAAGTCTAACAGCCATCAGAAGGTTTAGACATGTGCTCTCACCTGGAGAGTGGTGTGCAGAGGAGGGAGGAATATTTCACCCCCACCTTGCCATCAAACGATCAAAGCTAAACAAACAACAGCCACTGGTCCAAACTCCCAACAGGAGGTGGATGTGGTTGTAAAACTGAATGTGGGGAAATCCCTTCTGAAAATCCTGATGGCCTGTGAGGTCCCTCTCAGGAGATATCTGTTTCTATCTTCCTGCAGTGGTGCTTCTGATGCATCTCCATCCCTGGCTACCACCTGCTGTGGGCAAGTCCCTGCCCTGGGATGCTGTCGTGGAGCTGGTGATGGTGCAGGGCTTGCTCTGATGGCTGTCCAACCCTGCTGCCCTCTGGCAACACCAGCCCCACTTTGTCAGGTTCTCCTGGGGCTTTGGGGGCAGTGGTCAGGGTTGGGTGCAAACAGGTGGAAAATTTTGCTATTTGAGATGGACACACTTGTCCAGTGAAGTCTGGACATGATGAGATGGGAAGACCCATCTCAAACTGAAGATTATTAGATTTAAGTGGCCTCTTTAACCAAAAAAATAGAAAGAATATTGTCAACAAGCCAATAAGTGCTTGAAATCAGAGCTGAGGGAAGGAAAACAAAACTGAGAAGGGGCCCAGGCAATGCTGCTCAGCCAGTGCTGGGGCTTGGCTGCGTTGTGTTCTCGTTTGCATTAACTAATGCTGCTTGGCATCATGTAATGTGTTATTGTTTTTATTGTTCTTGTTGTAAATACACCTAGAGGCATCTTATAAATAGAATTAATTATAGTTGTTTAATTCATTAGTTAAGTACACAGCTCACTCTGTTTGCTGCAGAGGCATGGATGGCTGCAGTCAGGGCATGCACGTACAAATCAATGTATGGTCACGTCCATTGTGCCTGGGCCTGTGGCACCAGCTCCCCAGACCCTCTGGTCTCACGTTTCCAGCTTCACTCCTAATACTGACCTTTTTCTCAAAAGCTCATGGCAAAATTAAATAATTGCAAGAAAAGTTTGGGAAGATTGATCTACAAGAGGGCAGCACAATGGGAGGAGGACAAAAAATTGGGGTGAAAAAGCACTTGGAACATTTTCAGAGAAGGGGCTTTCAACCAGGCCACGTTCTGCTTTGTGACTTTTGCCTGTTCAGCCTGGTAGTGATAGGAACCAGTTCCATGCTTCTCTTGTGCCCAGGAGACTTTCTTCCTCCCCTTTACCTATCATGGCTCCCAGCTGAGCTTTATGAGCTCGCCCTGCCCCAGCTCAGAGCTGCCTTGCTTGCAGGAGCAGAGCTGTTTTTCTCCAAACCACAACACAACTGAAAAAACACAGCGGGTCAATACATCACAGGGAACACACTTGAAAGGGGAGAGGCATAAAACTCATGTCATTGATGCAGGGCAAACCCTGCACCCCTGATGCTCAGGACATTCCCAGGGCCAGGAGCTTTCCTGATCTGAGGATGCTAATGGAAGCTCAGACATTTTCTAAAGCATGGAGAGAGGTGAAGGAAAAACCCATGCAGAGCAATGGTTATGACCACTGGACTCAGGAGGAGTCAGGGTCCAGTGTTGGCTCTGATACTGCTTCACTGGGTGAAGAGCACTGCATGTCCCCAAGGGCTGCAGCATTCCCATCATTCCCACCAGGAGCAGAGACAGTGGTGGTGGGCACAAAGTCCGAGCCAGGACCTGAGCACCTAGAAAACAGGCAGCAAGAAGTTCCTCTCTCTGGCACAACAGCCGGCTGGTGGAGATTTAAACTCCAGCAGGAAGGACTTCAAGACCATTTTTGGTCACCGGGCATCAATCTCACCTGGAAGGAGCTGAGATGTTGAAGATCTGGGTCATGTAACTCAGGCAGGAACAGCATGCCCAGGACCAGAGTAGTTGCCTAAAGAATCTCATCTCTCACCCACACCAAGGCATCTTTGAAAGGTGTTGTTGCATCCATCTGCAGGCAATGGCCTTTCATTAGCACAGAATTGAGAAGCATTCACAACAAGATAGAAAAAGAATAATAATCAAAGAAAAACCCAGCGAAGCCCCATGTGATAATAAAGGCTGACTCTAACTAACAGTTGTTATTCAGACATTGTTAATGATATTATAAGCACTACCATGTGCTAGGCAAGCTGTGACACGCGCCCCGGTGGACATATGGATAATAAGATCACACGCCTGTTTCAATCAAAGCCATAAGTACAAACTTGATCGGAATCGGAAGAAAGCCCAAGCTAGTGGTAGCTGGGGGATGTGCTTTGGGGAAACAAGCTCCTACAGTTAAGAAAACAAATAAAAAGGGGAATCATAGCCTGTGATTCCAGAGTAGCCTTACTGTGCGTGAGAGACAGCCCAGCCCAAGTGCACCCAGCACGTCTCAGCATCCCGGGGACAGAGCCTGGCCCTGAGCATCCACAGTGAGGGGCTTCCAGCTCCAGGGTGTTGCTGCCCCCTCAAGAGCTGAACGCACCCAGGACCAACTCCAGCAGGAATTTTCCTCTGTGCTGGCACTATAGACTGTTGCCCTAGATCAGGAGGAAGACTCTTGCCAGATCTGCTAAGGATGGAGGTGGTTAAGATGCTTTACCTTGATTCACCTCCTCCATACAGACAACTGCACAGTGCACTGCTGTGCAGAGACAGCTCCCTCCAGCCCACACCTGAGCACAGCCACTCAAGTCCCAGGCAGTTCACTGTCATTAGAAACACTGAACATAATCACCAAATTTAATGCCTTTATCATTGCTCAATGGATCAGTGAACAGAGGAGCTAAAAGAAAGACAATTAGAAGCGTCAGTCTATGTTAAATTTTTTTCCATTGCCTTGTTTTTGTCTAAAGAGTTATTCATTTGCTAATTGTGAAATGTAATTTTGTTCGGAGGCTTTTGTTATATTTGTTTTGTCGTGTGGCTAATGCAGTTATTTGCAGCACACAGCCTCTTTTCTCCCGCTCAGCCTGTTTAATGGAATTCTTTGGCAGCTATGATTTAAAACCATTTTGGTTTAGTGACCAGGCCATTTCTGGAAGGAGGAATCAGATTGTTTCCTGGATTTCTGAGTCATATTTTGCTCAGCAAGACTCACTGCTTTAAATGAATGTTTTCATGGAGGCTTCTAATCTGGCCTTTTTGGCTCCAGTGGAGACAAATCTCAGCAAGAAACAGTGCCCTCCTCCCATACCCTCATCTGGGGCTGGAGGACAGAGGGGCCCAGACCCAAACCCTCCTCCCACACTTTTTATGAGAAAACCCCAAGAGGTTTGTGCCTTTCCTTCCTTGCACACACACAGTCTTATTAATGGCTGCAAAATCTTAGACCATCCCAGACCTTTCCCTCCCACGAATACCCAATGAGAGCCACTGCTACTTCAGCCTCGCTGATGCTCTTGGCAATGGCTGTGCACCAGGCAGACCCACAGGATCTGGTTTTGGTACGTCATAAACCACACCTGAAAGTTGTTTTTTCCACTCTAAGTGTTTAACTGGAAGGCCTCCTACAGCTCCAGAGCCCTGCTGAGCTGGATGGCAGTGCAGGGAGTGAGTAAATTGCCCTTTTAGCACGTTTTCTCTGACAAGAGGATTTTCAGTACCAACCTTCCCTCCACGTGAAATCCAGAGCGAAGGAAAACTGATTTAAAACCAATCACTAACACTTACCCACATCCCCTTATTTGAGCATCCCTCCCCATCTAAGCTTCGTCTTAGACTATTGAATCAATCCTGTCTCCACTGTCGCTTTCCTAAGTAACAAACCCAATCAGATGATGGCACGGTCTCCTCTAATTGACTGAGCTGCACAAGTGTATCCACGTTGCAGGATGTGGGCATCAGCTGTGCTACACGGGGGGAGACAAAGTGTGTGAAGATATTGATAAACCCCAGGCCGAGGGAGGGAAGAAACAGGACTTAGCCTGGGCCTCAAGGTTCAGCACTCACAAGGCTGGGGACCTCAACAGGAGGAATGTAGCTTGTCAGGGGCACCAAGGTTCAGGCATGTGAAAGTTGGATGTCTCCTTCATGCCAAGGGCAAGGATAGTTTGTGGAGAGGTGATCCATCAGAGCATGATTCAACCCGTGTGGATTTAATGCCACATGCAGGATAGGTCTTCTTGCATTGTGGATGCATCTGTTTCACTGAAAACTTTGGGATTCATCTAGTTTTAAAAGGTTTTTTTCCCCACAAAGACACAGTTTTCATTATTTGCTGCTGAATGAAATGTCCCCCTTTGGTGCACACCCATCACTCCCCAGGGTTTGCACTCCATATCCCTATATATGGGATTTGGATACATTTCCATTTGTCAAACCAGAGGTGACAAAACAGAGAGACATTTCCACACCAGGCCCATCCTGGGCTCCAGCAATGTAGTCACTGGGGCATCCCCCTCACCACTCATGCAGGTGGAGATCAGTAATTTTTCTGCCCACCTCAGGGGTGGTGAGACCTGCAGTGTCCACAGTCAACAGCTAATATAGGGGATGGAGCATTTCACCAGCAAGTGCTGGTGGTCTCTCCTGCTTTGCCATGGGAATTATGGTTCAAAGCAGATTTACCCTGCAGGGCTGAGCAAGGGGCTTTAACCCTTGTGGAGTTGTCTGCTTTAGAAGCGAGAGATACTTGCTGATCTGCTAGGAGTGGTACCTAACGCCCTTAAGAGGCAGTGCCAGCGGCCTAGGCTACTGCCAGGGACAAAATACTCCCCACTTGGCCCTTCATAAACTTTCCCCTTTCTTCAGAATCGTGTGCATCTCTGCCAGCTCTCGCTCCATCACTGCAACTTGGATGGAGCTCATCACAGTGACACCCTGGTAAAGAAAAACCCCAACCCCATCAGGACCCAAAAACTTCAAACCAGGCCTGGCTCCGTGGAGCCCTTCAGAACCAAGCCCTGTTGCCCAGCTGGGCTGTCTGCCCACGCATCTTTGGAGGGGGAGCAGCACCGGCGTGATTTAAAATCTCAACTCCACGAGGCACCGCTGGAGAAGTGAAATCACCAACTCGTGTGGCTAAGCTGGGAACAGGTGTGTGAAAATCAGCACCCAGGCACCCGCTCGAACAACGTTGTTTTTTCCTTGCGTGCCATAAATCAGAGTGCTAATCTTTCACTGTCCGGCGAGATCTCTCACTGGGAGGGTGATAAATTGCCCTCCAGCCCCTGACAGCTGCTGGGAAATCACTCACAGCCCGAGACAAACCTCTAAATCTGACATTATAGAGTGTTGAAAGGAAGAATGTCTGTTTTTATAACCTACCTCAGTTATAATAAATATTTAAAATCCACATTAACATCCTCTTATAGTTACAATCTGCCCTCTATGGAACAGTGTCCAACTTAGATTTAATTAGCAACTGAACCTTTCCAGTCCAAGATCCTATTTAGGTTGAAGATCCAAATCTCCAGTGAAATGCCTCTGTTTTCTTAAACTACCTGCACTGTAATAAATATTCACCATGTCGCCAGGCAGCTCTGTTGGAGACAGTGCTCTTTTTGTCTTCTCAAAGCCTAACATTTAATTTAAATGATAGGGTCTTTCCAGACTCCAGGGGGAATTTCTTTCCTGCTCTCCATAAACTTCTCCATACTTCACCTCCAAGGCACCAGGAGGGCACAGAAATGGAAACACCTTGACGCAGGTATGGCACTGGAATGATGAAAATAAAATCTGGGCATACCCGTTCTGGCTTTTGGTCATGGACATGTGCTAAAAACATGGAGCAGAGACCTCCCCTTTTGTGGAGACTTTGGAAGCTGTACCTCAGACTCCTGCAGTTGGCTTCTCTTGGAGAGAAGGAACTAAAAATATCTGTCCAGAAGTTTTTCCATGTTCACTCTTTTCCTACCTGCTTTTGCAGGTTGTCTTGTTTCCTAGTTTATTATTTTATGCCAATTGTTTTCCAGACAGCAGTGTTCAACTTGCTTCTCCCCTCTGTCCTGACTAGTGTTTCATTAAGGTTTTTCTCGAAAATATCACAGGAATAAACACAGGCAGAAGTGTTAAAAACAACGTTTCCTCCATCTCCCTTAAAAAAAAAAAATTCTACACCTGTTTCTTTTGAATTGTGGTGGTTTCCTCCCTGTCCTGCCTATTTGCTGCTGCTGTATGACTGTGACAGCCCATGGCAGAGGGAGGAGGAATGTTACATCCAGAAATCAGCCTGACCCACATGCCTACAGCCTCCTAGCTCCAGAGGTGCCCTGGAGGTGCTCCACCAGCCCATCTGGATGCCCTCCTGAGAGCAGCAGGGGCTGGGCCCCGGGAACAAGGCTGGGGGAGAGGTTAGCTAAAAACCCTGGAGGTGTCAACCACCCTGCCAGCACCCTGCTTGGGGGTTGTGGTTAATAGGAGAGGGGTCAGGAGGCTGCAGGCAGGACAGGGAAGCAGGACAGCTGTGGTCTGCACACATGCTTCCCCTCGCTTTCGTATTTGGGCGCCCTGCATCCATCCCAGCTGCCGCTTGAATCAATAGCAGCGTATCAATCAAGGCATCCCAGAGGAAACCCGCTGCTCACATAGAAATAAACAGACATTTTCCTTCTGCATGTCACAGAAAGCTGCAGACATCTCCTGGCATTGTCTGAACTGAGGGTAAATGGGATGCTGCAAACCAAAGTGTATATTATGTGCATTGGATATAAATAAATATGCAGACACAGCTTGGCCTGTGTTAAACAGACAGACACGGGCTTCTGTTTCATTTCCAACTCTCCAGATGATGGCAGACACCCAAAAGGGTGTGCAGCTTTTAAAAGAGCATCTTCCAATCCCTAATATTTTGCCTCTTGCATATGCCCTGCACTGGGAGCATAATCCACGTGCCTCCAGCAAATGTGAAAGCTAAACCATGGGCATCCTGGAGGCACTTGCACCAGGCAGGTTTCATGTCCTGATTGGGAGCTTTTCATCTCTGCTCTTGCAAAGTGAATTGGGTTTCCCTTTTCCTTTCTAGTTTGTTTTTGGTTGTATCAAAGGAAAGCTTTTGGGAAGGGCACACGGCAGACCCTCAGGAGCCAGTTTGGTGAGTCTCAGCTCTGGTTGGGGGCTCATTAGCCATTGCTGAGTCACTGCTGTCCTGCCAGCCTCCAAGGGTGGCAGGAGTTGAAAGCATGGCTGGTCAGCTCTCACACACCATCCCAAGCAAAAGCAGAGCTGGCTTCAAATATTTCCTCACGCCAAACCACTCCTGCCCTGGTATCTGTTTGCATAAGCCGCCCGCTGTGGATCTTGCTTGGGTTTGTAGAGACAGCATCACCCCCCCTGGGAAACAGCCAGTGTGTTTTACCAGGAAACCTGCTGTTTTACAAAGGGTTTACAACCAGTGGCTCCTTCCTCTGAGAAAAGTTACATTCTCGGGCATTCAAGGTTTGTTTTTTTTTTTTGATTATGCGGGAAGTGGTGTGAATGGAAGTCACAGAGTCCTCAAGGGAGAGAGGTAACATGAATCCCCAGCAGCTTTCTTAACCTTTGGTTTTGCAGATGTTTTTAGCTTTGCACAAGAAGCTCCCAGGAAGCCTCAGATGCAGAGCACGTGGGAAGAAAGATGCTGAGACCCTCACAATTCACTCAATGTCTGCACTGTGCTGGGATGGCAAAGACGTTAGGGCTTTCCTCCTCTGCCCTTCCGAAGGACCACAGAAGGGATGTTCAGCAATTCTGGGCTGAGCACAGAAAGAAATCTGGAGGAAGCTGCTCTGAAGGCTGCAGATTTACTCTACTGGATGAGAAGGGTTTTCCAGCTCCTCCTAGACACCAAACTACTATTTCATACAAAACTGGTGTCTGAGGACATATACCTCAGGATAATCCCAGTCCTCCCTGGCCAGTGCCAGCAAGCAAGCAGAGAGCAGCAGCCTCCCACAGAAGTAGCACAGCGTGGTGTGTAGACCTTCATCACACACATACTGTTAGGTGGGTGGGTAAGGAAGGCTGAAGGACCACATCCAGGCACCCTCAGCTCCAATTAAACAGCTGGGCTGAGCATTTGTCGTGCCCAGCTCAGAGAACCTCATGGATGGTGACTTGGAGCCACATGTCAGATGCACCTATCACTGACCACTGGATGAGCTTTTAGGTGAAGCTTAAGTGCTCAGGCTATTTTTAAATTTCTTTAGGATGACAGATGTGAACAGTTAGACCCCTTAAAGAATTAAGTTCTTCAACCTCTCCTCTACCTTCTTGCCCATCTTTCTGCTCCTGCAGTTGTTATAATGCAGAAAGATGGTCTAGATCAACTCATGGTTTTTTCTAGCCCCAGCTGTCACCTGTGGAAGCTCAAGGAGGAGCTGAAACAACAAAGAGAAGGAAAATCAGCTTTCCTGGCAGAAGCACTGCTCCAGATTCCTAAGAGCCAGTGCACTGCTCAGTCTGAAACAACACCCTTGGTCCCCAAGGAGGAATGTGTCTGGGGAGTCTGTCTGGAGGCTGAGGCCAAAACACCAGGTGACAATGGGCGATCAGGTGACAAAAGCAGGCAGAGACGAGGTGTAGCTTTGAAACTACTACAAGCTGCTTGCCAGCTTTATGTCTGAAAGCCTCTTATGGACAGTCGGCGCTGGCTCATTGTGAACACTGGTGCTCAGTTCCTTTATACACAGCTATTCCCCACGGATTGCATCAGCCGAGCTGCTCGCCAGCAGGACGGGGCTGTGTACCGTCATTAATCAACGTCATGCTCTGGGAGAAATGCTGAGTTCATTCTCATGTGTCTCCTCAGACCTCTGGGGACTGAGTTGTCTCTAGCTGAGGCCGGTAGTCACCTGGAACAGTTTTCCAGCCCCCCTAAGCAGCAGGAGTGTCCATTAACTACCACGGATCGGTGGGGACGGTTTGTAAACTCCGGATACACACGGAGGGGCCCGGGCGCTTATTGGCTGGTGCTTTCCGCTCTCAGAAATGGGTCATTTAAACAGAAAACTGTAAAGTGTTCATGCCTCTGAATGCAGAGAAACTATCAAAACAAGCTCCCGTCTCCGTGCCACAGACCCGGCATTCAAACAGAAACTCAGGGCATGTTCTACGGGAACAATCCAAGTGCTCCCAGCAGATTCCTTTCCCTTTTCTGATGTTTTACACAATAAACATTTCAACTCTCTGGCGCGAGAGCAGGCCTACCCCAATTACCAGGACAGCTTGTTTTGTTTGGAGTAAAAGTTAAGGGTCCCATCCTGCATCCCTGGAGCCAGTGAGAAAACTCTCCCTGCTCCCAGTAGGCCTGAGTCCAAGAGAGCCCTACGGTACATTAGAGACACCACTGTTACCGGGAGGGTATTTTTGCCTTTATGTATGGAAACAAAACCAGTTCAAACAAGTTCTGCCATGGCTCCACCTACACAGAGGTGGAGACATCATGACTCCCAATGAGATGCAAGGCAGAAGCTGGGATCACCAAACGGTGCTGCTGTAGGCCGATCTGTGACAGCAGACCACCACGGTGTCAGCTGACTGACCTTTTGTCCATGTCACTGGGACATCTGCAAGCCAGAGGGCAACACCAGAGTCCCTAAGGCCTTGGAAATTTCAGCTCTGCAGGGCTACATCTCAGGAAGCTGGAGAGGGGAAGAGTAAGAAGCAGATTGGAAACTTTTAAGGTTTATGAATTAATGAACACCAGGAGAAAAAGAGATATTTGATTTAGTAAATGAAATTACTGAATATAACCGGTAATTGTTACATTGTGTGGGCATTACACAAAGTTGGGTTGTTTAGCCCAGCGTGGTGGGTGAGGTACATCTGAGAAGTTCAATGACATGGAGAAGTGAGCTGCAGAAGCATCAGAGAACAAGGCAGCAGTAGTCTTAGAAAGTCAGGATGCTCATCCAGGACTAGGCAGCTCAGGGAAAGGAGGTTGTGGAGGGACTTGAACAATGACATAGGAGTCCAGAAATGAAACACCCCTTGGTGAATGATCATCCAACCCTCCTGGGGCACATAGTAATAGCGAAGATATTTTTGAAGGGCCACAATGCCAGAGTGAAAAAGTCTCGGAGGGCTTGGAAAGAGGAAATAGGCATCTATAGCTGCCCTGGACTCAGATGTGCCATTTGAGAAGGTACAGTGAGAGCTCTCCTGTGAATAACCTCTGGGTCATTCAAACTCCAGGTCTACGCAAACTCCATCTCTGCCTTGTCTGAAGGCTCCAGTGAAGCCCATCAGCTCACTCATTTACCTTGTTAAATGCCATCTGTGCATTATCAACCGCGTGTCACATCCAGTTATTCCTACCAGCTCCATCACCATGCTCAGCAAAGGTACGTCTCTATCTGAATATTCACGAGCAAGGTGAAGTCCATCTGCCCACACTACCAATATGTAGCTTGTCAAGGTGTCTTCTGTAATAGTACACGTTGATGATGAGGCTGATTTTTATTTTCTGAAATATGTGGAATTACCCCAAAGCAATCTGATCCATCTTGTTAGGGTCTTCAGAAGGCAGAACCAAGATGAACAGTATCAAAAGAGAGTAGATAGGTCTATGCTGTCAGTGTGTCTCAGTGCAGAGAGACTTCAGGATTTTCCTCTTGTCCTTTCAGCTCTTAGAAGATCCCAAAACTACACAAAATGTACCCCTTGCAAGATCCCACCTAGGCAGAAAGAGAGCCCGGTGGTTATAATGTGGAAATAATCTATCATAGAACATCTCTCTGATCCTGTTCTGGTTTTGGATTTGCACCTGGGTGGGCAAATAAATGTCATGAAGACATGATGCACCTAAAAATTGACACATATTTTCACAACTTACTGGGTGCTTGGAATTGAGCATCCTCCCTGCCACCTCTCTTCCAGCACTGTGTCAGATGATGGTGTGTTGATAAGCTCTGGCTCTGCAGCCTCAGAGGTCACAGGCAAGCAGGAAAAGGGCAGGGAATGATGGCTTGGACACATCCTGAAGCCTGCCTGCCTGGGCGGGGCAGATCCAGCGGCTCCACACCCTTCCATGCTATTGACACTGGCAAAGCAAAGGGTCCGATGGCTGCACTCCCCTGTACATGTGCTGTCAGTCTTTCTGTCCACCCAGATCTATCTGCCTTTGTGCTCCTTTCCTTGCAAGCAGCAATTTCTGACAGCTAATATTTCACAGAAACCAGAGCCAGCTCTCTCCCTCCCTCCTTTTTTTTTCTCTCTCTCTCTCTTCTGTTTATGAAGCTGAGGGTAAGTGTTTAATTAGTTGCCTAATTGCCTGGGTAATTGGTAGACATACTCAGCTCTCCAAGTAATCAGTCTGAACAGGCCTTGAAAATATCTGGCCCAATATTCATTAGTGCAGTTAAATCGTTAAACAGTTACTGTGTTTGGTTCCCGACAAAGCCCCGCCAAGGGCTGCCTTGGCTGCACGGCCGGGAGCCCCCGTGCCCCACAAAAACTGCTCCAGCCACACAGCTGCCAGAGGGGCTGGGGAGGGGGCTGGGGCTGGTGGAAGGGAAAAACTCCAACAAATGCAAAGGGCAGTGAAATCTGGAGATCTATCCCCTATGCAGGGGACACTGGCAATGGCACAAGACGCCTCCTTTTCTCCGTTTGACCTCTTGCTCCGACCTACCCTTCCCCATGCGCTTGGCACTGTTTCCCCCTGTGAGCAGGAGGCCACCCCTCTCCCTCCCTTGGCCGCCACAAGTTTGGAAGCTGGTTTTGCAATTAGCCCGAGCATCAATGTGAATGTCTCAGCTTGCTGCCCTGACCAGAGTAACTTATTAAAAGGGTCGTGCTCTGCCTGAGTGCAAAGTCACCGTTCTGCCAAGGGCTGCCAACACACTGCCTGCCCATCCGTCCATCTGTCCATCCCACCTCCCTCCCTGTGGAGGGGATTGGCACTGGTAAGGAGCTGAAGCCTCAAAGGAGGTCTCCAAAGGGCTCCTCTTCTCCACAGTCAAGCTTTAACCAGAATGTAACAGCAACTTCAGCTTATAGGAAATTCCAAATGCAAATTCCTACATGACCATCGTAGAGGCCGCAGTGCAGTAAGGAGGAAGGCATCAGCACATCTGGCCTTGGGAGGCAAAAGATTTGAGATCTGAGCAAAGCATGAGGAGGAACCGGTTTCCCTCTACCTGCTGCCTTGATCCCTGTAGTGGATTTTTTGGACAGCATAAAGTCCACAGCAGATATGATTAAAAGCAAGTGAGATGCAGTTGCAGCATGGGGTAGCTGGACAGGACTGCTGGCCAGGGAGCTGCTCAGTGCGCTCCCAAATGGTTCCTAAATATGTGAAATAGCTGAGACCCTAAATACTATGCCCAGCTCAGCAGGTGGTCAGACACGATATATGACCTCCAAGTTATTTCTAGCAATGATTCAAGGAAAATGCATGTGTTAGGAATTGGACCCTCGTTAAAAGGCTGCTTGGCTGCAGATCCTTGTGCAATTAAGTGCAGAGGGGACGGGAGCTGGCGCTGCTTTCCCAGTCGAACCTCTCCAGCCAACACACCCCCTCCTTCCCTCAGTGCTGCCAGAAGTCTGTGTCCAGCAGCTCCACGTGCTTCATTTTCCGCTGAGCTGGATCATCCCCCTGGCCTGTACTACTTTGAGTTCACTTGCTTAGGGTGTGAGCCCATGAGTTTATTGCTCCTTACCAGCTCCTGACACTTCCCAAAAACCCTCCATAGGACAACTCAAAAAAGGGAGTGAGGTCCTGGGCAACGGCAGAGGGGGAGATGACAACATCCAGGCGTGTAAATTCCTAATCAGATCTCGCACCTTGGGTTTTGCCAGGAGAACAGTTGGGTTCCTGGCAGGCAGGACATTGACCTGAAAACAAGGACAGGACATGCTCCGCCAGACCCCAGGGCAGCTGGGTGGCCCTGCACTGGCACTGCCAAGTACCAGCCTCCCTGCACAGAAGGCAGGGCGGGATTTAGGGCAGAGCAAGAGAGGAATTGGAGGAAGGCACAGATAAGACCCAGCAATGGAAAAGGGAAAGCAAGAGAAAGGTGAAGGTAAAGAAAGAAGAATTTGGGAGTGATCTTTGACCCAGGGGTGAAGAGAAAATTGGAGATGGTGAGTTAAAAGGCAAAGGATGTTGAAGAGATCAGAGAAGCTTTTTGTCCCTTTGCAGGAGATATTGACAACTAGGGGAGAAAACTTGAGATGGTAATATAAGGTTTTAGGGGAAGGCAAAACACCCTGATGTGCAGGAAAGCCAGAAGTGCAGGTACAGCAGGGTGGCATGGATGCTACCTGACCCCAAGGCCCTGAGAGAGCTGGCAGGGAGCACCTTGGGGTGGCTGTACCTGTCAGAGCAACCAGCCCACCAGGCAGGAGGCTCAGTGTGCAGAGGTATCTTCCTCCTGTGCTCTTCCTCCTTTGTTCATGTATCCTTTGGGATTTTCAGGAGAACATCCCATCTCTTTTGGGATGGAAGACAGTTTCTAGAGATTCCCTCTGCTAGGAATGGGGATGAGTGCCTGCCCAAGGAAGGGAGTACCAGGCAGGCCCCAATGAGTCTCCTGGGGAAGAGGAAGAGCGTGCAGGGGGAGGAATGTCAGAAGTGACTTAGAAATAGGTCTCCATCCATTACGCTGCTGGGCGGTCCTTTCGAGTCACTGGCTGGCTTTGTTCTCACCAACATCTGTAAGAGATTACGGATGCCTTCCTCGCCAAGGACATGGATGGGATCTATAAATACCACGAGCCAGGGGTTGCTGCTGTCAAAGGAGAGCTCTGCCTGGGTGGCCTGGGGGCCAGCCACGCACAACAGGCCCCGGGAATGCAGGCTGTGTCCCTAGCCAGGCACCCCAGGGAAGTCTGGAAGGAGTAGCCAAAGGTGGTGACACCACAGGCAGGGTCTTCCCTGGGATGTGCTGATGCATGGCCTGAGACAGCTGGAAATGCAGCCGGGCAATGGGAGCACAGGACTAGGGGGTCCTCACAATCCATTCCAGTGCAGAATCCTGCTCCTCACTGCTCTTGAGCAGCTTATATTATTTTTCACCTAAAAATAAACTGACCCCTGCAAGTGGACAAGGGTTATTCAGCCATTTCTTTTTTTTTCGGCAAGGACCTGCAAAGCTGAGATAATACCTGCCCAGACACCATGGCAATGGGCACTATTTAAAGAACACAAACAGAGCAGAGCTGTTAATGCTGGATGCTCCCAACTTCCCTGTGTCAACACGGCTCCCCCAAGACCATCCCCTAATTCCTGACTCCACCCCAGGCTCTTGCTCTGAATGTCACGAGACTTGGTGCAGTTTACGAAACACTAACACTGGGCAGGAGCTGAACTCTCCAGTGACTAATTGCTTGAGCATGTCTTTGTTCACGCAGCTTTTCCCACCAAAAGGGATCCTGATTTTATAAGCTGT
Organism: Pipra filicauda; assembly: GCF_003945595.2. Taxonomy (NCBI): domain Eukaryota; kingdom Metazoa; phylum Chordata; class Aves; order Passeriformes; family Pipridae; genus Pipra; species Pipra filicauda. Next base: position 228,428 of record NW_024103762.1, on the reverse strand, counting down.
TAGAAGCCTGAAGATCCAGCACTACACTAACATGTTGTTAGCCACAATTATCCCCTTTCTGACAAAGGATTCCTGATTAAGGCTGTTGCATATTCATCTGTAGACTGCAGCCAAGCCTGGCTTTGTTTTTCAAGGTCGAGGATTGCATTTCTTTGGATTCAATTCCCAACCTAGGCAGGAGAGGAGGAGGCAGCTGAGGTTGCTGAAAGCGCCGAATCCTCCTGGTATTGCTCAGAACACTCACCAGACGTGTGCCAGACATGCCAGGCGAACCATCCACCCTCCCAGCCTTTGTGGGCTTGGCTAGGTGAGCTGGGCAGCCTCAAAACTGACCCTGGTTGCAGGCATGAGGTCAGAGAGTGGGGAATCCCTAAGTGTCCCTAGTGCAAAGGGTGGGTGCTGGGCTTCAATCCAAGACACACTTCCAGCAGGCTTCATGAGCTCCTCCTTGGGGGACCTGTCCCATTTGCTACCATGGAAGAAGGGAAAAAGGGGGCACTTAGTCAGGATGGAGTATTTCGCAAAGGAACTTCAGCTGCTCTCCCCTGCCGATTCCTTCACTTAGAAAAAAAAAAGAAGGAAAAAAAAAAGGAAGGAAAGGAAAAAATAATTACTTCTCAGCCTCTAACCTTTCCAGCAAGTGACTTTGTAATAAATAATCCACATGTCTCTCCAGTGCAATCCATCAGCAGGAGTGCCTAATTACTTTAGACTCACTTTGAAAACCCTTCCAGTGACACTTTCAGATAAATAAAAAATTAACATGGAACTAAAGCAGTAACCCAGAGAAAGTTTCCCCACTTCTCTCAGTTCTCTCTAAGTCTGGGCTGATGCCTCGAAGGCTCCATGCCCAGAGTTGTTTTCCCCTGTTATGCTGAAAGGTGAGCGTGGGTTGCAGTTTATAGTACAGGGAAATCAGCCATGGAGTGTCCATGGGGACACCCTACTCCAGATATGCAGATGATTGGAGAAATATCTGGAGACAGAGTCTGTGCAGCTGCTGTGTATGAAGAATTCTTTTTCTCTGAATCCCTTTCCTTTGGAATTTTCTACTATTTGTTACTAAGAGCGCATTTTGAAGGCAAGGAAGCTCCAGTTTTTTCCTTCTTGGAGTTGTTCACTGATCCCAAGTTGTGCTGTCTTCTGCATTTCCCCTTTCTCTCTCATTCCCAAGATTATGGCTGTAAGAAGGCACTCAAAGACTTACCTAAAGTCTGGCTGGGATGACTTGCCCCCCTTGTACCTCACCCCACCCCCACCAAGGCTGAGGGGCACCTGCTGTGTGATTTCTGCAGTGACAGATGCCCCAAGCCCTGTGGTCCTGCTCAGCATTCTGGGCACACTGCAGCACAAAGGCTGCAACAGAGGAGACTGTGGTTACTTGAGAAATTACTTCTGTAATGGGCCTGTCCTCTAGCAGAGACAGGAGAAATTCCCAGTCTTCCTTTCCTGTTTCCAGCTGCTGCATCTCCGTCAGTTGTGGTGTGGAGGGATGAACACAAATGCAGTGTTCTTTGCTGGAGTGCAGCATCCAGCCATGTTCCAAATGGAGCTGGACACCAACAGGCAGCACTTTGGGAGTAGAATAATACTGAGTAAGCCAGTGACACACTCATGTTAAGGATGGTGTGCACAGAAGACAGCAAGAGCCCTGTCTCCAGAGCAACCCTTGTCATCTCCTGCCATGCAGGGATGTGCTTTAATGGAGCTATAACCAAAGCAAATGGGGTCTTGCTGTAGGACTATTGGAATAGGGATCATTAGATAGATGATAGAACAAGGGAAAACGGCCTCAAGTTGTGCCAGGGGAGGTTCTGGTTGGATATTAGCAAAAAAATTCTTAACTGAAAGAGTGGTTAACCTCAAAAAACTGAGCCTGAGTTTCATTTTGTAAGGACCAAATGCATCTTATGTCTTTGGCAGCTGAAGGTTGGAGCCTTCTAAGAAGACTTTTTCCACCTCTTCTTCCTCATCTTCCCACCCCACTTCTGCATTCCCATCTTTATCTTCTCTCATCTCTGTGCTTAGAGCCTTGGGCAATACCCAACAAGCATTCAGAAACTAAAAAACAAGCAAACCAAAAGAAACAAAATTAAATATCTGAGAAAAGCAGGCCCAGAACCAATAAGTTCTGATTTCACTGTAGGTTACTGCAGCCGAGTCAGTGGTGTGTCAGGGGAGGAAGATGCTTAAAAAACCTCCACAGGAGAATTAATTAAACGAATTTCACTCTGCCAATTGTTTGTTATTTTTGCTGACCTCACCAAGTGGATTAATATTTAATTAGCCTTTAGGAGAAGTGGAAAGCACTTATTAACCTGTTATGTCAATCTGTCAGGCCTGGGGTCTCAGGACAGGCGCTGTTACTGTGAAACAATAGAAATATCAAGGTCTGTTTCTCTCTGTCTCAGCTGTTTTCCCTGTTGAAAAGTGGCTTTTTGGGGGGAACAAAGGGAGGGAACCCACTATGTCTAACTGAGGGGTGTCTAAAAGTGAGTATCACAAATCTAGATGTCTTTTAGAGGCCAGAGCAAAAGCTAAGGAAGCCATATGTGCTGTCCCAGGTGCAGGTGGGAAGCACATAGGGATATATTATCCCCTTGGAGGTATTTTAGAACTCAGGCTGGATCTCATCTGGTGTGATGCTGGTGACTAGGGAAGGATTTGGGCTTTCCTTCATTTTTCTTGCTTAAAAAACTGCTTCCTTTATGTTGTGTTTACAGTTATCATAGTTTAAGACGTGCTAAACTTGGTGTTGACATATCCTCATCAGTGGGGACACGCAGTGGGGCCCTGCAAGACACACAGGTCCCGGGTGAGTCTCCATTAAAGAAAAGCTCTAAAACAGAAAGCAGAATGAACACAGATGGCAGAACAAGAAGCCCATCCCCACCGGCAGCAAAGAGCAGAAGGTCCTCGTCCGGCATCTGAGCTCACGTAAAGCTGGTGAGTCTCACCCTGGGATAACGACCACGTCTGCTTGTCACGGGCCTGGGTCTGGCCCAAAAGAAATAAAACCTCAAGCACAATTAAACCCTTAGGAAACATCTCCAGCAAAACAGTTAGATGAATGTTGTGTACAGGTTAGCGAGGCTGGGAGGAGCTTGGAAGGGGATAATGGCTGAAGTGCTGAAATGGATGAATATCTTTGGTGGAAGTTCTCCCAGATGCTGGGCACAGCCACTAGTTGACATCTTAACTTACTGGTCAGAGAGGAGACAAAGTGCCTTCTCCAAACCTCCCCATATCCTGATGGCCCTTAGCATCACACGCAGCTTTGACTTTGGTTTAGTAAATCAAAACTAAACATCATTTTAAAATAACCCACTAGGTCTCTCCTGGCGTGTTCAAAACCTCATCAGAAAACCCCAAGCAGCATCCACACCCTGGATTTGCTGTCTAGAGAGGACACCAGAGAGATGCCAACCACCACAAGAGCCAACCTGCCATCGGAGTTAGGAAGCTTCAGAAGATAGGAAAAATGGCAAATCTTTTTCAAGAAAATATGGGGCTGTTGCAGGGTGTGGGCTCCTGAGTCCCTTTGAATCTCTGTATGAAGAGGCAAAACGAACAAGCAGAGCCAGGAGTGCCCAGAGGTGAGCCCCAAGCCTGTCACACTGGTTGCCAAGGGTCACGCTCCTCTCCTTGCATCCTGTGCCAGCTCTTGCATGCTCTGCCCAAGCCTGACCACATCCTGCCTCATCCCACAGGGCAAGGACACTGCCTGCAACGCCGTCCTGCCTGGACCATGTGCCCTTACTGCCGCTCTGTGACAGGCCATATCATTTATTATTATTATTTTTTCAAAATTAAAATCCTCCTGAGCTTTATTAAATAGGGATGCTGATAGGTAATTAAATCGCAACTTAATTAAATCTGCCTGCTCAATCCAACCACGGCGTGCTGGCTACTCTGCAATCCCTGTGAGAGGTGCTGTCGGTGGAGAACGGCAACGCGAATTAAACAGCATCACGCTTGGCACTGCCACCTCCCTGCCAGGCACAGCCGGGAAGGGGACCAGTGGGTTCTCCACACATACAGCAACCCATTGCAGTGGGAGGAGCTGGGGACCCACGGGGGACCTGACCTGACTTTGTAAGAGCTTTTTTGGGTAGAGGCTGACTCCCTCCAGTGTGGCAGGGCCAACCCAAGGCGCTGGAGGCAGGTTGGAGGGTTTATGGAGCTGCTTTGTTGTAATATGATAGTGTTGAGCATGAAATGGTGGTCAGGTAGGGAAGGGCTTTCCTCCCACCGGTCTGCAGCACCTCTGTAGGGTAACAGCCACAGTGAAAGTCTGGGATTGCAGGGAGCTTGCAAAAACAGGAATTTTGATGGGGGAAGAGCTCTGTCTGGGACACCATTCCCCTGGGCTGGTTGTTCCTTCTGCACTCTGGGATGGAGCAAAAGGTGCTGTAGGATGCTGTGCATGCTGATGTTGAGCCTGGCAGATGCTCAGTCCAAGGGTCAGAGGACAAAAAATCCGCTGGAGGGTGTTCCTGTGGTCTCCTGCTCTTTCTGGTGGATTTTGCAGATACATGCCTGCGCTATGAATGCCAGCCCCAGCCCTGGCTCTGCTCCTCAGACTTTGCTGCCTTCCCATCTCTCTGGCTCAGCTGATCCAAAAAAGGGGCCAAAGGCAATGACATGGAAAAATAACCAGGCAATCTTGCTAAATCATCAGTCTGCTCGTCCCAAGGAAAACAGATCTTGGAAAGAATTCCTCTTTTTAATTTTCCCCCTTTTTCATTTCAACACAGGCTCAGCTCGCTGCCTTTTCCAAACCTCAGATGCTGTGGCTGCTTCTGCCCAGCCCTGGCAGGCAGCAGCGAGGGACAAGCAGCCCAAGGACAGACACTCTTGATTGCCACACCATGGGCTCCCCTCTGAGGAGACACCACCTCCCCTAACAGCAGAATCCCCATGGCTACAGAGCTGAGAAAGGACCTTGCTCTCCATGCCCCCTTGTTACCACACACCCTCCTTTGCCAGATCTGGCCCTGTGCCCGCCTCAGTTAAGCCCTGTTATACCACACTGGTTATTCCTTCACCCTGCCCACAGGGCAAAATAGCCACTGCTGCACACACAGGATTTTTTTCTCTCATGCAACTATGGCCTACTCACAGTCCCAGCAAGACCTGGAGCTCTCCTTTGGCAATGGAGCCCCACAGTGTAAGCACCATGCTTTTGAGGGAGGTCTCACAGTCACTGGAGATTCCCCAAATTTGCAGGATACAGGTACTTGAATATGCTCCAGGTCCCTCTGTAATCCCCAGGAGCTAATAGAAAAAAACCTAAAAAAAAAATAGAGTCCAAAGGGCAGCAGCAAAACCCCGAAGAGATGGACAAGAGATGGGACAAGCTACAGGGAGCCTATTCAAGGGTGACTTTCACATAGTAATCTTGGGAGATCAAATTCCTAATCTGCTTTCCCCTCAGAGACAGAGGAGTGAAAGTCCTACCGGGATTAATGTTTAATGCTTGAGTTGGCAGGTGATGCTCTGTGTCGGGACGCTTGGATTCCCTGCTCTGCAGCTGAGAGACTGGTACATGAGCTCAACCAGCATCCACCCCGGATATTGGGGATGACCCTACTCTCAGGCAAAGGTCAAGGAGAGGTTGCCAAGTTCAGGATTCCCCACATCATTACAAAGCGTTGTGCACTGGGGTTGCAATAACAGATGAGTTGTCCTGTCTCTATCTGCCGGGGCATGTGAAACTTCAAACCTCCTAATTATTTTAGAGCCACTGAGGTGAACCTCTGGAACACGGCATTGGGCAGGGCAGCTGTGGGAAAAGGCAGCTCATTCCCACTGCTAGGCTTGCACTTCTGCTCCTGGTGGGGGCACATGTGGCAGGGAACTGCTCTGCTGGAAGTCCACACATGGCAGCCTCAGCTCCTGAGTTCCCCACTGGGAAGAGACAGGGATCGAAGGAGAAATGAGTTCAGCTGCAGAGGGACACAGGAGGACACAGCCTGCGAGACAAGAAAAGACCCTAATGAAGATAAAGACACAGGCAGACCCCAGGACACACAGACAGGCAGCTGTAAACCCTGACTAACTCTCTGAAACAAAGTTCATGTTAACAATGCCACCCGTGGAGAAGGCTTTATTTTCTCTACTATCAGTAGACTTTCTCACTAGGGACTACACAGCCTTAATTTTGAAGGTCTGCTTTGAAGGCCAGGCATCCACAGAATGATGTCAGGTTTCCAAAAATATTTTACATAGGTTCCCAAACGCTTTGAGGCAATGATTCACCTTCAAGTAATGAATGTCCAGCAGGCTCTCAGCAGAAGTTTTAACAGCAGTTAGATGTGACCTGATTTTAGCTTCTCCAGGAAAACAATGGGAAGTATCAGGAAGTCTTTTCTGAGCAGGTGTCCTACTGTGTGCTCTGAAGCTCTGGGAGATGCTGATGATGAACTTCTTTCTCTTGAGAACAGATGTGTGCAGAGTAGCTCAAACCTCTAAGCAGTAAGACAGAGAGGTTAGTTAATAGGTAGTAGATGTTTGTTGAACTTCACAGCCAAAAGCCTTCTTGAAAATGGGTTGCCCAAGTCACACTTTTGGAATAAGAAAATTTTGCTCTGTATCTAAATGTCACCATTGTCCTGTCACATGAGAGCGAATCTATTAAATCCTGACCCAAGTGTCTGTATAATTAGGGTTTAGGTCTAGAAAAGAATTTACATTCTGCAGTGCAGCCTTTCTCTTCTTTGACAGATTGTTTTGTATTCTTTCATGTGTCCCAGGTGGTGCTGGGACATGTCAGACCACAGGGCAGCTTGAAGTTATGGGACAAACTGTAGGTAATTTGGCAGGAGAACATTAAAAAGCAAGAGGAGGAAACTATAAATTCAGAGTGTAACCACCATAAAGTATTCTCTTAATTCCCAGCCAACCTCTTAAAAGCACAGATAGCTCTTCCCCCTGCCCACAGGATGCCTTTCCCTCCCTGTAGGGTGTCGTATTATGGCTCAGACAACAGAATACCACGGGAACGGTGACCCTGATGGGTTTCACATGTGTTGCAAGGCCTGGTGGAGACTCTGCCCTTTCACATCCTGGACTTCTCTTCTGTGCAGTATCAAAGGTTTGTTATCTCATGGCCCTGCTTCATTTCTCCCTCTCTGTTGAAGGGCTTCATCTCATCCCTTGTCTTCTCACTGGAGAAGATGAGCCGTCTGCCTTTCGAAGTGGGAGCGAACCATAACCCTGAGCTCTGAAATGGCTGTAAATCCCATGGCAACATCCACAAACATTTACGAGGCTCCTTTCTGAGAAAATAACACAGACAAGTCATCAAAACCTTTCCTTTTCTCTTTTTTGTGTCTTCCCAGGGTTATGGACCCTGGAGAAGCTGCATGTGAGGCTGAGATCTGCTTCCCAGCAAGTCATGACTGGCAAAGTGTCCCAACTTTCCTTTCCTCTGCCACATGGAATTGTTCCTTCTGCTTAACCAGACCTGCATTTCTTGCACCTAAAAAGCACTGAAGTGCCTAAATCACATTTTCAAGAAGCAGGCATTTATGAACCCAAATCTCATAGATTTTCCTTCCAAATTTTACCCTAACAATGCCCTTTTCTCCCAGCTAGACCAGTATCTTCTCATTTGCACTTTCTCTCCATTTAACCCCTTTCTGGTTATCTTTTAACCAAAGATCATTGCCTGATTCTCATTCTTGGTCATGGTTTGAGGTCCAGTGTTTGCTCTGTGAGGAGGAACAGGAAACAATCAGACCTCTTCCATCCCCAGTTAGCTGCTCATTTCCCTGTCCCACGCTGAGCCAAACCAGTAAACCAGTGCTCTCCTGTCTTGCAGGCACATCTGCCTGTTCCTCTGACCACGGGGTCAAGTGCACAGCAACCAGTGGTTGGGAAATTAGCCATGTTTCTTGTGAACTTTAGAGTATGAAAAAGAAAATGAGTTTCTGAGGGAAACTGATGGAAATCTCTTTCTAGTTTTGCTTCAAAAAGAAATGATAAGTGGTAACTTAAAAACGACACAAAAGAAACTGCAGTGGAATTAATTTTAAAAAGGCCCTTTTTAAAGAGAACTTTGAAAGATTTTTGCAAGAAAACACTCCACTGATCTGGCCATCTTATCTCACTTACTGAATACTACTGGTGAGCCTTCCATTTCTGCTTCAGAGCCTATTTATCTCCACTGCTGCTCTTAAAGGCAAGCACCTCTGATGAGGATTTAGTTCTAGTGCACAGATTGTTGAAGAGGAAAACTCACATGCATAGTTTTCTTGTGAATGGCTAGGTGTTTTAAACCTGGACATGTAGGTGAGACAAGTTTTCTGACATCAAATATTAGCTAACAATACAGAGTTGGGCATTTATACAGGGAGCAGCAGAAAAATGAAAAAAGTCAGGGAGGAGCAAACTGAAGGGGACTTTCTGAAAGCCAGAAACAGTTGGAGCCAAGCATGAAGGAGCAGAAAGATACTAGTGCAAGGAAAATGGAGTATGGTATGAGAAACAGTAATGGGAAATACAAAATGGGACATGGCAGACTAAGGAGGGGTAAAGACAGAGAGAAAGACAGAGAGAGCAAATGGATGGATTAGCCAGACACAAGACAACAAAGAATAAATCTGATATTTGCTATCTTTGGAAAGCAACAAAGAATTTGCTTTCTGCAAAGCTATTTTTGAATGTAGGCATGTTGCAGAAGACTGTAAGGGAAGACAGGGTCTGAGTGTTACCAGTAAAGTGATGGAATGCTAGATCAATGTTCTCCACCTTGGAGTTGCTAGGTCTTCAGGTTCTAAAGCATGTCGGGGTCTCACATCTCCCCTTAGCCTGTGTTACCTGCTGCTATCAATGATTTTGGTGTTGTTGAGCCTTGAGCCAGCTGCTGGCAGCAGGAACTGCCACGTGTGTAGAGCACAATGTCTCACAAACCTTGAAAAAATGCAGAGGCCTCCCAGCTGCCCATGTGCATGACGCATGCTCCTTCTCCAACGCCGATCCCGAGGGAAACGGCCGAGAGGAGCTCCGGAAGGTCAAGATGCAATTAAAACCAATGAGATTTTTTGCTACTTAATGGGTGCAAAGGAAAGTGGGTCTACCTCTTGGGTCATGCCTCTCCACCCATGCTGACCACCCCAGACTCTCCTCAGTCTCCTCTCCTTCCCGGTTGCACCTCTTGTGGCCCTTCTCATTCATAGCATCAACCCCTCTGATGTCCAGGTCCAATAATTGGGGGGGCAATTAGGTAAACGTGTAAGTTTGGAGGAGAGGGGGATTTACACCTCCTGTTGCCCTTGCAATGAATTACCAGGGCTGTTAATGGGCTGGTGCCCCAGTGCCTCGTAAATCGTGCGACTGAGGCTGAGCGGTGACGGGTGGCTTTGATCTGGACACGCTGCCCTGCCACGAACAGGAAAAGGAAGAGGTGATTTTTCATGGGTTACTACTCACTCCAGCCTCCAAGTTTTCCACTCTGCTGAAACTCTGACAGTGCCTAATAATCCATCAGCAAGGCTTTCCTTGCTCTGCTTCCACTCTATTACCACCTTCATGTTCCCATTTAGCTTCTTTCACACGGACCCCGGAAAGGTTGACTGTCTCCCACCATTCAAAGCAGTTTGGAGGATGGGAGCGAGGGCTGGGGTCACTCCACACATTTCCTCTGAGGAGAGCAGTCAAAAAATGGATGCTAAGATGAAGAGGAAGAGTTAGCTCATGTCTACAAAGCTCAGAAGAAACTTTTCAATGTGATCTAATGGCCCATTACCTGTAGGGATAAAGGCACCACCTTCAACACTTGAACTAGGCTGATTCTTTCCAGGTGCCATTTTCCCAGGACAAACCCTTAGCCATATGTCCTTCACACCAGTAGCTCATTGGACAGGGATTATATTTTCCCCATGTAGAGCAACAAATACAGTGTGGTCTGTCCCCTTTCCTTGTGGTGTTGGGCTGCTTTTGAGCTGCCAAGAGGAAAAGGCACCATGAGGGTTGGCCCCATGGGCTCCTCTGACAGATGGATGGACAGACCCATCTCCAGCATTTCCATCAACTGCAGCTCTCCACTTCTGAGCAGCAGTGCCCTGCAGGGCAGAGTGTCCCCCATTCCCTGGAGGAAATTCTCCTCTCTTCTTGGGTCTTGCCTCTTTGGGGATACCATTATCTTCAATTAAAAAAAAACCCAAACAACCAAAACCCAAAACCCAACGAGATACCCCTTCACAGCAGAACTGTTGGAATCCAGGTGAGAAACAACACAGGAAAAAGAAGCATCACTGATTCACTGAGTGATCTGAGATATGTCTCTAAATCCACACGCCTGACGGCAAGCAGTTACATTCACACCTACTGGAGAGGGACTACCTGAATATCAAAGTGTTTGACATTGGTGAAACCTTTAGGAACCTCAGAGGAAAAGCAAAAAGAGGCCAGGAAGTCACCTGATGTGAGAGGGTTAGATCTCTTAGGGTTCATTTGAGACACTCTAGAGTATCTGCCATGCTGGAAGAAAAGGGGTTTTCTGCAGGTCTCTTGTCACATCTTCCAGCCATGCCAGGTGTCTTGGATACTTCAGGATGTCTCAAGTAGTGCAATCCATTTGGGTACCTGAGCAGAGTCTTTTGTCACCTTCTTTTTCACCAAGGGTTGCTGCTTAGATTTATTCTCCAGGTTCATCATTTCTCTTGACCAGCCCTTCCTTCTATCTCCTATATATTAGACCAATAGATTGCATTCATTCAATTTTGTGTGTTCTGCCTTCTGAATGGAACCAAATCCTCAGAACTGCACTGTTTTCTTAGACTAATGAATTCTTTGAGGGGAGTGAAAACCACCTCAGTAATAAATCCAGACTGTGAAGGCTTGATGTATCTGTTTTTCTGTTCGCCTCTACTGCTGCTAGACAGAATTAGCCCTCACCTAATACAGAGTGCAGACTTGATACAACCTTGTTTAGCACAATTGGTTGGAATCTATTATATTGACAATATCAATTTGTGTAATTCCTGCATTAGGATTTTGCACTAAACTGTATTTGAAAGGAGCTGTTGACCTTGATTAGCTCTTTAATTGTGGTTAAAATCCAAAGTAATTCAGATACCAGCCTTGACTGTGGAAGGAAAGGGCCATGCCATGTGACAGTGCAGTCAATAACTGCCACGTTCCCCACAGACACAGCTCCCATGTTTTATAGGCTCTGGGTCTCACCACTGCCTTAGTACATCCATTTGCCTTCACTTTGACTGTACCCTCTGGGCTTCACCCCTGGGGGTGGATTGTAGAAGCAGGCACTCCAGGTACAGTCCCCTGGACACATTCCAGCTGAGTTATCCTGCTGGCTCACACTACCTCCGCTTCTGCATGGAGGTGGGATTTTTTTCCTTTGCTTTCCATCCTAAATAGGACTGTAGCAATGCTGGGAACTACACAAGGGCTGCTGAGAAAGGGATAGAAAGGGGCCTGTCTACAAAGCTAAATTTTGGTGGCAAATGTTGCTGGACTCACTTTGTGGTCTCTTAGCAGCAAAAGAAAAAGAGTGTGATTAGAGCACATTAAGAAGTCCACATCTGCCTGTCAGTGCCCAGGTGTTTGCAGGGAACGTGGAATAGTGTTGTGGGCATCCTGGAGAAGGGATGGACAGGCCCTAAGCTCCTATCAAAACTCAACAGAGCTGGGTGCCTAATTCTCCCAGGACTGCAGGAGAAGATCAGCTGAGTGCCTCAAGGTCTGCACTGGTGCAACTGTTCTGTGTGAAAAATGCCAGGCAGGAGGAAAGGCCATTTCCAGGACTCCCATGTGCTGAAAGGGAAAATGGATGGGATGAAGCCGGGGGGGGGGAACCCTTTTAAGTCAGTGAGGAATTCTGCCAGAAAATAGCAGAAGGAGCAGTTCAGCAGGAATTACAGAGAAGAAAAAAAAAATCTGGCAAGAGATACAGCCTGAAAGATGGAGCACTTCATTTTGGGCAAACTGAATGTTTCAATTAAAAATGACAGAGCTGCGATCCTTTAAGAGCAGTCAGAATTTAATAAATTTTTCATGAATGGAAGCAGCCCATATCCTGAAGACCTGACAAGCTCTCTGCTCTTTGGAGATCATATGTTCTCCTGGATCTATGTCTTTCTGGCATCAGATGGGATCGCCAGCCACGGATGAAAGAGAAAGAAACACAAAAAGACCCACCAGGCATCTTGTGCTACATATGTGTGCAGAATGCAGTGTGCAGAGAGGAGATGGCAGGGACGGAGAGGGTTCGTGGGAAGGAAGAGTAAACCAGCAGTGGAGAACAGGACACAGAGACGAAACTAATATCAAGGAGAGGAGTTTGTGAAAGACAAGAGTAGAACAGTGGAAGTGGAGGGAGGGAGGAGGGAGAGGGGGAGGGAGGAACGTCCCCTCCGCGCCTGGGAAAAAGACAATAAAAGCTGCGGACTCTTGTCACGCAGGACAATCCCAGCTCTATTTACTGTTTGCTCATTTAACCTGGTTAATTTTTAATAATGTTGAAATTTTCATTTTAATAATTTAGGTAAATTATTTATTAAACCACAGGATAAAGGAATCATAGCAATTATGAATTGACAGTGTTACCTGAGGCTCATGAAAAGGTAAGGGGTTTTGCAAAGTCCTTGTTATTGGATAAACATTAAATTAGTAACAACTTCACATCCAATTCAAATTACCTTCTTCCAAGTCTAAGATTGCTCTCTCTCAGTCCCTTCTGGGAAGGAGCACTGTGGGCAAAGAGGGTGGCAGGAGTCACATCTGTCCTGCGTGGGGCTCAGACATTTTTCCTAGATGTCCCAGTGGAGGGGCAATGAGGCAGTCTTTCCATCACAGGAAGGCAACAGGGTGACATTCACTGCTCTGATCATATAGAAAACCTCAGTATGTTACTAGGAGAAGACAGCTGGATGGGTCTTGTCTGGCTGTGACTGTCAGAGGAGTGGTGGCTTTTCTGGTACAGAAAGTGTCAACAGAGGTACTTCCTACCTCTTGCTTATATAAGGGATCCTTGTTATATTTTGGTGATGCAGCCTCCCAAACCAGCTCATTGACAATGGGAACCAACTGTGTGGTGCAAACTGCCTCATGAAGTGTTCCTGAGGAAACAGAGACCCAGTTCTGGAAGCCCCCAAGGATGTTCTGTAGATGTGTAGAAATCCACAGGAGGCCACCTGAGAAAAGCAACATTTCCTGAGCAGAAATTGGTGCTCTACAGAGAGACACAGCTCTTAACTTAGGTAATTGTATTGAGATTGCAAAATAAAGCTTTAGGTATTTGAAAGTGTCAAATGGGCAAACTTTAAAAACACCTAGGGAAGGGACCATCCAGGTACTCTCTGAAAGAGCAACAAGTTTTGCTTTAGAGTAGAAATCTAAATGGAGGATGGTGAGAGATGGATGGGAGAAAATAAGCATGGGGTGTGGACCCTGGTGGCCTCAGCCAACAAAGTCCTGCAGTGTCTGCCCAACTTTCAGCATCAACATAGACCCGCAGAATTCAAACCAACCATCTACAACTTAATAGCAATCCCAGGTTTTAAGTGTTGCAATGAATCAGAGCACTTTCATATTTTGTGATGTTTAATTTTCAAGCATTTTGTTTTAATTACCAGTTTCCAATCATTTTTATGTTAGCTCTGAGTGCCTTTCCTACATTTTCCTCTCAATAATTAAAACTTTTTAATAACATTACTTTCAATCAAAGAATTTCAATTTATCTTCTAACTTAGTTCTATCCTAATAAGTTTTTTTTTTCCCTGGGAATTTCCTAACATTCAGTAAAGGAAATAAGCATTTCTAAAGAGTCATTTTTTTCCTTCTAACAAATTGACAGCTGAGTTGTCTTGAAAAAGACAAAAAGATACTTTCAGAGTTCTAACTATTTGTACACAAGATGGCTCAGATGCATTTCTGTTCTTCCTTCTCTTTGGTTTAAATAACAAAATCAACTGACCAGTGTGTGAAACAAGTTGATAAACAAACATCTCCCATCGGCTTGAGAAAACACCCTCTTAGTTTTGAAGTCTTCTTGATCACATTTTTGTATCATGCTTAGCAGGTGAGAAAATACAGCTTATTAACTGAGAAAATAATGTCAAACAAAGTATACAATAGTGAACAAATGCTTAATTCAACTGCAAGGCCTGCCTGTTTTATAATAAAATAAAACAGTCTCATTACAACAAACTGAAAACAAGTGAAAATACAACTCTTCAGAGTCTCTAAGCCTCAAATGATTCTAAACTTACCCATCTCCAAGGTTTCTAAACTGCCAGTTTCTAAACTCTGGAGAGTTTAGCAAAGTCTCTCTGAGGATGCATGTACCTTACAGATGAAGTCACAGAGAAACCTTAGAAACTCAGAGGCAGAGAAGATGTCATAGAGAGGAGAAACAGGAAATAAATATGAATCACTGAGATCTCACTAATATGCTAAGGCACTAGTCAGCAATGTGGACAGTCCTTTATACCTGGATCAGCATATTCCTGAGAATATCGTATTAACTGAAAACAAACAAAACACCAACCATGGGCATCTCAGCTCTCCTTCCTTTGCCCTCTCTCAGATTCTTCCATCAGGAGATCAGGTGATAAATTTCAAGTGTAAAACTATTTTGTTACTGTGACTCAATGACAAAGAAAAAAAGCTGAGCAGGTTTTCACCAGAAAATGCTCATTCTTACAAAGACATGGGGTTTGTTAGGCATCCAAGTGTGCTGAACATTTCAATGAAAACTTATCAGGATCCTTAATGCTGGTAAAGTCCAAGTGTATGTTTCAAATTAAGCAGGTGTTTTTTGCTTTCTTAGTGCACAAGAACACTAGTGCACAGGCAATTTTAAACCTCTTCCAAGATCATGATATTACCGGATATACTAAGTTTGGTCCTTTCATAGTCAGTTTTTAAATTTCACCTTTTCGTTCCAATATTGGAACTTCCTACAGAATGTCTGAGCTTCTCCTGCTTCAAAACCCAAATTCACAGTGGGAATGGCATTACAAGCTGCCGTGGAGCTGCATCCTCCATAAGCAGTTCATGATCCAAGAAGCACCCACCAACCAACCCTCTGAAACCACAACAGATTCAGCGCAGGTTATTTGCAGCTTCTTTAACTCCCTTTATACAGAACTTCTCTTCAACCTAAATTAAGACAATTTGACGCCTTCAGGTGTTCCCCAGTGTCTAGGCAGCTAATGAGCCAGGGTGGAATGAGGTGCCCTTTGGGCAGAGGCTCCCATCGGCTCTCTGAGAACGGAGGAGCTCCTCTTCCCCCAAAGCACTGCTGTCTCACATGGGGTTTTTTTTCAGAGAGTGTTTTCCTTGCCAAGTGGCTGTAGCCAGAAGAAGATTTTGCAGGCTCGCTGCTCTGACCAAGTACATTATATTTATCTGACATATTTTCTGCTGCCAAGTAGAGACTGTTAACTGTTTGGTGGAGCCCACACCAGGATAAACCTGCCAGGGCAGGAAGCAATTAACATATGATTACTTATAGCTACTCTTCCCAAACTCCTCTTAGGCTTTCTAGAAACATCAACATCAACAAAGGTCTCTGCTTGTGCTCTTCCATGTCCCGTCACTGCCACCAGCACTCTTGGATACCCAAGTTAACAGTTACTATTTTTCAGAGACAGAGTCTAATCCAAAGCCTAATAGAAGATGAGAAGAAGTCTTCAGTGGTCACCACTTAGCTTTGGATCAGTTCCATGGGCATGCAGAAGACACACAGAGGATTAGCACACCTGGGGACAGCCTTTGCTGCAAGAGCAGGTATGGAGCTGCTAGAAAGCCCAACATGGCCAGTGCAGCTGTTTCCCAATGCAAGGTACCCCATTGTCTCCCTGCCCACTTCCTCTGTGCTGCAGCCCTGTCTTCCACCATCCCTGCCATGTCTCTCTCAGGCAGGCCAGCAGAGCCAGACAGGGACACTGCACGTTTGTCTTTATTTTAAGTTTACCAACCATTTCCCTCACCCTTTTTTTTTTTTTTGTTATTAAATTTTTTCAAAATGGAAAAAAAAAATCCCTCCCCCTTCCCTGTCCCTCCCTGCCATGTTCCCAAGGTGCCAACTAATCTCTGATGCCCAGCTTGTACACAGCCACCTCTAATTGCTCCTGCATTTTCATCTGGTGTAAGTTCAGCCATCACTACAGCTGCCCCTCCTCCCTCCGGGAATTCACACCTTCATTATCACTCTTTACTGCAGAGCCGTCCGCAGGCTCCCGGCTCCGAACAGCAGCTCCGATAAAAAATAGAGCAGCTTTTCAGTGGTTTCAATTTTAATTACCAGCATCAAGGCAGCTCGCATTCTCACCAGGCTGTTTCGCACTAATTAAAGTGAGGAGGAGTTTATGGAAGGGACACCAACTCCACTTCACTCCCTCATCTATTATTTACAGACAGTAATACAAATAATTTCCAATTTAAACAGTCTGAGCTGGCCAGCAAAGAGGAGGGAGAGGTGGGGAGAACGCTAAGCAAGGAGAAACTCAAATAAAGAGCAGAAACTAGGAGAAGGGGATGGAAAATCGACTCCCAGTGCCCTCTAGTGGGATGATTTCCTGAGGGGTGGTGAGGCTGGAGGTGTGAAGATGCCCAGGAGGCTCAGTGAGGTGTCAGACATTGGTTTCTCCTTGTTTGGCCTCACCAGTGACCTTCAAGATGTGACCAAGCAGCAGCAAAAGATCATTTTGGACAAGGGTCCAGTTTGCTCTGCAGCAGTGCAGCAGGTTTGGTCCCGTGCTGTTCATCACCGGTAGTGCTTCATCATTCCCATGGGCATGGCAAGGTGCTGTTGGAAACAGGCTCTGAAAATCCAGCCTGGGTGGGCTCTGGGCTGGCAGATACCCCACTGGGTTGGGTGTCCAGTGCAACCTGAAAGCACTGGTTCTGATGGAGTGTGAACCTGGGATAAAGTTGAGCTGCAGATCATGAAGGGGGTTTTCTGGGTGTCGTGGGAAAATCCCCTTATCTCGAAGATGGGCTATCCACATGGATGACCAACTCTGTCTGTCAACAGATAGGGTTTCCAAAGACCAGGATTGTTTTCCTGCCTGGTCCCTCTCTCTCTGGATGGGAAATGTTCTCCATCCCTCAGACTGGCTCCAGTCAATCTCTCTCAGTGCAGCACGTGTCAAGCCTGGAAGTTTTATGGATTTGGAGGAGAAACCCTGAGGATGGGCCAGCACAGGGGTAGGTGGTTCCATACCCATGGAAACAATGCCTATAAACAGAGAATGTAGAAGATCCTGCTGCACAATAAATTTTACCATGTCAAGGAATGAAAACACAATAGTATCTCAGCCACGTTGCTTTGTTTGTTCTCATCGGCAGGGATGAGGTGATCAATACTGGGGAACTTTTGTTGTAGCTCTGGTCTTTACAGGGCCCTGAAAACATGTCATCTGTGGGTCACATTCAGATTTTATTTAAACCAGTGATCAGTGATGATCAGGAATAACTCCAGTAATACCAGGGTTACCCTGTATTTACACCAGGCTAAGGTAGATAAGCCTAAAGATCAGTGACTGAAGGAGAAGAAGTTTCAACATAAATGATGTTACTACAGAAAAGTAGCTTGATTGAAGCACAGGTGTTGAATGTTAATTGCTGTAGGCTTGATCCAGCATCTGTGTAAGTAAAAAACAATATCCCATTTACTGCAGCATCTCAGGATTAGATCAACGTCAGGTAAAAACTCAGACTAAATCATCTTTCTCTTGTTCCACTTCTAGAGTGTGTGAAGTGCCTGGGACTTCAGTGGAGGCATCCAGATTTATGCAAAAGAGAATCAGGCCATGACTTCTGCTTTTTGAGTGCTTCCAGGGCATAATGATGGCATTTAGAGCAATTTTACCTTGAGGTCATCAATTCAGACCCAGGCCAGGTTGGGTGCCAGAAAAAGTTATTGCCAAGGGCCAGTTTCTGAAACAAGTGGGCTTCTAGAATATGATAAAATTTTCCACTGGCACAAGAACAGCAGATATTTCACACATCCTCTTAACAACAATAAATTAGAGATTACAGCTGAGGGTACATTACTGTCTCCTCTTTGGTAAAGACAAGACCTGGGGCTGGTGCTTGACTTTTGTTAGAAATGAGTGGAGCTCAGCCCTGGTGAAGTCTCCCTCTCCTTCAAGGCCAAAGCCTGTGCTGAATCCAAGAAGCCTTCACCTTCCAGACCTGTTCACCCTCCTCAGGACTATATCCATTAAAGATTTAGGATAATTTACATGACTTTTCACCATGAGCATACAGCGAGCACACTGATAGCTTTGTGTTGGACACCGACTCCAGCCATCATCACTTCCTTGCTAGTGCTGCCCCATCCACTCCTGAACTGGCACAAAAGCCCCCAGGATGGACCAGAACTGGACCTTACAACCTGCCCCCATGATATACAGGTGTGCTAGACCCCAGTCCCTTGAGCACCTCAGAGCATTTTAGACCAGGTGGCAAAAAGAAGCAGCCAAGATGCTCAGTCCTTGTCACGTGGGTGGGTCATTAATGGAACGGCCGCAGGACTGAGACCCCATTGCAGTCTCCATGCAAGGCTGAGGGGCTTTTGTCCTAGCAGGGGTTGGGTTGGTGGGTGTTCCTGGGCCTGCAGGGTCAGTCTCCATGTACTTTTTGCTTCACATCTGACTGTGCCTGTCTAAAGAGAGGGGAACGTGCTTGCTCACGTACCACTGACTGGTCAGACCGTGGGCAGTGCTCACTCCACACATGCTGGCAGAGCCCAGCTCAGCTCTGGCACCTGCCAAATGCAGCTGGAAGCACAAATCATTTCATAACTGCTGGTGTTTGTGTGGCTGTGCCTGGGTACTCCTGTGGCCAGGCCTGTACATCTCTGTTACACTAAAAAAAAATAAAAAATACAATGTCACATTTGCTCTCATCTGGATTCATGAGATGGACTTTGTTACATTCTCTGTGGCGAAAACCGGTCATTCGTGTCTGCAAATAAACACAGCCATTTTGGCCTTAATCAGTTCATCTCCAACAGCATCAGTTAATTGTACTTTGAAATCCCTTTTTCTGTCCTAAAATGTGCTTTCTGATCATCCTCTCAGTGCAAATATGGTAAATAACTAACCAATGTGAACAGCCACAAAGCCATAAACATTTTACAGATGTTCAGCCAACATCCATGAATGCAGACAAAAATTCCTCCTGTGTTTCCAAACTCCAGCCCTCTGCAATGAGCCTGGCCCGACTTGGAGGGTAATATGCAGTTGGGTGCACCATAAATGTGCCTGGTTAGTAAGAAAGGGCTTTTCACCACAGATCACAGGGAGCCCCTTCGTGGAGCTGAAATGCCTTTGCACCAGGTCTCTTGCTCCCAGCCAGAAAGTATCTCTCTCTCTGATGAGAAAAGGGGTTTTTCTAATTTATTGCTTTTATGGGATTGTTCCTCCACAGAGGCACAAATAGCAGCATATCAATAAAGCCAGTCGTTTGAAGTTGGATATTTCCACCTCTGTCACAGCAAAATAATTAAAAAAGGATTCACAAGATCATAAATTGCATGTCACCAAGGACACAGCCTCCTTAACCCTTTAAAAGCCAGGCTGTGCCCAGCCATGGCCCACGTTACTCAAGGCATGAAGGCACATTTGTTATTTTCAGCATCTCAATCACAAGGCCTTTCTTGTCTGGAAAGAGATACACTAAGAACCTGAACCTGTCTACACAGGGAATGAACTGGCTGGCTGGTGGGATTGTAGCCCAGCTCTGGTATGCAAATACACATATAGATTTGATTTTCAGCCAGGCAAATGAGAAGCCATGCTGCAGACCTGCAAGAGCCCAGCATTTAGTCACATTGACATTAAAACACGTTACAAGCACATCAGGCATTGGGGATAACATTTTCAAATATATCTGAAGAGTGGCAGCATGGAGAGGGCCTAAAAACATTTGTTCCCAGTTAAAAGCTCCTCTGGCTCCAGCTAGGTAATAGAAAAGGATGGAGCCCATCTGGGTCAGAAATTCCTATTGTCCTGCTGATCCCTCCCCAGCACAGACACAGCCAGAACATATCCTGAATAATTGGAAAAAAATATGTTAATGCAAGAAAAGGAATAAATGTTATTTTCTAGGCAGGTTGCAACTGAGCTCCCGATACAACAGCCGGCTTGTGCTCCAGCCTAATTTGATTACAGTTGAGGTTAACAACCATTGTTGAATTCTGCAGGTCACATCCTGCCCTCTTGTAAATCCAGAGAACTCCTGCAAAAAGGCTGGGGGTGTAAATCTGCAGGTCTGAGTCGTGATGCATGTGGGAGCTGGACTCCCCAGAGTGGCAGGGCTCAGTAGAGGGGCACGAGGGTGAGTAGTGTGTGCTGGGCTGTGGGCAGAGGAATGAACCACAGTGGCAAGTGCTTGTTTCTGGGGGAAAGCACAACCCCCAGACAGGTGGAGGGGGGTTGCTGCTTTGGTGTTGCTTTCAAAAAGACTACTCTTAGAAGCAAGCGGGGTCTGTGGCATTAGGAAAAGTCCCACTGGAGGTGGATTAGTGGGAAGAACGGAGCTGAGTTAGGCGTGGTTTATCACAGGGCAATGTAATTATATTACACTTATCCTATGGCTACATCCACTATAACCAGCATGTGAGGGAGGCATGTGTGTCTGCCTCCTTATGCCCTCCTGATCCAAGCACAGGGTTACTTGCCCTATTACAGGCTCAGAAAGTCAGAGGAGCTCAAAGTCTTTATGCCAAAATATCCTCAGTTTAGTAATGATCATCAATGAACACAATAAAATTAAAACCTTAAGCCAGGGCACCAGAAGGAGGAAAACAGAGGTAGAGTAACAACACAGCTGGTGGGTGCTTGGTTTTAACTAATACCCTTTCCCAAGCTCACCCTTTGCATGGTTGTAAAATCAGGAGCCCTTGGGAGCCCTGCCCTGCCTTCTGGTCCTCTCTTGACATGACACCAAATTAGGACCCTTCAGTGGCAGAGCCACAAACCATGCAGACAGGACTAAATGGCCCCTGGGTGCAGGATTACCAGGGCTTTGCTGAAGGATGGGGCAGCACAGGGAATTGCAGCTCCCTTTCCATCACAGACGGGCAGAAAGGGCCTGAGGAAGAGGCAAGGGCATGTGGGGAAAGTCAGCAGCTGAGCCCCATCTGGAGATCCACGGGGATGTGCCAGTGAGGAGTGGGTAAAGCAGAGGCTGAACTGCAGTGCCCAAAGCAGGACCAGTAAATGGATGCATATCAGGGAGGGAGAAGGTGCCTGGCATGTGGATCTGTGTTAAATAGAAGGAAGAGAGGAGACAGAAAAAATGGCTTCTCTTCAGACTGACACCAAATGTCTGCAGCAACAGCTATTTTTGCTGACCCTCTCTGATGCCACCACGGGAGAGTGCTTAGTGAAACCCTGCGGGTTTATTGAGGCATTAGGGGTCCTACAGAGACACCAAGCCCAGTTCCCTCTCCTGTCCTCATGGCCTCCAGTCTCCCATGGGTTGTGAACTGAGGTCTGTAGCAGGCCACAAAAAAAAAGCAATATCTTTTATGATCCAAAGCAAGACACAAAGAGATCTATACTTCCACTAGAAGCCTTCATTCAGAAATCCACAGACTGGAATAAGTTAAAGTCACAGTTTTATTCCTAAATGGTAGGAATAAATTGCTGCCCTTCTAGGCAATTTTTTCTATTATCTATCCAAAATAAAGCATATAGATAAATAATGAGATCTTACAGTACCTATCAGACTAGCTATAATAAGCATTTGAGCGGGATGAAATACTGTCTTATTAGGAGAGCTGAAGGTGTGAAGTTTGCCACCAGCTCCAAAGTGTAGAGATGCTCATATGACAACTGTCTCTTAATATTCATTAGCAAACTGACAGCTAATGTAACAGAGACCTTCACATTATCACCAACCCATCAATGGTGCTCGTGTGGCTCCCATCACAGTAACAAATGGGTACCTCTGGCACCCCTGCAAGAGCAAGATGATTGGAGAACCCAAATAATCCATACCTCAGCCTCTGAGCAAGTTATGAGGAGGTCTAAAGGAGGGGGAAATGCTTCTTTTCTGTGCTGGGGGAAGAGTCTTGATGGTATCGATTGGTCTGAGTGTTTGTTGGCCTTCAAGCTGGATCTCAATCCCATGGAACATGGTTGTCCCAGGGGAGGGTTAACTGTGCTCGTGCTGCAACACCAACAGCCCGAATGTCTTGGGACAGAGGCATCTGAGAAAACCTGCAGGGAAATAAAGGAAGATTGAAAGAATGTGTCTCTCCACCAGCTTTGTCCTATTTGATCCTATTTGATCTTGGGATGAGCTGGGGGTGAGGATGTTTTGCTTTGGTCATGAGATGCCCACTGGTCTCTGCCTCAGGGCACATGGAAACCCCAAAGAAGCCAAGTCAGAAGTGGAGCCCTGGCATCTACCCTGTGCACCAGTGATGGGGCCAGAGGGTTGGAACCTTGGCTGTGATTTCCAGAGCTGTGGGCTCCCCAGGTGGGATTTCTCTGGGCTGGCAGGGACCCTGCTGGGGTCCACAGTGATGTCTGCAGCAAACCAGAAAGGTCAGGAGATGGGAAGTGGGATTCAGACAGGGCCAAGCCCTCCAAGCACACAACAAGTGCACGTGACAGTCTCCCTTTTAATTTAAGAACTAGCAAATCCTGTTGTACTGCAGTAAACATAAACCAGCCTCCTTAAAAAATAACTCCAACCTCCCCCTGACTCACAGAGCACATCCTTTCCCTAACTCCATCCCTGGGACCCAAGAGAAGTAGCACCAGGTCTCCAAGGGAGCCCAGATCAGAGCTCCCCTCATCTTGCCTTGTCCCAGAAGAAGACAATGAAACATCATTTTCTCTCTCCAACCCTTTGAACTATGCTCCTGAGTAGAGACAAAGGAAAAGGGAGGAATTAATTCCAGGCAGTTGAGTGTGTTCCCTCCTCTAGCTCAGTTTGGAGTAGGTACACATAATAACAACATTTTAATAATAATTTAATTTATAATATGCCCCCCTGCCAAGGCACTCAAGGCACTACACAAACAATTAAAATATGATTATAATAAATAAACAGCAATAATTAAAACATCATAAACCAGACAATATTAGAGCCAAACCAAATGCTAAAAAGCAAAACAAAGCAGCATCTTTGGAGGAAGGAGATCCTTGCACAATTCATCTTCCAAATCTCCTGTTGATGTTAGATTGAAATCCTCCTGTGAAGCTGTTTCTGCATCTGCAAAGATTTTGGCAGTGTCACAGTCATTAAAAAATGGATTTTATACTACCATAAATTAACTAGAGTTTTGCATGGCTGTGATAACACACCATTTTCTTCCATTTGAATAAATTCAAAACTCGGTTTGCTCAAGAAAACTCAGTTTATGGCGCTGAGTTTGTGTTGACTGCCCTGAGTTTGGAAAAGCACACATTTATACAGTTCAGAGTTCGTAAAACATGCCTCATTATAGAAACCAGAACGTTCTAAAGATTTAAAACCAAGCCCCAAAACTGAATAGCAGACCAGCCTTCTCCTGGCTGTCAGCTCCTCAGAGCCAATGGGATTGGCCTGTCCCAGTTTACACAACTGAAACCAAAAGACCTAAACTAACAAAAGAAGCAACCTTCCTCCAAAACAAATGAAATTCCAACTCGTGCCAGGCGAGAGCCGTGCACTGAACTCTAATGATTAAAGGAGACAGGCTCTGTCAAGGCAGAGGTGGAACTGAAACGCAGCCAGTCAGTCCCTCTTCTGAAAAAACCTGGCACCAGCCCTCAGACAATTACATCCAGGATCCGTTCACTCGAGTGCCTCAGCTGATCTCAGTGGTTGTGGCAGCGCATGAAGGGAAAATCCTTCTCGCAAACCCAAACCACACAGGGATTTCTCCATACTAGGGAAAAAAAAGCACACACAAAACCAAACAAAACACGCTAGAACGATGAATCCAGTGGTTTTCCTCCAGCACAAGAGAACCAGGAGGATGTTTTCCATTTGATCCCTCCAAGGTTTTGTTCTCACGGGTTTTACTTTGAGCTTGAAATCCAACAGAATCTTAGAAATCAAGGGGATGGCAAATGAGACCACGTGGTTCTCACACACAGAGACATCTTTGGGGCTGGGTTCATTCAAAAAGAGCCTTCAAAAGTGTTCATGAACCTTAGCACATGACATCACAACTTCAGAGTTCTCAGGGCAGGTAAGATACCTGCAGTGGAGAAACTACTGCAAATTTTGGGCACAGAGCAAGTGCTTTCATTTGTTCCTATAGTCTCCTGTCAGGACACTCGCACTTAAAAATGAAATGAACCACAGATTCCTGGTTCCCTGAATACCCACCTCCAGGGACAGCCATGAACTTTGCTGCAAGGGTGTGCTGGAATGGGATCTCTTTGTGTCTGCAGGGGGAAAGGTGCTTTCAAGGAGATGCCCACATTACCAGGGATGGGGTTTGATTGGTTTTTGAATGTATTCTTCTCCTTCTCCAGATCTCATTTCTGCATTGAAGCTCTACTGCCTGTCATGGAACTGGTCCTTCCTGGATCCAAGACCACTTGAAAAGGACTTTCCAAGGGTGAGGGAGCCTCATCACAAGCTCATGTTCTGGAAGCTCCCTGTATCTGGGCAGCAAGGACGATTCATGAATCAGTATTCCTATAGTTCTCCCAAATCCTCCTATGGTTCTCCTGCACAGAAGCTGGTGAGCAAATTTCATATTTCCACTCCATAGAGGAAACTGGAAATTCATTTATCTGGGGCTGATCAATGGATGTGGTAGGTTCACCTTCTTCTCCAGGAAATGTACCAGCAGACAATAGCATTTGGACTCTAACTCCACATAAATAGTTTCTATTTTCCTATGAGATGGAGTTCGCTGAAACATAGAACAGCTTATCCAAGCCTTCTGTTCTTCCTCATGATGGGTCACATTTCAACTAAACGATTCAGATTCTGGGATAAACCACAGAAAATTTGCATTCAGTTTTCTTTATTACCTCTCTACAAGTGTCCTGTGTGACTTTGAACTGGTGAATCAGACACAAACTGTCAAAAATGTCAGATGTCTCTGTCCCTTTAATTTTAAAGAGAGCCAAGCATCTCACACCTTGGAGAATTTGGATTAGATCTCCGTGCCTCAGTTTCCCCACGTGCTTTCATACGTTCCAGGACAGATTGGACATCAATATGTCAGCAGTTTTTCTCCTCAGCTTCCTCATTCACTTAGTCATCAGTATTTTTGACTCAGGTTAGCTCAATCATATGATGATGATTCTGCCCATGTCAGCATTTCACCACAGCAAAAGAACCTGGCTGGAGGTTCACCCTGGATTTACACTCAGGGTCTGCTTTCCAAATGTTGTTCAGGATGCTGACACATTTGGGAAGGCCTTTCTGAAACTGAGGTTGTTTCCTGATCCTCCAAGACTGGGGTAACTCCAGCACAGGCATTGGAAACGGCTTCTGGAGAGCGCTCACTGACACTTGAGAGCAGAAGTGAGAAGACAGAGGTGGCAGAATTTATTTTATGACAAATCCTAAAAGGAAATTATGCAAAGTAATAAAATAAAGAAGAATTATAAATGAGGACAAGAAATGGGTGAAATATAGAATAAATTATGGGAAGGCAGGAAGCTGGGGGGGAGAATCGAAGGCAGAAGTGCTGAGTTAAAGGATAATTATCAGAAACTGGTTGGTAGGGAAGAGGACATTTGGGTAGGGGGATTGGTACAAAAGGAAGCTGCACGTTTTTGTGCACATTAGCAAAGCATCTCCCTGTGAGATGTGCCTCGGGGATGCAGGGGGTGACAGCCACTATTCGTAATTTGGGTGCAAGCCCATAAATCTGAGGACAAGGTTGCTCCTGCTTTGACGTACAATCAAAATAAGTTAAACCCCGGGAATAAAAGGACTGGGTGGTCGCAGCCCACGTGGCTTTGCATCCTGCAGGAGCTGCCGGCATAGCCTCGGCCATCCTCCCTCCTCGCAGCACTGCCTCGTTCCCTTCTCCTCAGCCTCCCCCAGCCCCGCAGCACCCACTGGGGAGGGGGGCTGGAAGATGCTCCCCACAAAGCCCCCACCAGAGGTTCCCCAGTTAGAGCAGGAGGGGTTCAGGGCGAGCCGGGCTGCTCCCGGGTTTGTCTGGGGAATCCTTTGGAGAGTTGTGAGCCCCAGGTGCGGGGAGGGGGCGAGGGAAGCCCCTGCTCTGGCCAGGGACCCTCTCTGGGTGCAGCCGATGGCAGGAGGAGCTGGTCCCAGCCCCACGGCCCCAGCTGTCACTCTGAGCGATGAATTACATGCTATAAGAAGGTGTTGACAGGAGCAGCTGGACATCAGAGAGTGATGAAAAGGGAACAAAATTCATTCCGAGTTCAGACAGACTGGCTCGTTAGGGGCACCGGCGGCAGAGGCCACAGAAACACTGCTCCATCTCCTGGACATCCACTGAACCGGCTCCCGAAGAAGCCGAGAGCCCCCACAGCCCCTTCCCCGAGCTGGCGCAGCCTCCCCGTCCCACCCCAGGTCGCTCCGGGGGAGGCACCGCAGATCCCCCCGTCCCCCTCCTCGCCCAGCCCTGTCTAAGGTGTCCCCAAACACAGCACGCGATTCAATTTGGATATCTTCAAAAGGAACCAAATCAAAGACTTTTTGTCCCTCTTGTTTGAGGCTATAATTTGTATAAATTGTATGAAGAGGGATGGGGGAGGTGGGACGGGAACATTTGGCATCAAAACAATTATCTCCATTTTAATGCAAACTAAACGACGTGCTAAAGGGGAATTGTTTCGTGCATATGTACAGCAAGTGAACATTAAACCATACGGCTAATAATTAACTGGCTCGACATTACTCTTGCTGGGCAAAATACTAGGGTGTCCCCTTACATTTAATGTACGGAGAAGTTTGAGGACACAGAGGCCCCTTATGAAATTATTCCTAAAGCTGTGAAGATAACAAAGAGATTTTTTTTTTTCTAAGCCAAGCTACTTGGCAATGAGAGAAGTTGGCAGAGAGAAAAAAGTGTCAGTCCTTCTCCCACCCCTTTCCTCCCTTTCTCCCTCCCTTCCTCCGACTCTCCTCCCTTTCCTGACTTTCACTTCTTTCTGCCACTGGAGAAAAAGAATAGCAAATTCAGAGAAAATTTCATTGACGTTATTCAAAGAGTTTTTCATGGATTATTTACACAAGTGCTGTTCAAACAGCCTTTGTCTGAACATCCCTTGAAATCTGCACCCAATCCTTTCAGATTCAAAGCAATAGCTCAGGGGAGACAAAGGGGAGCGGCTGACATGGGTTTCCTTTGCAAGTGAATGAGAGGTCTGGCTAAACACAGAGGGCTTTGGGATCACAAGCTTCCTTTCAGCCTGAAAAATAAACACTGATCTGAGGCCGGGCAGCTGTACCTCTGACCAGCCTGGTCCATCCACTGCCATGCAAGCAGTGGGACACACACCTGACTGCCCACTGGGGCATGGCACCCCAGTCCTGCACCTCAAACTGCAGCACTCTGCCCCGTGCTCTGCTGCAGTGCTGCTGCCCAAACCGTGTGTGCCAGCCCTGGGGACCCTGCACAATGGGGACAGGGAGATCCAGCATTCTGAGCCACCCCAAACCCATCCCTTCAGCCAAGCAACACATTGAAGCCCCACTTAGCCTCCTGGCTGAGATGGTGTCAGAGCTAAATGCAAATGAGAGCAGACTGTGCTCCTGCAAAAGCCAGGAGTATATAAACTTTCTAAACAGAGAAAAGAAAGAGAGATGTTAGAGAGAAATGAAGGGTGAACCAAGGCAGGTAAAGCTGCTGTAGAAATATTACAAGGTCCATACATGTTCAGCATGGACTCAGAGCCCTCTCTCCATCCCACAGGCAGCACTGCCTTCCCCTCTGGCAGAGGAACAGCACTCACCTCCCTCTGACCTGGGAAACCAGGCACCACAGGCTCATGAAATAGTTGAAATGCCCATAACAGGATCAATTAAAATCAAGGGAGTGAATGAAATATGTGAGAAGGCCCAAGTTCTGCCTTAAATTATACCCACAACAATGACCAGCTGCGAGATGGGGAAGGCAACACGGTGCCTGTTCCCTGCTCCTGCCACTCCTGCCTGTCCTCTCTGCACATGAAGCAAATTCACCAGCAGGTACCTCCTCTTCCAGTCTTCACGACTGTGGGTTGTCACCTCCTTTAGACTAAAATGTGTAAACCACCCTACACATATAGTTTGATCAGTCCAAGTGCTCTCCACACTTCTCCTTTGCTTACATAAAATTTTTCTTATTTCCTGCCTTGCTTTTTCACTGCTCCTATTTGCCAGTTTCTGGTTTCCTAGCTCACCCACCAGCACAGTACCAACACCAATTTGCTCTAATCAAAAGAATCAGTTTTTCTGCTTTGCTGATAAAGACTTGCCCCAAGTAACTGCCATTGGATTTCAGTGGGAGGTTCTCATCTGTCCGAACTGGCCTCTGACATCCTCCTACTACCTGCCAAAATAAATCCCTTTCCTTCTCCACCTGCTTCTCCTTTCAAATATTCCCCTTCCTCCCTTCTGGCTTTCCCACCACCACCATAAGACCAATCTTTTCCATCCCTGACTTATCCTCTTCCTTTCACATCTTCATCTCAATCTGTTCTGGATGTCTCCACAGAAGTATGTGATAAGAAACACACTACTCGAGTGCAAACTCTGAGCACAACAGTCCCAATTCTGGGTGCCCCAGAGGTCTCAGGCTTCATCTCAGCTCCACCACTGGAGGCAGCAGAAGTTGGTGGAAGAAACCCTGTTTTGAGAGTAATCGACTTTGATGGTTAGTTGAGACCCAGTGCAGGCAGACAGAGATGTTCTCCAGGCCCCTTCACCGGGTGTTGTTATTTTATTTGATTTATATATGTATATATAAAATAATTCCCACAAGACTGGATATAGTTACCCATAAAAATGCTGAGCCTCCTTTTGAACTCTGCTCAGCTTTCAGCATCACGGCATCGCGGGGCAGTGATTTCCAGCCTACCTGGGTGTTCATGAAGACGTGATCATCTTTTATTTTTCAGCAGCTCTGAATTGATCTGGCTTTCCACTTTCATTCATCACTAAGAGACAGAGGAAGGAGAGCCCCTGCAAGGCTGTTTCATCCCTTTGAGTCCCACACAATCCTCTAGTCTTGTCGAATTATCACTTTTAACTTTCCTAGAGTGGTGCTGCTTGTGAGTCACCTTTAGTGCTGAAGGAGTAGCCTCGCCTAGCAAGAAGATTAAAATCCCATTACTTGTTATTCATGTGTTATTTAATGATATTTTTTCCATTATGTATTTATTTATTTTTAAGTTGCTTGCTTTGAATCTCGAGTCAGTGTTTTTAATATTAAGCCTAGTTTCAAGTTTGTTTTTCTAATTGGAATAAAATAAAAATAGAATGGAATTTTTTAGTGGTTATTTTTATATTTATTGAAGGAATGACAAAAGCAAACCCCAGTAACTTATGAACAAACTCCAGTGCCAGTAGTGCAGCTGCACAAGATAAGAGTAACAAGGCAGCTCCTTTACTTTCAGGAACAGAACAAATGATGTTAAAAGCAGCCCTGCAATGCAACAGAAAGCCCTAAATCTCCAACATGTCCCTCACAGAGGCCCCTTACCTCTGTTGTAATGATTTGGCATCCAAGTCGTGGCCATATGAACTCTGTCTTGAGGACAATCTGCTCTCCACACAGGTATCTCTCCATCCATGGGGAAGGTGGGATGAATGCATGTTCCACAAATTTTTGAGGATGACAGACTCCACTTTGGGGGAGGACATATCATCTTGGTGACTGGACAGCTCTTGAATGCCACAACCTCATCCAATAGGGATCTCACATCAGCGAGGAGATTCCTCTAAGACAACCATTTCAGGGCCTGGAAGGAACCCTATGAGAAACAGGTCTTACTCGTGAGATGAAGAGCCAGATGGAAGAGGGTTGTAAGGGAAATTAAGATGGAAGGAGAAGAGAGGAAAGAAGAAGAAGGCTCCAGAAGGAAAATTAGTCATCAAGTAGCCATAAATATAGATCCAGGCAGAGCCAGAGAAGTGGAAGGGAATCAAATGGGAGATCAGAAAGGAAACTGCTGCAGAAAAGAGAAGGCATGGTCAGGAAATGAAGGGAAAGAGTGATAAGGAGGCAGTAGCGGGAAACATGAATAGGGTGGAAAGAGGCTTGGAGAGACAAAGGAAGCAAGAATGGGAGAGAGGGAAAGAACAAAACTGTCCCCAGAATGCGGTGCAGCGCTTCTCCTGCATCTTGGATGCTTTTAACAGGGGCCTGGAAGAATCTTCATTTATCAGGAATTCAATTAAGTGGAATAGTCGTTATTAATTTTATAGGAATTATTTGTACAGGAAAGCCTGGAGCGAGGAAAGGCCTCCCGGAGCCATTTCTCCTGTCAACGCCCCGGGTCAGGTAGGCACTGGCAGCGCAGTCTCACCAGTTGAGATATTAATGAGATGCCTCTAGGTGCAAATGATAGTTTAATAGGTGTTACTTAACAGGAGCGCCCCTCGCCTGCGCGCGCCGGCACACGCGGCTCACAACGAGGCTGCCTCCTTGTTAGAATAAGTAATTAGAATGTAGGAACACTCACTTTGACACTTTAATAAAGTGTCAGCCATCATCAATTTAGTATTTAATAAAAATAAAATTAAATATTTACCACGTTTTTATAATATCGTATGTAAAATACATGTTCCTCAAATTTCGGAGGGGATTTAAAGTGAGGTCCTTCTAGGACGCTGGTCCCAAAAGATGAGGTTCGTATTTTCTTCTTGGGTTTTGTTTTCCATGCTGAGGAGGGACTTTGTTATGGACAACAAAATCCAGCAGCACATGGAAGGAAATGTTCTTATATAGGAGAAGAGGTTTCCTCCTCCATCTCCTGAGCCTCCCTGTGCTGCCTGGAGACTAAGGATGAATTAAACAAACCTAGCCCAGACTGCCACTGCTGATGGCAGACAGCCACTGTCAAGGAGTGGGGGAAAACACAATTTTGTTCCTATTTCATTGGTAGAACAGCCTTCCAAACCAGTTGTTGGAAAGAAAACAGAAGAAAATACTGAAAATGAAAACATGGTTTAAGCCTGGAAGGATTCTGAAAATTAAAACATCTTAAATGAGTTAATTCCCCTCCTGTCTCACCATCCCATATTTGCCCTTCCTCAAGGTGCCCACCTGGTCAAGGTGAACCAAACACTGATCTGCCTTGCTGGGACCTCAGGATGCAGATGACATCCTGGTGACAAAGCTGTATGGATTGATCCACAAGATGCTCAGTGGTCCAGCAAAACGATCTCTTCCCCATCTCTGTTAAAACTAAGAGCAAAAATTCAAGAGTCCAGCTGCCATGGCAGAGTCTGAGGTGCAGTCAGCCCTGTGCACATGCACCCTGTCTGTGCCCACAGAGCTGAGATGTTCTGCCAAGCCAGGGCTATTTTGGAAAAAAAAAAAGGCGAGAGGAAGGAGCAGAAGGAGGTGCAGAAAGTCCCTTTAGTCGAAGTGCCTTGGCAACACGGAGCAGGGTGTGTCCCCAGATAGTTCCCTTCTAACAAGGGAAGACCAATGAGTCACTGCTGAAACCCTGGTAACAATTATTTAAATTGAAGCTGCAACCATCATTCTCCTGGAGTGGGGAGAGCAGTGCTAGTCCCTCTCTTTTGGGTGGTCCTGGTGGGCCTGAAGCTGTTTGCCCCCAGGACATTGCTCCTGGAGGGCTACGAGTGTTGTTGCACCCACCATAAAGTACCAGGAGACTTGTCCAACATCACCAGCCACCTTGGGCCAAGGCCAAGTTCAGCTCCTTGGGTTTTTCTAGGCTGAAAAAGCTCTTTCCTGGCCACAATGCATATTTTACCCCAGGCACCAACAGGGCTTTTTTGGGGGAGAGGTGGCTGGGTGTCTCTTTCCTCTGGATTGGTTTGGTTGCATTTCCATCTCCTGAAGCCTCAGCTGTCACATCTGGATCCTCACTCAGATTAGGGCAACATCCACCATGAAAAAGCAGACTATATTCCCCAATACCAAGTGAAACCAACAGTACCTCCAAGTCACATGCAAACAGTTCTTCTAGGATTAAAAATGAAGATTATACTCCCCTGTAAACTATTTCCTAGCTGGTCTTTCTGCAAAACATTCATGATGCGCAGGCACACACATCATGCTCTGAGCATCCTCTGAACACAGTCCTGGGGCTGAGCCCTGGGGTGGCTCAGGCAGCTGCAGGTCTCTGACTCTGGTGTCGAGCAGAGCACCAGCCTCAAGCTTGAGGGTCATCAGCCAGAGTGGCTGGAGTGTCCGGGGGGGCTGGAGTGGGGTATGCACGGGGGTAAGTGGGGCTGGGAGAGCACCGGGGCCGCCTCACTCTGCTGGCGAGGTCAGGGATGGGATCTGGCGCGGGATCAGGCACGGTGCTCTGGAAAAGAGTGCCACGCTGTGTCTGTGCGGGGCCTCACAGCACGGTGCTCCACGGGGAAAACAGCCGCTGGCTCCAGCTGTCCTCCGTGCCTGCGGCTTCCACAGCACCCTCGGTAACCACGTCAGGGACAGCCAGGAGCAGCATCCCACCGAGAAACAACCCGTGCTGCAGTCAAAGCAAGAGGAAATCCTTCTGTGCTGCCGGCAAGAGCGAGGCAGCGGGCAGCGATCCCTGCGGCTGTAGCAGAATTCCTGTGCTGCTGCCAGAGGAAAGAGAGGAGACAGAGAGCGGTTTTCCAGACAGCACCACGGGAAAGCCCTGCCAGGGGCAGCTGCTCATGGCAATGGGGCAGCAGAGAGACCTTTGCTTGCATCAAATGCTCTGCCATGAGCCCGGCGTATGGACCCACTGCTCCTGCCCCCGGTACCAAAAGAGAGTCTGCAAGAGAGCCAGAGAGGGACTGCGAGCAAGGGGAGGTAGTGATAAAACATGGGGAAATGGTTTCAAACTAACAGAGGGCAGATTTAGATTGCATATTGAGAATAAATTCTTCCCTGCGAGGGTGGTGAGGACCTGGCACAGGTTGCCCAGAGAAGCTGTGGCTGCCCCAATCCTGGAAGTGTTCAGGGCCAGGTTGGATGGGGCTTGGAGCAACCTGGGATAGTGGAAGGTGTCCCTAACCATAGCAGAGGGGTTGAAACTAGGTGATGTTTAAGGTCCCTGCCAACCCAAGCCATTCTATGATTCTATGCCCTTAGGGACATCTGGATGGGGGTAACACACTTGGGCAGTGATTCACTTGCTTCCTCCTCCTCTGGATCCTAGTGATGACTGCCTGCCCCTATCCAAATTAAGAAACAGTCTGTTAGGGACTCAGCAAACCCTGTGCCACCAGCAACATCTGCCCCCCCCCCCCCCCAGCAGCAGATGAGGCCACTCTGCTGCCCCGCCTTGCAGTGAAGTTCACTGAAAAGTTTGTCTGATACAGGAGAAGCAATCAGGGAACAGCTTGGAGCTGAATCTGATCTTATACTCCACCAAAGGCTTCCTGTGAAGCCTCAGAGCAGGTAGCAACACCTAGAGCCTCTAAGGAAACGGGAGCTGCAAACAAGTCCTTACTGGAAACTCTCATTCCCCACTAGCAAAGTGAGACCCACAGCACTCCCATCTTGCAGGATTCAGCCAAAATATAACTCCCTGCATGATCTACAAGGTATTACTCTAATGCAGAAACAAAGGGAGGTCTAAAGGAGCCCATTGTGATGGTAAAGGAGGGCAGGAAGGCTGTGGGTTCACATCAGCCACGGGCAGATGATGCAGAGCACTCAGCTCCTGGCCCCACGAAGGGGAGAGGTGTTACCTCGGAGGGGAGCTCTGCGCCAAAACAGCTCAGCAGCTGCCCACGCTCGATTCACAAACTAACACAACGTCATTTGTCACCAAGAAAAGCTCCAGGTTCTTGAATGGGTAATGCTGGCAGCCTCTCATCAATGTTTTCACAGGCAAATTCATACACTGACCTCCTCGGTGAAACACGCAGCAAATGCCTGGAGTCTGGTTTACATCTGCCATGGGATCCTGTTACATTCAGAACAACCCCTGTCAACGCTGAATCTGTAACAATCAATAAAGAGAGAGAGTTTGTTTGTTCATGTTTTGTTGGTTTGGGTTTTTTTATGTTTTCTCATTCCTAATTGTGTTATTTTGCTACTCCAAGTTTTGCAAGTTTTGCGATATCCTCCCCCCTCCCTTTCTTGTTTTCTTTTAGGACAAGCTGTCATCTTTTCACATCTTTTCACCAGGCCATTGCAAATGTAAAACTGTAAATTGCAGAATTGTGCAAATAGCACTAATAGCATTTGCATAAAAATTGGTTGCAAAGAGCAATTAGCACTTCATTAATAATCAATGAAGGGCCAATTTACACATTGCCCAAAAGCAAATTGTAAATTCAATTTTGTCTATAATTGAGCATTTGGTGCTGGGCAACTATACAATGGTGCCAGAAGAGCCCGGGTGCATCAGTTGTGGAGTCAAATGTGCCGTGAGCTTGGATTTTCAGTGATCCCAAACGTGTCTCTTTCAGAGGCCAAGCCAGCACCTCCTTCCCAGTGAAAGGGAACTCCAGGACATACATTTGTTTCCGAAACAACACACAAATGTCTGCATGCTACCAGCCTTGCCCAGACACAACCCTAGTGCCAAGAACATGGGACCAAGACATAGCAGAGTCTTGGTCCTGTACAAACACACCTTTCAGCAGTGCTAGTATCCAACAAACCGGGGCAGCTTAACCACAGCAACAACTTTCCCAGCCCCAAATTCTTTGCTGTCTCATCCTCCACTTAAAAGGCACAGCCAGCTCTGTTTCATGAGCACAGGCTGACTCTAAACCACTTGACATCTGAAATTTTCTTATCACATTTAGCGTGGATCTCATGAATCTGGTGAAAAGCTAGACGATCATTTAGCTGGGGTTGGTCGTTTTATCTATTTTCCATAATAATTTGAATATTATTACAATGGCACCTTTCATCTGGGGATATACATGCACTTTACATATGTTACATTAATTTCACCGATGAGCTGGGGAAGCACTCTTTATCCCTATTGTGCACATGAGGAAATGGAAGCACAGAGATGATATACTGCTTGCCCAGTATCACATAGGAAGTTTCTGACAGAGCCAGGAATAGAAATCCCATCTCCCATGTCTTATGCAGAAGAATATCTTTATGTCCCTGCCCAGTAACTGAGCCCTTAATCCAGACTAAGACACCCACACAGGACCCACTTTGCTGAGAGCAGCACAGACCCAGCAATGGCAGTGCCTTGCTCTGGGAGGAGACTTGACTGACACGAAATTTCCCCCACAGTGAAGGCTGGAAGTGCCCTTTGCAAGGAGCAGCTTTGGGGACTCAAAGGGAGGGAAGCTGGCTCTGAGACTGGTCTCCATCTGAAGTGGATGTTATTAGTTGGTGTAAGCAGATGCTTGACATGGGATGCTCAAGACTTCTCAGTTTTCACCCAGCGACGTCCCTGCTCCCTTTTTCCTGCCTGTTCAATCCACCTTTACCAAGAGATTGAATTTACAATGGACTTGAACACATTTAAATCCATTTATTGCAAAATTACTTTTCAATAATTACATCACTGTGCTGACTGTGTTGCATAATGAAATTAGCATGAGAGATATTAGAAAGAATATAAAATTATAAGACATATTGAAATACCTCTTTCCCCGTCTGCCTTAGCACAGCCCATAGCTTAACTGGAAAACGAGCACTGCTCCTGGATGGGATTTTAATGCATCAAGTGTAATTTTATAATGTGTTTTATATAAATTAATTATAATGGTTATTGCTGCTTTACATTATTAGATTGAAATTTGCCTCCACTTCAGTGCATTAAAAGAAAGCTGCACCCATTTTGCTCTGCAGTGCCCTAAAAGTTCTCATGTCAGGGGGCCATCCTCCCCACATCAACTTGTCTGAAGTTAAAAGCTTTGGGCTCATGTTGGCCTGGCACTACCCACCGTGGGTCCCAAACCCACAACTAGACCCTCGGGGGTAGGTGCTGGGGGTCCTCACAGAGATCTTTGACAGGGATGGGACATTGCAACCCCTCCAAAACCTGCTTTTCTTCTTCATCTCTGAGCAACAGTAGGAATGCTCAGACTGGTTTTAGCAATCCCACCCCAACTGTGTATCTGAAAAGAATTGGGGGTGATAAAATCCATTGCAAAATCCATGCTATGACACAGGTGAAATGTTTAACTTGGAGCAAGTACAGCCCATTAGCTGACTGTGGGCTGTTGGGTGCTGCTGGGTGCTTGTGGGAGCAACTGTAAAAGAGCTGGGGCCATCCTCATGCAAAGCTCTCCTCTGAAAAAGGAGTTAGGACACTGTGCAGTGATTCTTTTGTTGTACCTCCACTTTCACATGCACAGTTGTTGTTTTTATCTTCTAGTTTCTGGGCTATTACATGACAAGCCAGGAGAGGAAAGGAGGTGGTGAGCTATCGGGTAGTTAACTAACCACTTGCTACGCCGGACAAACCACAGTCGTGCAAAGCAAAATGAAGACACACTGATATGCTTTTACTGCCGCTTAATCCTCAATAGAAGTCTACTAATATTCAATTTGTGACATTATTTGCACATTGAATTAATCCAGAAACTAAAGGGCTAATGAGTTATGGAAAGTAGCACATGGTTTAATTGCAACAACAAGGGCCTGCCGGCCTCCCTCCGGTCAGGAATGCCTGGGTAAAAATAAAATCCTGCATGCACTGATACACACCAGACGGGCAGGGAACAGCAAACTTAACAATGCAAACTATCTGACAGACTATTCTTTTAAATGCCCCAAGTTTTCCGTTTTTTCAGGCATGTTTTCTAATGAAACACCACAACATTCATTGAGCATAACACAAAAAAAGTCAGGATGACCAGAGGGAAAAAAAATTGCTTCCAGAATTGCTTCCATGAAAATAAACACATAATCCTTTAGGTTGGAAAAGATCATTGAATCCAACTGTTAACCCAGCAATGCCAACTCCACAACTAAACCATGTCCCTAAGTGCCACATCCTGGACAATTTCCTTATAGAAAGGCATCAGGTCTCCAAGGGAGGTGTTGAAAACAAGAAAAGCCACTTGAAAAAGTTAAAGAATGAAAAGGACAGTAGATACTTTCAGCATATGAGGCCACCAGCCCTTGGCAAGTGCTGCTGCTTCATTCAGCGTGCTCAACCCTCAGCACAGCACTTACCCTGCAGCAGGGCCCCACCCTTGGTCCATTCCCATACGAGTAAGAATTAGGACTTAAAACTCTAGCTACAAAAAATAAACAGTACAAAACTTTCCCCCTCCTCAAGCCCTCTTCTCAACCTGCTTTGCAGGAAAGGTCTCTCCACTGTTTCACACCTTTCTGGAGCACCTGAATGTCCCGGAGCGGTCCCAGCTTCCAGCCAGCAACACAGCACAGTCACATTCTGTGCACACACCTGTTTTGGGGCCAAATGATCTGAAGGGAGGGGCTGCAATCAGTAATGAAGCTGATGGAAAAAAAGAGGAGGAAAAAGAGCAGGCTCCCTGCCTGGCTGGTTGCCATTTCAGAAGATTTAAAGCTCTTCCTGAAGCCTTTTACTGTGAAAAAAAGCCAGGAAGAGCATCTTCTACATGGTCTTGTAGATCGTGTCTCCTCCTCAAATTCCTCTGTGGCAGAAACATTTCTGTTACGTTGATGGTGTGGAAAGCTGGCCCTCTCTAAGATCTTCTCCAAATCTGATCTAGGCAGGAAAAACAAACACATAAAATGGCATATCCAGCAAACCCAGCCCAAATGCCTCCTTTTCCCTGCCTGAGCTCTGCTAATGGTCAACCCAAGCCAGCAGCTCCCGCATTTCCTTTCCCACTGCTGCTTCCCCCAGCTCCTGAAACAAAAGCAAGATGGAGCTGCCAGTGAAGAGGGTTAAAGCCCCTGATCTCAGATACAGCCAGGCCAGGAGCTCAGGAGTTTGCACCATTTAATAGAAAAAGTGAATAAATCTAAAGAGCACTTAATTTATTGATGAAGTAAGAAAGACTGTTTAATGTGGAAAACATAAGCAAGATCAATAGCAGAGAGCACAAATAACTAAGGCTATTGACACATAAGTATTTTAAGCCTAATTGCAGGCATATGCACTTTCTAAGGGTATCTCACCTTCTAATAGCACCCTTGAGATTATGGGGTTAATTGATGCAGCTGTTTACTCCTGGTTCACGTGGTCCAGATTGGGATTCCCTGGAGGATGCTATTAAACTAAAGTGTTTAATGAAGTGCTAAAGAGTAGAGTTTCTAATATTCTTCCCTTGAATGAAATTGAATAGGAATTTAAGCAAACTTCTCCTCCCCAGGTGGAAACTGCAGCTCAGAATTGGAGTAAATCACTCTGTGCCCCTCACAGGAAGCCCTGTGATGCAGGGGAGAAAGACTTGTTTGTCTTCATTTGTTAGACTGACACTGGGGATACTTCTGGGGTGGTTTTTTTTTCCCAAATCACAGGTAGAAGAAGAAACCTACAAACAGGCTCCATTTTAGCACTGCTAAACAAGGAAACTGAGGAAGCCAATTCAATTC
Organism: Pipra filicauda; assembly: GCF_003945595.2. NCBI lineage: Eukaryota > Metazoa > Chordata > Aves > Passeriformes > Pipridae > Pipra > Pipra filicauda. The sequence continues at coordinate 189,886 of NW_024103762.1, read as the reverse complement.
ACTCCTGTGCTTTTCAGTGTGATACTGGCCTTCTCTCTTTTAGGGTGGGCTGAAAGGAGGATTTGATCTCCATTTGAGAAAAAGAACAGAAGACAGCACCAGTGGTGGTACCAGCCCAGGTGTTTCAGCTTGATGGCAGTGGGGTAAACAAGACTGCCAGAAAAGAGACTCTTAAAACCAGTCTCCTCCATTTATAGTTTGGCCCCAGCCTGGTTTGATATCTTTGAAAACCAGGTAGATTCCTACACACAATATGTGTTTCCAAGGCTGACAACCCTGGTGAGAATGCAGAGCCTCCCCACGCCCATCCCACCGTGCACAACAGAGAGCTCAGCTACCTTTACCCTGCAGTGAGAAGCTCTGGGCCCTGTTCCATCTCTGTCCACCACCACTGGCTTCTCCCAAGTGAGGTTTGAGCAAAGCAAAGAAAGTAATGAAGGAGATTTCATCTCTGCAACCCCTCACCATCACCTAGATCCTACCTGGGGGCACCCTGGAGCCTCCTCTCACAGGGTCCATCCCTCCTGCCTGTGATACCCCCCCGGCCTCTCACTCTCAGCAAAGCTTTTAATTGCTGTGAGGCAAAAATTGCTTTCTCCATTTGGCTTTTCCAGCCTGAGAGGGCACACAGACAATGAATCTGATGAGGACAGGGATGTCCCTGGAGCAAGGGGCACAGGGCTGGTCTGCCTGGGTTCAGTGAACAGGGCAGCACATTGATCTCAGAGCCCTCAAGGTCCACCCATGGAATCAGCTGCCATGCACAGACCCTTCAAAATCATTCTCTCCCTCCACAACAGCCTTTGTACTGGAACTTGAGATTTTCTTCTCCTATAAAATCAGTTAGTTTGAAGCCATTTTACAAAAGTCTTTCTGCAGGATAGCTATTCCCGGTGAAAATGCTCCTTCTACTGCCTCCATCCACATTGCATCTCCCTGGAGAGGGGCACAGGAATGGTGGGAAGGAAACATTATGTTTGTAGATATGTTATGTACTTATGTTACTAACTCCACTGACAATGCTTCCAGAAACAAGCATGCTGACTGGAGCATTCAGTATGTGGTTGGAACTGTGCTGAGTTAACTGGATTGGTGGTTTCAATGTGTTTGCCCACAGACTCCAGAGGGAACCATCAGGAGTTGTGGAAGGTAACTGAGAGAAGCTGGTTTGCTGTCAGTCAGCACAAATTGTAAGTGTATGGAGGGGTCTGCACATGCACCATGAAAACCTGTGTGTTCTGTGACTTCAAAAAGGCTAAAACCATGGGTGAAGTGGGTTTTGGGCTGTTTCTACTGTTTCTATCCCACCTGTCAGAGGGAATGTGGAACAGAAAGAGGTGGTGTTTTCTGCAATTTGCAGAAAACTTGTGTCTTGCCTGGGGAAGGCCTTCTTTGCCTCCTTGCTACCAACCCCCCTTTTCTGGGTTTGCTCACATTTGCCCCTCTGCAGATGATTTCCCAGGCTTCAGTGGTGTCCCAGGCTCCCAGTTCAGTGTCACCTGTGAATGTCAAAAAGGGTGTTTTTACCTTCAGATGGGCTGCCCTGGGTGCCCCAGAGCCACCTCTGCTCTGGGGCTTCTTCCCACTGACAAGACCAGCAGCTCCTGGTAAAGTCTTGCTGTGACTTTCTCCCAGTCCCATGAGCCACAACCGCCCCTCCAAACCCATAGTGCATTTCCCTTTTGCTACAACCACAGTGAAGGCAGGCTTAAGCTAAGCTGTTTCATTTCACAAATGCAGCTGGGCCACCATAAAGCCAGACAGTGAGGCTCTGCTGATATGTGCAAACTCATTTAACCACTGTAATTTAATTGCTTGCAATTGTCCATCCATGCCCTGAACCCTGTACTCTCTGCAGCACAGGGCACAGAGGGTCTCCCATCCCTGCAGCCTGCTCCCCATCCCTGGCAGAGCAGGACCCGTGGTGGCAGGAGGGGCAATGCACAATCCTCAGCCCAGTCGGGCCATCAAAGCCCCCAGCACTGGGAGAACAAAATCATTTGCAGTGTGGAAAAAAAAAAATGAAAAAAGCCAAAAGGCCACAATGGAAAACCAGGGAGAGAGGAAAATTAACTAAGAAATATGCAGCCTTGATGTCGATTCACTAAAGAATATTTATTGTCCTCTCACGCGTCTTGCTTGCTCTCCTAACAAATATCATATTTTTGAAGGAACTGGTCTCCCTTTACCACTGCTGTCTCTCTCGTGCCCTTTCTCTGTCTCACCAGCTCTGTCTCTGCCTCTCTGATACCAACTCTGACAAACCATGCGATTCTGATGGAAAATTCATTAGTCGTCCCTTTTTTTTTTTCTTCCCCATTTTCCCAGTCAGCTTCGCGCCTGATCTGTCAGCCTCTTCCATCCTGATTATCTGGAGACGCCAATTTCAAAGAGACATCTTAATAGTGATGTCAACGAATTAATTAGATGTGTTAATGAGCTAAAAGCAACCCAAATTAAATTAATGCAGTAATAAGCACAGACAGCAAAATTAGCTCCAATTTCTGTAAATGATTCTGAACTGTACACAACATCTCATCCTGCTAGAACATTACCATCCCCCAAAGCTAATCAAGAACTCCAGTGCAATTAACTGCTTAATTACAAAACACACACACAGCTCATAGATCCAGCAGCAGGAGGGGTGCGCTGGGCTGCAGAGCGAGCGGGGAAATTCTCTGCAACAAACCCTGCGCATTGGCCCTGCCAGAGAGGCTGTGCCCCCACCTAAAGCAACCCCCAGGCTCCCAAAATGGGGTGATCCAGAGCAAGGGCAGGCACAGGGGAAGGAGGAGGGTGGCCAGGTGTGCTCCCCAGGAGCACCCTACGTGCTGGATGCCACCATGGGAGCCCCAGCGTGGCCAGGGATGTTTGCCAGGCCATGGCCAGCGCAGTCCCGCTGGTGACAGAGATGTGCCCATTGCCCCACGTTGGTTATTGTGTTTATCAGACTGGGGGCTGCATGGAAAAGCCTAATTGTCCAGCTTTGCTCACCTCCCCCGGGATGAGCGGGAATCCACTAATAGCTTTGCAGAGCTGCTCAGGTATCTGATTAGCTCTAATTGCAGCTGGGAAGACAGAGGGAAGGAGCGGGATAGTGCTGTGGACAGAGGGAAGGGGTAGAGGATGGTGAAAATGGGGAGAAAGAAAGGGCTGGGGAGGATGGGTGGAAATCCCTGGGAGACAGTGGGGGCATGCATGCAGGAAAGAAAATGAAGAGACCAACAGAGAAATTATGGATGCAAACAACAAAAAAAAGGGGAAAACCAGGCAAACAAAGAACTGAAGGCAGAAACAAAGGGAAGGAAGGCGAGACAAAGAGTGCAGCATGCTGCCAGGCCCTGTGGAGCAGCCGGGGCAGGAGGCTTGGTGGATACAAGAGTGGGTCTTGGACAGGCCCCATCCCAGCCCTGCAGATCTGGGATGTGCTGGTGATGGTGGAAAACACAGCTGCCTCATCATGGGATGACACTACCAATTTGGAGGCTGTGGAGTCATTAGGCCGCCCAGTAAATGAGGAATATTTGCAATGAAGATGAGGGCAGAGATGCACTGTGACAAATAGCATCTCTGTGTTTCTCCTTTTTTTTTTTTTTCCCACCTTTTATTGCAATTAGTTCAGTCTGTTAATAAGCAAAGGATATTTTTAGTTAATTTCAGTTCCACTTAATTGATTCAAAAGTGAAACCCAGCAACTGAGTTAATTGATCCATGCGTCTTATGCTGTAGCGGCGAGGTACTCTCCGGGCAGCTGCCATCACTGGGGCTTGGAACAGCATGGGAAGGATGGAGGGCAGGGGGACAGCAGAGCTCCTGCCCCGAGGATGGGGTGCCAACACCACCCCAGCAGCTGTGCTGCTTGCCCTGTGGTGCAGAAGAAGCTGCAGGGCGATGGCCTTTGCACGCCTGGCGTGGGACGCGTGGCAGCCCCCCGTGCAAGCCGGCACGTGCACACTGCAGCAGGAATGCTTGTGCCAGAGGGCTCAGTGAACAGGATGCCCTGGCTTGCTCCATCCAGTGGGATGTCCAGCCTGGCACGCTGTCTCTGATGGACACAGCAGGAGATGGTGTTTCAGGAAAGGGTGCTACCCCAGCTGCTTTCCACATCCCTCGGGCTGCCCGGCTCGCTGAGCTGCCTTGGCAGAGATGCTGGAAAGCGCGTCCCTGACCAGGGATTTTAGCTGCTACTTATCAAGCTGGTTCCATGAGTTTGTCTAATCCCCTTTTCCTCCCGTGGCAGCAAGTTCCCAAAGTTCACTACCTGCCGTGTCCAGAAGAGCTTTCTTTTTTCTTTCTCAAACCTAATCTCTTACTGTTTTCAATTGAGTGCCCCTTGTTCTTGTATTACAGGATTTGGTGAATGACCATTCTGCATTCAGATTATCCACTGCCTTCAAGATTTCCTAACCATAAGCCAAATCTCCCCTCAGCCTTTTCCACCTCTGCCTGGCAGGCAGCACCATTCCTTACCCGTGTTGTGGGTTTGCATCTTGTCGTGAGGGACCGGTCCATCTTTTCCACTGGAAGACTGGATCTCCATACCTGTTGATTGAACACAAGGGTCTCCCATCCCTATGCTGCTGGTGTTCAGGGTGCTCACAGCCATGAGTAGCCAACGCTTAGCAGCATTTTGCACAGACTGAGAGGCCATGGGCTGCCCAGCCATGCAGTTCCTGTGGGCATGAGCACACACCTGGGTCATACATAACTTTATCAGCTGGGTTAGAGTCCTGTGGCAATCAAGTTGATAGCTCTACAAGTTGTTTTCTGTAACAATAACTCCCCTAATGCCTTTCTGAAATACCTGTTGATATAGGTCTCCTGAGTTTCCTACAGACCATTAATGTTCCTCTTGCCTATTCCTCCTGATAGCTCCTCAAGTCAAATCACAACCATCTAATAATTTCCAGGGAAAAAACAAAACTCCTGGGTCAGATAAACCAGAACTGTCAAACACTTGAACAGCACAAGTCATAAATTGCATCTTGCAGTAATAGGCACAGTACAAACAGAAGAACACCCAGGCTAAAAAAACAGGTTTGAAAGAAGATGCAGATTGTGACAGTGATAAACAAAGAAGCTCTTGGCTTTCTCTGCACTGTCTTGGGGACCAAGGAGCAAGGCTACAGGATCAGATCATATTCATCAGGCAGTTCAACATCTCTCAAAGTACGTGATGGCCATCCCATATACAGAGGCTCTAAAACAACTCACTTTAAGCAGACAAAATGTTTCTGGCAGCTCCATGGCTTCAGAAAGGGATCAAAAGGCTAAACAACCCATCTTGAAGGCTACAGCAGAGGTTTCCTAAACATGAATTGCTTAAGGCACAGAGAAACATGCTCAGTACATGGTACAACATGCTACAAGCAGACAGCAAGTGTGTGCTTGAAGCAGCCCTGCTCCTGAGCTGGGCACCAGCCCCCTCCAGCTCACACCATGCCTGCTCAGTGGCCCAAAGTGACCATAAACTGAGTCACCAGAAAACAGAGACACCTCTCTGCTCTTCTCATGTCTCTGCCTCCACATCCTCCTCCCTTCCAAAGCAACAGTGGGACGCACCATCCATGCCATGCTCGGGCACAACTGTCCATTCAGATCCCAATTAAAAAGTTGTTTTTCCTGTTGATGGGGAGAGCTAAAGTTGGGATAAAAATGGTACATCATTGAGCATGCTCTGACTATTTTGTACCTGGCCACTTCTTTATTACTCTCATGTAGGAGAGTAATTGTCATTTTTAAGACAAATAATGCATTTTCACGGGGACATTAAGGATGCTGTTTCAGTCTCTGAGGGCTATATGCCATGGCAATGAGAACTAGTGATAGACAGACAGACAAATTGCTTGGTCTCTGCACCTGCAGTGTAACTAAGGACCTACCTAATGAAAGAGCCTAATAAAAATAAGATTTTTCAGAAAGTGCATGCTTAAACAATCTTCTGGAACAGGGCCTAATAGCAAGCGCTCTGTGCCAGGAATATGTAGCTCATTGTGATGCAGTTTCCCTTCTTCCCAATTTTTTAAATAGGATATTACAATGCACTATCCACAAGGAGAAATCAATAGATGCAAAGCTGGGCAAGGAGCTGAGCTTCCTCGATGTGATTGGCTCTGAGAGCCCCCAGTGTCTCTCAGGAACAAGGTGCAGGTCCCAGAGTCTTGGCCAGAATTTGAATAAGGGCAATCCTTCCCTTGTCAGAAGCAACAGGGACAGTTTGCTTTTAGTGCTTGTTGGGAAAAGTTGAAGGGAGAAGGTGCTCTTTAATAATGCTGCAAATTACCCATGCTTTAAAATGCTAGTCCTTGATTTGTCAGCCTATTTTTGAATAATTTACAGTGTATTTGGCAGGTTGCTGTGATATATAATGTAATATGCAGGTGGAACACTTTTGAAGCAGAAGTTAATACTTTCTAGGAGAAAAAGGAAATAATTGTGTCAAAACAAGCCTTAACCACTGAGGTTTACCTGTTTCTTAATACACAGGAGTTTACAAACATGACTTCCATTAAAGCAAATGAGACACACGCATATGAGTCTGTGTGCCTTGAGAAGAAAATATTCTTTGCAAGTGCCTTTCTTGGTGTTGGATGATCAATCCCCCATCTGCTTTTATTTATTCATGATTTCTCAGACTACTACAACAATATTGACATTAAATACAGCTTTGGCTTATTAATTTTTTTCATTCATATGTATTTTAAGTCAATTTTATTGACTTCCCCTTGGCTTGCTCTTTTAGCTGTTTGCTTGTTTTCCTGGCCTGCTACTTTGTGCCTACCCGTACATCCCCATGTTTTCTTTCCATCTCCTTGCTTCTGTTCCAGGTAGCCACCAGAGAGTAATTTCCTGTTCCAGGCGCTGTGGATGAGCTGAATTAGGATCTGTTGACCAGACTGAACATTTTTCCAGCCCAGGCTGCAGATTTGGGGCAGTTCTGCTGGTCCCAGGGTCACCAAGGCTGCATCAAGGTGCTCCCAGACACTGTAGCTATTCCAAGGTGATGGGGACAGGCCATCCACATCCCAAGCAAACCATCAATTTTCCCCATGCTGGGTATAGGCAGATATGTCACTTGTTCTCAGTAGCATTTGTGAAACTCAGGACAGACAATTCTTAACTATATTTGTCCCCCTCCCTATCTGATTGCTCCCAAGATCCAAGGCCTGGCTAGGGCTGCACATTTGGCAACTCACCTCTGACTCCAACCTGTCCCTGCTCTCTTAGCTCATCTCTACATCCCCTTTCTTTATCCCTTCACTGCCTCATTGTAATTTCGAGCAACACAGACCACATCAAACAACTGAGTCACAAAAAGCTCCCAGCTAAGGACCAAGTCTCTGCTCAGACCTGAGCCATTAATTTCAAGGAAGGTTTTGCCTATAGACATTTTCAAGTTTTGAATCTTGCTCTTAAGATGAAAGAGGACAAGTCTCATCCTACCCCACCTCAGCTATTCACAACCCTATACTTTCCCAAAGCTCTGTGTCCATTTTAGGGCATATTGTCACTGTTTTCTGTTTTCCCTGCCTCTCCAGTAATCTTCCTTTTACCTCTGTTTCTGCAGCCTTATCTTCCCACGTCCCTCACGAGTCTGTACTTATTCCTCTTTGTGCTCCACTCTCTGATCACTGCTTCCCCCTCTTGTCATATTCTTCACTTGTGGAGTAACAACCTGTCACATTCATAACCTCTTTGCACCAAAAATGTTCTTTGATCTGTGTAAACTACATTTGATGCTGAAATCCTTGATATTAATATCTTTTGTCTGTGTGTCAATGTTCTCTAGAATCTAATTAAGCAATGTTTTGAGAGCATTGTATATGTTTGAACAATTTGGCAGAGCAGACAATATGAGCTATTGACCTGCAAGGATAAATTGTGCTTGCAGATTCTAGGAATTCACACACGCATGCTTCTTTATGATATTTCTTCTGAAATATGTGCATTCAGAACGAGGCCTTGCTTTGTAATAATCTCTGCAAGGCTTAATCAAGTATCTGCTCGTACTCTTTACTGTAACTGCAGAGGCAGTTACAGCAGGGCACAACAGAAGCAGGTTTAAGCAACCAGCACACACAATAATAAAATAAAACAAAGAGCAAGTTCTACCCATACACTAATAACAGAGATTATTCAATCAATAGCCTCTCCTTATGAATGAACAGGCTAAATTGCCTTTGAATGATGTAAAGATTGACAAGGCAGAGGTCAGCCTAATATAACTACTTACCCTAATTTGGCTTCAGTGATTTGAAAGGTGGCACTGGATGGCAGTGGGGTCAAGCATGCGGGGGGTGGGTGGGGGCAGCGGCGATGCCGAGCACGTCCTGGGAGGGTGTGCAGTGGCTCCGCAGGGATGCTCAGGATCCTGGCGGCAAACGCTGCAAACCTCTGCTGGATTGGACCTTGAGAGGTGTTTCAGAAGTGGGAGGGAGGGAAAAAGAGAACGGCAAATTGTAGGAGCGAGAGGCAGAGAGACGGCACGGCGGCATGTGGAGCTGTGGTGGGCACTCACTGCTGCCCCTGCTCGCTAGGAAAGGTCTTGTGGCTTAAGGCAAGAAAATTGGGTCGTGTTTCTGAGCTTATCCCATCTTGACACCTGTTCAGATGTATCTGCTGGGTAAGAGCAACTCCCGATTCTGGGTTTGGGGCCCAGCTTTCCCCATCCCCATCCCAGGTACTGTTCAATGGGGGATACAATATCAATACAGGGAACATATCTCAGGGCTTAGAGCTCAATAGGGAGCTGGAAACAAGAGAGACCAGCATATCAATGATGATGGTGATACCTAGCAGGTAGGACTGGGAACACTGGAGAATGGCTCCACAGGACCCCACAATATTGGCCTGAAAACAAGTTAGAGATTCAGCTTGGGAAACAGGCAGAGTGAGTGGTGGGTATAACTCACCCTAAATCACAGTGCTGCTACGAGGCACAAACCGATGGCTGGAGCCAGGAACGTGTCTCTGCTCCTGGAGCAGCAGGCACAGACCTGCGGGAAGTGAAATAGAGGGCACTCTTGCACAGGGGAAGCTTTCTAAAAAGAAAGTAAACCCTGGTAGGGTTTTACTGCCAGGAACCAACCCCAGCCTCACCCCATCCCTCAGCTCTGCTCTGCTGGTGCCGAACAGCAGGAGCCCCTGGGACTAAAGTCAAGCTGCAGATGAAGGCCATCAGCTGACCCAGCTGCACTCCTGGGGAGCCCTGTGCCTCCTGCCAAAATCATCAGCTCCCCACAACTGATTTCCTCAGCTGGGCACTGGCACGTCACCGAGGGGTCTGGTCTGCCTGCACCTGCCACAGAGGGTGCAGGGAGAAAAATGTTCTTGATGGGAATCTGAACCTTTATAACACTGACCTGTTTTGCATCCTTCTTCCTGTTAACAGATGATGTCCCAAGGCTGTGTGCAAACTTACCTGCTTTGCACGGTGCTTTGGGCCAAGGGTGGACGAAGTGCCAAGGATCCTTCCCCATGGTGAGACTTTGCTTGTGCCTCTGCATGAGGAGAAACTTCCCTGAAGTGCAAGGCTTTCCCCAGCATTCAGGCATCCCGTCTCTGGCCTCCAGCAAGGCTGGGCTCCTCCAGAAACAGCACAGTGCCATCTGTTGGCTTCCTCACCCTGCAAAGGAGCAGAATCCTGGAAAGTTCTGAGAAACGGGAGAAAACCAGGGAAAAAATGTCATGTGCACCCCGGCTTTCCCCAGACTGCTGCCTGCCCTGCTTGCTAACTTCTGCAGGCAGAAATGATGGGTCTGGCAGTGGAAACACTTTGCTTTTCCATCTGATACCTGGCATTGTGTGTGAGCAGGGCTGTGCTGCTGCTCTCCTTGTGGCTCTGCTCCTCCAGCCTTAACAGTGATGGTGACAGCTCAGTCCCTCTGGTATACTGGATAATTAACTACCACCACCACCATGGGCCGTGTCTCCTCCACCACACCTTCCTGGAGTCTTTTTCCAGGAGGAAAAGGGGAATTTATCAGAGATGTACAGATGTGGCATGACCCTGCTGGAACAGCTGATGTCCAGAAAGCCTGGACAAACGGACAGAACAGGCAACATGTGTGTGGGGCTCAGGTACCTACACAGTAAACCCTACACATCTGACTTTGGCACAGCAAACCAAGCAGAATTGGACATTTCCTGGAAAGGCTTCTGTCCAACATGTTCCTGGGTGTAGGAATGAGTGTCCTCATCCTGTACCTGGGCTGCCTTGCTGTGTTTCAACTGGAAGCACTTACACTGAGGTGGTGGGTAGATTTATGGCCATGAATTGCTGGCACATCAGCTTCAGTGCTCAGGGATGATTCAGGTTGAATGAGTCTGAACAAATGCAGATTATATTACCACTGTACAGGATTAAGGAACATGTCTCTGCTCTGAACATTTTTCATTGCATTAAAGGAATAAAGGAAAAAACACCAAAAGAAAGCTAAAATTCCTAATGAGTGAGCAGAGGGAAAAGGACTTTTCGCTTTTTTTTTTAACCACTTTTCTTACTAGATAAGAATATTTTGTAAGCAAATCCAGAGATGGTGGTCCACAGTGAGACACTGAGGGCTGTTGCCTGGGGCCAGGCAGGAAGCCCAATATCCATTCCTGATCTTGCCCTACCTCCTCTCCTGCCTTGAATTTTCCACCTGCAAATGCAGAAGATAACACTTGCCATACCTCTCAGCCTCGTGGGAGAAACCCAGGCCTTCATCCTGTAAATGGAATTTGAAGATGTAAGGTGTTAATAATAAATGCTAAATATTATTATTCTTGTTACAAAGCAAGAAGCGGAAAGATACAGGGATAGAGTTCAGCTAAAGAAGCTCTCTCGTTACTGATAAAATAGTGTCTTTAGTGACGTATGGAGAAAAAGTTACACCATTTCCACACAAGAGTGCAATTATCACCTGGAGTAGTTTCGCTCTCTAAATTAAGTCTTGTGTCCAGACCAACCATGTTTAGTTTGCAGGTGGCCTAAGCAGCAGAGAGGACAATAGAGGGTGATGTTGAAGTGTCTCCATCCACATCTGTTCGCCCCAGGAGCTGAGCTGGGGGTTCTCCCCATGTCCTCAGTGCCTGGTGTGTTTGCAGGAGCAGCTCTTTGCTGCTCTCTACCCAGAAATGGCATTTTTCCACTCTGGAAAGTGAGATTGAGGAGATCCCTGTGAAGTGTCACCACATTATTTAATAAGCCAGGCTGGTGAGCTTGGCAGCACGGAGTGAAGGATGGGCATCCCACAGATCTCAGCCCTGGCACTGCTGTGGTGAGGATGGGTCCTGCGTTTCACATCCAGGCAGATGTCCCCGTGCTCGAGACGACAGTGTTGGGGCTTCACTGGCCACAGGCCAGTCACCAGGGAGCCAGCTTGGGGGAAATCAAAGGCTTCTAACATTTTCTACATTAAAACTAAGTGAAGGGAACGTTTGAGTCGCTATTTCCAAGCTGAGATGCTGTGCTTGTTTCTGCACTCTCCCAGGGAATGAGCTCTAGCCACTAGGGCATGGCAAGGGCTATTTCTTTCTGGACTTTTCTTAATAATTTTTTGAGCCTAAGTAGACACAAATTTTAAAGAAAATAATTCCCTGATCTCCTTCATCATTTAACCCTCAAACGTTTTTGAAATACACAAAGGGCATCCAGTGGTCCAAGCTGCATTTTGGGAGTAGGATGCTGCACACCAGGGTGAGCCTGAGTGAGGCCAAATCTGTGCCTCAGTTTCCCTTCCTGTGAGGTGCAGCTAACACCTTCTGACCCATGTGCAAAACGCTTTCTAAACCACGCATGAAAGGCCTTACACAAGTAGTTATTAATATTAATAATAATAATTGTTGTTGTTACTAAGCCAACTATAAAAAATAATTTTTCAGAGAAACAAAGTGCCCTGTCTCCCGGTGATAGATTACACGATGCTAGAAATTACTCACAGTATGAAGCTGGTTTCCAGTCTGGTTCTTTTCAATAAATTATAGACTGAGCCCTGAGTGCATACAGTTTACCAAAGTAAATTCAAAATAGGCAGAAAGTATATTCTCCCATCAATTTTGCTCACGATCGTTTGGGTTTTGCTCCTGAGAAGAAGTTAAACATTCTCCAGCAGTTTCCTGGAACCTTTTGCTGGGTTTGGTGGGGACGTGGCAGGGCAGCTGGCCCTGGGCTCTGCACAGGGAAACAAGGATCCTGGTGGAAATGGAGGTCTGCGTGAAAGGGAACATGACCACACACCACCGCCCCTGGGAGCTGCTCAGCCCTCGCCCGGTGCTCCCCGCGACCTCACCGGCGCGGCTGCCTCTCCCCCATGCACCACCATCTCTTCATTCTTTTTTTTTTTTTTTCCCATTTTTGAGTTTCGCCGGCCCTTATTTATCCGCTAAATTCCTTCCAGATGGGGCTGCCTCTTCTCCTGCCTCCTCCGCGCCGGTGCCACGCGCGGAGCCTGCCCATCGGCAGGTGTAGGGCAGAGCGCAGCATATGCCGCGGGTTTGGCAGCGCCGGCTGCGGCGGCAGCTTCTGCGCGTCTCTCCGGGCCGCGCTCAGCTGGGACCTGGCGCCGCTCGCAAACACCATCTGGCCTTGGCAGGCCCGAGCCCGAGGAGCCTTTCCCCGAGCCGCCAGCCCGGGCGGACGCGCGGTGCCAGCCGCGCTCGGCACGGCCAAGGTGCCACCGCGCCGCTGGGGACAGCGCTCGGAGAAGGGACTGCGGGATAAGGGGGGGGTTTCCCGCCAGGAGCCTGACCCCATGCGAAGAGGAGCCCTTGGCAACCCTCAGCTGCATTAAAGCAGCTCAGGCATCATCTCCATAGCCCCCAAGCCCCTCCAGCATCAGGCGATGGGGAGGTGGCACCATGAGGCTCCTCGGCATGGCTGGGAGCCCTCCCTGGGGCTCCAACACATCCTGGCGAGGCAGCAGCCTCTGCTTCCAGCACCTGAACCTGCTCAGTGCAGGCAGGAGAAAAGCCACGAATGGGAATTATTTACGGCAAAATGAATCTCTCTGCCTGGTGAGACCTTCCTGGAAAGCTGCCCTGTGCCTCTGACTGGCACGGCGCACCTGGGAGAGGTGGAGATGTGTGCAGCACCCCATCACCTCTTCTCACAGTAAGTACCGGTGCTAAAACCATTTCTGGATGTCTGGAGTAAGGTCAAAGTGAATAAAAAAAATAAAAATAAATAAAAAAGGGCACCTGAAGCCTGCATGGCAGCCTGACAAACTCCCTCACTCAGTCTATGGCTACAACAAACCTGGGCAGAATATGTCCCACTCTGGACTTCAGGATGAACATGAACCCATTTGGTTTGCTCTTTATGATGCTCACACATTTTGCCTAAACCTTGATTGCAGATCCCCATCTCCCGCAGACCCCCATCTCCCACCCCCACCCCCCCCCCAGGAAAGCCCTGCTCCTGCCATTGCTCCCAAAACCCTTCCCACTGAGGAAGATATTGCCAGGAAAAGGCTGGCATGACCTCACCTGCGCAATGCCAAACGCTGGGACCAGCTTTTGGCCTGGAAATCCCTGAGCTGTGACAAGAAGTGCTTCTGCTCTTGCTGAGCTGTCCGGAGCTCCCACTCTTTGCCAAAATGTGGTTACATCTTATGAACATGTTTGCAAAGGAAAGGGGCATGGGAAGCCTGCAGGCAAAAGTGCTTCACTCCCTTCCATGTGCGGTGAGGGGCCATTCCCACATGCTGGGACAGCCTCTGCAAAGCCTGACCATCATGGGGGGGGGAGACAAAACTTTCTGTGCTTGCAAATATCCTGTCTTCCTATGGCAAAAAGGGTTTTCCTCCATCACCTCAGCTATAGCATCACCAGGAGCAGCAGCAGTTGAGTCAGCAGGGCAATGTGTATTTTGGCTCCCAGTGGGACTGTTTCCAACTTACCCACGTGAATGGCCTCGCTTCACCAGGACCTCTCTGGCTTGGCAGCTGCCAGTCTGCTTGTCCAGGGTGGGCATCCTGCACTGCAAGACTTTATCTCATGTGCCCTGTGTTACATCTTCTGGGCTGCAGTGCTCGCCACGGGAGTCTGAAGCTCAATTCAACTGTAGCAAAGCAGTCACTGAACTCTGGTGCTCTGGAGAGCAGGCAACAGGTGCTGGCCATAAAGGCAATCCTCACCTACCTCTGCCCTGGCACTTCTCCCAACTCACAAAAAAACTCCCATTTCTTCCTAGGCAGGTCCACCAGAAACCAGCTCACCCATAAAAGCAACTTGCACCCACAGAGAGAGACAGTGTTACATCAGCACCTGCAAGTGACTTTTTTTGTGTGTGTTCAAAGCCAGGTAACACAGCTAAGTCACTCAGACCTCAGGACTCTCGGTCCTGGGCTAAGCCATGCACCATTTGTGCAGCTGCACAAGAAACAAGCACACAAAGTCCTGGCTACAAGGGAGAGAGCATCTCACAGGGTCCATTTGCTGCTATTTGCCAGCAAATTCCGATTGCAGTTGTACTGACACAAACCCACTGCAAGACAAGTGTCAGCGACACTACACCAAACCTCACCAGTGCATCTGCCGGGATCTGTCAGTGTAACAAACCCAAAGCTGATCTCTCTTTCCCTTATTCTTGAAGAGGAAATCGTTTGTTTTCTTCCATGCCAGATCCTGCTCTCCAAACTCAAACAAAAATCAAATTTTGCCAGACCCTTGTGTGCCAGAGGTTGGGAACCCACAACAGCAAGGCACTGCCTGTCCTGCAGACTACTTTGTGTAGTGCAGATATGTCTCTATGTATTTATATAATCTATCTATCTATATATGTACTACATAAGGGGTTATTTTGCATGTAGTGCAGCTTAAAGACAGGCTGACCTCAAACTTACTTGAAGCCCTTTAGCTCGCAGGCCTCTGTAACAGCGTGGCCACCTCTCTGGGGTCCATCTAGCCTGGGAGGATGCTGACAAAGGAGAAAGAAGAATGACAGATGCTCCCTGTGCACGGAGGCAAATAAAGATGGGATGAGGGGAGAATGGGAGCCTAAAGGGAAAGAAAATGAGTGTGCATGCACACACACGTGCATACAACGACAGGCAAGACAAAGGAAAGAGGGGACAAGCAAAAGGAGGGGAGCTGGAGTGCTTGGCAAAGGCTGTTTGCAGCAGCATCTCATGCTGCTTCGTGAGATCCATCCGGGACATATCTGCATCAATGAACCAGAGTCCTGACACCAGTTCCCTTTGATAAATATTTATCGTGCCTGGCTCTCTATCACTTCAGTTTCCACCAGATTAACCTCGATTCTTCCAACAAAAAATGCCCTGGTGTTCTGCCTGACACACACACGCCACACTGACCTTCCTTCTCTGGATTCCCCAAGGCCCTTGCTCCCGTTCAGCTAAGGGGAGAATTTGCTCTCATCAATCAGGACCGGATTTCTCCCATGCCATGTAAATAATTTAGAGGCACAAGCATCCATGGCACTGCTTATGTGCAGCCCAAACCCAGTGCCAGGAATCTTGGGAAAAGGGCCCAATAATATTGTACCAGTCCAAAGTAATTAAAGTGCATCATTACATATAAATTTGTAATTAAACACTTTAACGTAATCATCCCGCACAGCACGATTCCTGATGAATTAATTAAAAGAACTCCAGAAATTAATGTTTTACTTGTCACCATTGTTGTGGTAGCTGTAGCCGTCTCCCTGACTATTCCTGCAGCATGTTGTGAAGTAATTATATAATTACTGGGGAACGGGAAGGCCCAAAGTCCCAACAGAGGAGAAGCCTGAAACAAAGTGGAAACAGCAACCACAAAAGGCAGAAGCAGCGCCAGTCTCCCCACATTCAGCCCCAGCAGTGGGGAGGTTGTGAGAGGAGGGGAAGGATGAGGTTTCCACCAGCTCCACAACACAGATGTGTTCTCCCAGGTGGGAACGCCTTGCTTGCACCCATGTGTGTGCATGTGTAGGGGTGGCTCCTGTGCTCTCCTGCTGCCCCAGTTTCCCCCACCTTCCACACCCTCCTCCTAAAGTTCAGGGTTGGTGTCTGAAAGGGGGGGTCCTTCCAGCCCCATTCTCCATTCAACCCTCCTTCCACCCAGACCTCCTAAATTCCCTCCTTTGTGTCCTACATTACACTGAGGTTCAGTTTCCTTTCTCCACCCCCTATCTCAGACACAACTGAACAATCTGGTCCCCTCAGGGCCAGCCACATCCTTCCCATCTCAATGGCTCCGCTGAAGTGCCACCAGCAGCATGTCCCCCACTCCTGACAGGACTGAGCCTCAGGACATGCCTCCTGCAGTGGTGAAGGGGTTAAGGCTGGACTCAGATTGAATCCTTGGATGCAGCGGGTGTTTGTGCCAGTCCATCCCTCTGTGTGTGTGTGTGCATGAATATATTTACACACAGCATGAGGCTCACCGGCCGAAAAACTCCCCCGGGGCTGTG
Organism: Pipra filicauda; assembly: GCF_003945595.2. Classification (NCBI taxonomy): domain Eukaryota; kingdom Metazoa; phylum Chordata; class Aves; order Passeriformes; family Pipridae; genus Pipra; species Pipra filicauda. The sequence goes on along the minus strand of NW_024103762.1, from coordinate 173,493 downwards.
CGGAGTGAGGCACACGGGGTATTCCTGCAACACCAGAGCCTGGGCTCTACCTGCTGTTACAAGGAAAATACATAGATAGGTGACTGTAGGAGCCCAAAAGTGCCCCTGTCCCGTACTGGAGCTGGGTGTCCATCAACATTGGTGCAAGGAAGGGCTGCCCAGCCAGTCACTGAACCTGGACGAGCCCCAGCAAGACCCAGCCAAGGTGATGGGTGGCACAGAGCCACGTTCAGCATCCCTCAGCAGGGTGCCCTTGTTTTAACAGGATTTCCAGCACTGTCCAGACACGTGGCTTCACATCCCTCTTTGCTGCTGGGGCTGCCGACAGCTCCAGCCACGGGGACTGTTGGATGGGGTCCACAGAAGAGGGAACCCTGAAGTAAACTTCCCTCTTCTGCCACCACAAAAGCTGGGTGGGCAGCAGCAGGGGTGTCAGGGTGACCGTGGGGGGTGCTGGTCCATGTGCTCTGTAACAGCAGTGACTTTCCTTAAAAAAGCTTAATTTATGGCTGCAGCACTTGATTCACACAAAGAGCTCCCAGTAAGGCAAAGGCTGTCCTGTAGTGCATTTTCCATGAATGATATTCCCAATACTAGTTCCTACTGCTCCTTGTGCTCCAGGAATATCCCTTATTATTCTGGGTACCATCCCTGGTCTCACCTGGATGCACCAATGCTGCCACATGGTGACAAGTCTCTGCTTCCAGCCTGTGCCTTGGCATCATGACAATCAGTGGCTTTGGGTTTTTCCTTCTTGTTATTTTCTGCACAGCCAAAAACTATGAAATACAGCTTGGTTCTACAGTGGCAAGGCCAGGGGATCAGATAGAGTGGGGAAGGCTTGGAAGAGACAACAGTACCTTCTGGATGGGGACCCAGCAACTGCCCTGTCCAGGCTAAGGGACTCATGTAGCATGACTCTGTTTCCCCCATATAGAGATTATGCTTAACTGGGGCTGTATTAGTTAACATTTGTACAGCTCTTTGAAAAAGTGAAGTGTTTCAGGCTTTAAATCCTGCCAGTGGGAACAGATCAACAAGATTTCTAACCCTTCTGAAAAATTAAAGCTTTTGCCAATTAAGCTGGCAAACGCATGGATGTGAATCTAAAAACCTCTTGAGCTCGAGACCAAGACTGAAGACTCCTGAGAACAGCCTCTCCTGGCTGCTCCTTGCTCTTCTCCTACTCACCCATGTCAGAAAAGTATCAAGTAACCAAGCTCTAAGCCCTTTCAGCAGACACATACTTGAAACATAACCAGGCTACGCACAGAACTGCAGCGGAGCCACCACTCCGGACATTTAAATGGACACTACGGATGTGCAGATAATGTCTTTTCCTAGATTGCCTGGTCTGGTATTGCAAAAATGTCATAGTAAAGCATAATTTACTTTAATTTTGCAATTAGCCCTGTAATTTGAGTTGCAGGTTTGATGCCACAAGCTATGGATGATCTCCATACATACATCTGTACCAGCATTACCTGTGCCTGGGGGATGTCCTCTGCTTTGGGAGTTAACTCTGGGAAGTTATGCTCTCCTGGATGACTCTGGGATTTAAGTATAAAATTTTACACAACATAAAGCAATCTGCACACCTCATCTGTACATCCTCTTTGGGCAGATTTGCACCTTTGCAGGCTGAGCTGATGAGCAGCAGCAGCACCAAGACAAAGACCTGGGCAATAACTATGGCTCGGTAAAGGGAAGAGCACTGCCTGTCATCACACACACACTTGGAGAGGGACATGGACTTACCTGGAGTCTTGCAAGCCAAAGGAAAACCATGTGGAACCGTGGCAAGGCAGTCCAACACCACAGTGAGGGATGGTGAAGCAAATCACTCAATAGCTGAATGCCTTCCAGCATAACTTCCAGTCTGGGATGTCACCACCGGCAGTGGTTCAGCCACACAGCCCTTGGTAGTTCACCTGCAAAAAACAAACACCCTGTACCTGCTGTACCTGCCTGATGTGTCTCCGTGAGCACAGATGAATATAACAGGCACATGTGTCACAATGGACATATGCCCAAGAAGGGGCACCCGAAACAAAGTCATGGGGCACTTGGGCAGCAGTTTCTGCTGAAGGCATTTATCCCAGAGGCTCAGACATCAGTGTTCACCCAGCACTGTGCCAGAGAGACACACCAAAATGCCCGTCAGAGCCCAGTGGAGGGTGGCACTGTGTCCACAGGAGTTTAGAGACACCAGCTCAAACCTCTGCTCTCAGACCACCCCACGCAACCTGAAATAAGTCACTTGGTGTTCCCGTGGGGGTGGGAATAACCCCGACATCACCCCCACAGTGCAGCTGAGTCAGGGCCAGGGTGCAGCCTGGAGGGACTGACCCATTCCCCCACACCCACTAACCCTGGGAAATGTCCGGCTCACCGAGTCAGGGGCCCCTTCTTTACCCTTTCCCAGTTCCCAGTGGAACAATTTACCTTTCGGAGCAAGTCCAAGATATTAATTAAGATAAATCTACCTCAATTTTGAGATTCTCTTATCATGTAATTTATCAAAATTATGTTAATTATTTCTGTAGGGCAGCAAAATTATTACCTCTTCCGTGTCTGATTTGTATTAATATTCATAATTTAATAATTCAGCATCCAAGCCATCTGGTTTGGGGAGCCACGCTCCTTCCCCTCCCTCTGCCAGAGCCAAAATGCTCCTGCCTCCCTGCTCCTGCACCCATCCGGGCAGCCCCCACCAGCTCCCAACCAAAACCATGCCACCAGCTCCTGTCGGCATCGCTGTCGGTGTTCCCTGTGGTCCCGTCGAGGCTGCCGTGGCAGGATCCCGATCCCCCGGGGAGGGGGAGCATCCCTTCCCCTGTGCCAGGCTGAGCCTCTGTCACCGGCACTGTCTCAGCCCGGCAGGTGAGCACAGCTGAATTGACATTTTCCACACTTTGTGATTTTTACACTGTAATTTGACATAATTAATGCCTACATTACTGCTGATAATTTAGCTAGTTAATTAAACTCGGAGGAGATAATTAAGGAGAGGCTACTGCTTGGACTGCTAATTGTTTTTGTCATTATTTTAGGGGCCCGACAGCTGCCGGCTGAGTCATCCTCCCCATCAGCTGATGGCCGCACGTGACGGCGGTGCCGTGGGCTCCGTGTGCCCGGTGGAGCGGCCGAGAGCTGCCGAGAGCTGCCGGCGGCTCGACCCGCCGCGGCCTGGCCGGGAGCCAGAGTCCGCCGGCGCAGATGGCGAGCGGGGCTCCGCGAATGCACGGCCCCGGCGCTGCTCTGGCCGAGGGTGAGAGCCCCCCAGATTGGGGCTGGAAGAGGTGTGGAGAGATGGCAAGAGGCGTTTTCCGAAGAAGAACTGGGTGGTGGACAGGAGAGCAGCAGCCGGGGTGCTGGGGAGGACAGAGAGCGAGGATGCTCGGGGCATCGGTCCGTGAAATGCTCCAGGTGGTGTCACCTCGTGCAGCAAAAGGGATCTCAGCATGCTTTGGGGCTCACGTAGAAGCAGAAACACCGGCCACCCAGAGAGCTGGAGAGCAGAGTCGAGTCCTGCAATTCCCGATGCAGCAGTGCCAAGTGCTTGCCCTGGCACAGGGGAAAGCCCATCTGCCTGCAATCCCCAGGGCAGGAGAGTAAGGAGGGCAGCAGGGGGTCCCTCATCCCCATGAGAGTGACTTCCCCCTTAATCCCACAGCATTCAACCCATCCCTGGCTGCCCTGTGCTGTGCTGCCACAGCACATGCCTTCTCCTTCTCAGGTGCTCTGGCTTTATCTTTAGCTATGGATACATCCAAACACTTACTGAGGGCAAAAGCAGATGAGTGACAAACCCAGCTGATCCCTGAAGAGAAAAGCTCATCATAGGAGCCAAGTCCCTGCTCCCCACTGTGTTTCTCATCTCCTGGAACCCTCTGCCATCGTTGTCAGCACTGTCCCATACCAACCACCCTAAACCACCTAAATAAGACTCCAACCAAAGCCCCAGCTCCTCTAAGCAACTGACACTGCCACCAAGTTCAAAATTACTCAGTTGGTGCCTCTGTCTCTTCTGTCTCAGGCTACTTGTTCCTCCATCCTATTCAATAACAACCTAGAATCATGTGGGAGCAGAGGAGCCCTCACCCTGTGGCCAGTCAGAAGCTACAGGAGTGCAGCATGTCCCAACCATTCCCCCTTCCTCTCTGCACCCCGGTGGGAGGAAGGCAGCTTGAGGCACAACTATCAGCTTATTCCTGCTCTATGACAGCTAGAGAAGCTTTGTCTGGCCTTCCTGATGTGCAAAGCACCTCCAGCCTCTCCCAGCCCACTGAGCAGCACCATCCCATGGCCTCTGATGGACATCATCCGTCCCCATCCTGGGAACATCCCTCCCCACCACGGGCAGCACTGCCAGGCTGTTTGCTGCCGGAGATTTCTTTCCACCCTCTGCCTCCTGGCTAGCTCAGTGCTCCAAGCTGGAGGCCGGCTTGACATCTCAATCCAGAGATTAGGATGGAGACTGGTCACTACCCAGTTCTGGCGAACACCCTTCAAATAATTTGATTAATCATCTTAGCCCCACTCGGCGCAGTTGGCATCCTCCAGAATCAAAGCTTTTCCTGAAATGCTGTGTCAAAAACACATAAAGCTGCTGTAAAGGTTCAACCAAGCATGGACCAAAGCAGAATCCAGTACTCCAGAGGCTGTGCACTGGGTTGGCTAAATACTCCCTCTAAATATCTCAACAGCTCACAGTCAGAGACATATGAGATGTCTAACAAATTGCACAGGGACTGCTTTCCTTCTCTCACTGTTAGGAAGAGATTTTTTTTTCCCCTCTTGCATTTCTATTTATCACAACACAAAAAAAGAAACGTGCCAAAAGGATTTTATATTTTCACTTGGAACAACAACATTTGGACAGCCCCAAGGATAGCAATTGCAGCAATCATGAAAAAGTAATACTTTGCGCTTCTGTAGTCCCTTTCATCCAAGCATCTCACAGCACTTCGCAAACGTTGGCCCTGATCCCGTGGAGGCCCATACACATGGATCATCCAATACAGGAATTCATTTCACTGGGTTCAGCAAATCAGGACTGTGGGGCTCTGTGGGGCTCTGGAGTTGCTCACCTCCACGCTCGCCGAGTCAGCTGCTCCATCAGCACTCACACTGCATCCTGAGGTATTTGTTGATATTTAAGTCTGAGCTCCTGGAGTCAAGGGATTGTGTTTCCATTTTTCAAACCTCTCTAGTTTGTCATCTTGGTGCAATCCCTACAACAGGAATCCTAAAATCCCAGAAAGCAAAAGAAAAATAAGACAAACCAAACATACTCCCTTTCCAGCGTGGTGCTGTTTTGCAGGCTCATCTCTCTTTGGAGTCGTGCTTCAGGATTTCTGTATTTATTTTCACCAGAAGACAGCAATTCCTGCACTACAATACTCATAAAAGAATAAACCCAGCTGATCTCAAACTGCTCAGGGAAAACTATGGCAGAGAGAGCAATTTGCCAAAATCTGCAGCAGTGAAAAGAATAAACCTCAATTGTCCTTGTTCCCAGTGCCTCCTCTGCCAGACAGACAAACACAGTCCAAATAGTTGAACATTTAGTTGGAGTTTCTACTGTCATTATTTTCTTAAATAAAATCAAAAAAAGTTTTCTTTCTTGCTATATCAATGCACCAAAGCCCCACCAGGTTTGGGAGGCCAAGAGCCCCCATGGGCAGAGTCCTTCCTTCTCCCACTCATGCTCCAGTGCCAAAGAGTGGCCAACATTCATGACAAAGTTTGAGCTACAGCCCTCAGGGCTCCTGAGGATCATCCCCCCTCAAATGGAAACCTTTCATATCACCTTTTTGGCCTTGGGCTTGGCACCTCCATGGAGGATGACCCCACAACCCATCACTAGTGAAGCTGCCAAAGTGAAGCTGTGGGAGATGATCAGCTATTGCTATGAGAGCAGTTTCCTTTAAGCATGAAGGGGCGGCCCCTTCCTCTCTGCACCCCAATCCTGGCTTTATTGGGTCACCAGATTAGTGTAGGGACAATGATGTTTTTGCAAAGATCCCTGGAGAAACCATTGGCAGTGCATCACTGGGGCAGCTCATCTGAGCAGGAAGCATTCACCCACAGAGGTGCTGGGACATCATCCAGCGCTTTGCTGGGCAACGTGAAGGTGTTTATGGCTACCCTGGGAAGTGTGGCCTGACCAGATACCAGCCAGGGCTGATAGCCCTTCAGGGCTGTTTTCTGCTCCTGGGGGCATTTCCAGCAAATGATACAGCCTCTTTGTGGCCCATCTCCTTCCTCTTGTGAGGAAGGACATGTTTGATGCACTCGGAGATGTACAGCTGAGCAGTGCTGCAGCCTGCGGTTAAAATCCAGCAGAACTTCAAACTACCCTTTAACCTCGCTTACCTCTGTGCTATCTTCTAGTGAAATGAACCTCTCCTATCTGCCCACTCCAGCACCATAGTCCCAGCAGAGGCAGCCTCAGCCTTGCCTTCCCTGACCCCCTTTCCCTCCAACGTGCTCCTGCAGACACACGCACGCAGGAAGAAGCGCCCTTAGCAGTGGACGGGAGCGAGACGCCGAGGAAGAGCATTAGGTGGAATGAGAGATAGCAAAAGCACAGGCATATCAGACGTCTCCAGGCAAGATAACACGATAAATAATCAATCAATCCCTACAAAATCCTTAAGTGCTTGATGTATCCTCCCGCAAATTGAATCACTTCTCCTAGCAGGAAGTTCTCTCTTGTAAATAAATGAGAGCAGAAATGGCCCATATTGAAAAATAATGTTGTTAAAACCACTGATTAAGTTTTACACAAGCATATGAGAGCAAACTAAAAGGTTTTAGCTTTTTAATTTAAGAAATGAGGAATATGATATAATTTCAATTTGTGATGAGATAAGATGTTCTCGATATTGTGGCTTCAATTGGATTATATCCTAATGTACTTTTATAAAGTGTCAGGCTAGCTGCAGATTAAGGTATGTGTGTAATATTCTTTATTAACAATTTAATGGACTTGCTTTCACTCTATCCATCTTAATCAGTGTTTCCAGTCCACCTGGGAGATCTAGTTAGAGCAGAACCTGAAACTCCAACCTGATGAAAGAGGGAACTCAGTGATCCGTCAGTGTCAAAAACAAGAGGGAAGCACTGATAAAAGACTGTTGAGGATCATCTTTAACCTCCTGTCATCAGCACCACTCCAAAAGCTCTCAACAACTGCTCTTGGAGTCACTCAACGAGACATATGCCCTCCGTAGATCTGCATCCTTCCCCTACCAGAATAATAAAGGGGCTTTTGGCAACAAGCAGAACTTCCCAGATCACAAAATGTAGTTGCCTGATCTCGAGAGACCTGCTCCTATAATCCTATTTTACAGTCAAACGCCAGTGTAAGAGCAGCCTGGTTGTGTGGACTCTCCAGTGCTCGACCACAGTCTCTGCTCTGGTGCTTAGACACTTCCATACCATTTCTCTCTGAAATTTATTCATGACTAGTTTGTATCTGCATGTTCTGGTATCAACATTGGCCTTTAGTTTAACCAGCTCCTCCCCCTCCCTTGTGCTTATCTACCTGTGCAATCACATCTCTCAACCTTCCTTTCGTTAGGCTAAATAAGCTGTGCTCGTTTAGTCACCTCTCATAAAGGGGCTTCCTGACACTTTCCCCACTCTAATGACCTGGCTCTGCACCTCTTTCTGTTTTCCAGACTGCACACACCATCCAAAGTCCCACTGTACTTCTAGTGCAAATGGCTTCCCACCTCTCCAGGAAATGCCATCTCGCCAGATAGCTCCAAGAACCAAGGTGCTACTCCAGCCAGCTCCTGCTCTCCAAGCACTCACCTCTCCCACCCTTAGGCATCCCATGAGGGGTAAGTCCTCCACCCTAATACAGACCTTTCATACTGCAGCTCTTGGTGAGAAATTGCTATTTCACACACACATCAGCCCACCACAGAGTGACTGGGATGGCTTGAGATAACGCTGCACGAGATCTCTCTGCTGGCCGGTTCCCGGCCTCCCCCTCCCCGACGTTGGACTGCCATGTGCATGCACAAACAGGGACTTGGTGCACAGAACCAGGAGCAGCAGCCTTGTAAATAATGGCCAATCAGGGGGGAAAAAAAAAAGTATATACATCTCATCTCCTTTAATTCCCTTGCAATGCGATGATTCTGCAAGGGTGGGTTGGTCGTAGCTGCAGGTGCTCCCGGACGGGGGAGGAGCACAAAAATGAAGTTGTTTGCGGCTTTTGATTCCATCCCTGGAATTATTTACAGCTGCAGGCAATATTAAACTATGTAGAGCAAGTGTCCTCATTTACATGCTAATTCATTTATACCCTCTGGATTGATTTCTCCAATTCATTTTCAGCCCACTAACTCTTCTGATATGAATTATATTATCACCTCCAGAACAGCAGCAGGGAAATGTGACGAAGCCACCCCAGCTCTTCTGATCTCTAATTGCCCTGGCTGCTCAGAGCCGGCATGGCCAGCTGCAGCTTTGCCTCCCGGCTACCAGCACCCAGCTTCCTTCCACCTCCTGGAGAAAAACCAGCGGTGTGGCTCGGAGTGTGAATCATCCCACCTCCATTGCTCGCCTTATTCTGGGGAAGACCCAAGCAAGAGGACCTTGGGCTTGCTGCCTCTGGAAATCATTCCCTCTTTCTGCCCAGGAGGAGGAATCACTTCATTTCAGAGAGCGAAACTGAAGTCCATCTGTGTTCTGCAGTGGGAAGTCCTGGAGCCGTAAAGAAATTGAATTAATCCTCGATTTCCCAAGGGACTTTCTGAGGCTTCTCAGCTTTTCACAGCAGCCTCACACCGTACTGGACAGGCAAGATACATTCCCAGTCCTCTCTGCCTTGGGAATGAGGTACTCACCAGTGGGAAGGACATGTGCCCAGAGGATGGAGGAGAGCAGGGAAGTCTGTCCATAGGTAGCAGTATCTGGAAGTAGTAGGGCTTTGCTTCCATCACTGCCACTGATGGATAACGAGGTTTAGGCATCCTTTTCCAGGAGGCATGTCCAAATGCATGGATGCCTCTCTGGAATCTCTGGTTAAGGTCTGCCAGGATAACAGCAGAGAAAAGACCCAACTCCTTCACTACACCTAAGCAGAAGGGGGAGTCTCCAGGACAACAGATGGACCTGAGAGAGTGGAGAGAAGCCATCAGCAAACATGCAATGCTGGGGGGCAGTGAAGGCTGCCTGCACCCTATCTCCCTCAAAATAGCTGTGAAGTTGTGCAGGTTAAACCTCAGATTCCATAATGGGGAGGATTTTATCAGCCCAATCTCTCATTAACTACCCCTGACATCAGTTTTAGTCCTGGACCAAACACACAGGCCAGATTTTGCTCATTTGAATCCTACCTCTCTGCAGAACAGGCATTTCACTCTCCTTCCTCATGATGGTTCAGCATTTAACTTCTTGGTTTTCAATTTTTATTTTTTTTACAAACATTGACAAAAAAAAGAAACACTGAACTTAATATAACTCTATGCTCGGGGATCATTTTTCCCTTGATCTGTGTGACATGGGTTGATGAGCCTTTAGCAGAGGACATCCACTCTTTGACTCAACATTTCAGCATGGACTTCATTACTGGTTATGACAGAATTCAGTGTAAGGGACTCTGCAGAGCACTTGTGCTCTTGTGCCTTCCCTGCAGCCAGACTTGGGTTCATCAGTCCTCTGCAAATCCGCCTCCTTGAGTGAGTTGTGGCAGAACCCCTCTGTGTATATCCCCCAGATGTCACAACAATGCTTTATAGGCACTGGTTAATCAAGGTGCAAACCCAACTCCAGTACCTGTGTGAGTCAGCAGCTGAGGAGCTCATCCCAAAGGAGATGTTCAGCTGGACAAGACATCCAAGTCTGGACCACTGTGGTTCATGCTGGCCACACACTTCCCTCCCCCTTTGGCCCAAAGAGTTGTTCAGCACAGAAACCCAACTTGTGGGATAGATAACAAGGCTGTGTTACATATAGACACATCCAAATTGGATAAACACACATGGAATTGGTATTTTGAAGACTTTCAGAAGCCTTTCTACAGCTTGACTCCTTCCTTGTTCATAGCCAGCATTTGTTTGAACAGCACGATCTGCCAGGGGGACCAAATGGTCCAGGACTGCTAGAAGTTCAATGGGACCACTTCCCCTCCAAAATCCTAAGCAAAATGAAAGCTATAGGGAAATAAAGAATTTTTTTTCTGGCTGGTAGGGAAAGTGCTTTTTTCCTGATTTACATCATCTGAAACAATTAACTTGTGAAAGCCACGATCCCATTCCCCTTGGCATCCAGTGTTTATTATGCTTCAGACCATTTCAAATGAGCACTTGAAAAGGAGAAGGAGCCCCTCTTCCTCCTGATCACTGAAGGGAGGGAGAAAGTTGTCCTAAACAGAACAATAGGGTGTCCCTTCTTAATGCCACTTCAAAGCTCCTCGGACAGGAAAATTGATAATTGCGTCAAGTACAGTTTTTCTAAACTTCATCATTTAGCGCTGAAAACTGGGCTATTGAATTCATACAGTTCTTTGATCAAGACCAGTTAATTAAGTTATTCCCTTGATATGACTCTTATCACTTTAGTGCCAGACCTACATCACACTTACGCAATTCACATCCTGGCTTTGATATGCATCGTATAAGCTTCCCAGACCACAATCACTGGGTTTCTGCAGATTCACTGCTACCTTACCAGTTACACCCACAGGGTGGGCTACAGGTCAGTTATTAATGGAGAGACAATGCATCCCAGAAGGCTCCTGGGTTTCTCTGCTCCATGCAGCTTTCAGTGACTCCTGTCATTCCTTCCCACCTGATACCTCCTGACCTTTCATCTTCACAGCCATCCTCCATTCACCCTCCGTTTCTGACCAACCATCCAGGGCCTCTCTCAGCAAATCGTCCTCCTCCTCCACAGTTCTGCTTTCCACGGGAGAGTGACAAGCTCCAATTTAGGTCTCCACAGTTTTTCTTGGGCTTATCCCCTTAAACCGGATTAGCTAACGTCTTAATGCCAGCGACACCAGTCACAGCTCACCATCTGATCCTGCCTTTCAGGATTTGCTGCATCTATGCACTTTCCATTGCTAAACTAGATCCTCTGATCTTTCCTTCCAAGCCCCCCAACTCCCTGTCACCACCACCCTGCCACTGTGGCCTGCTCGTTATACTCCTCATATCTAGGAGATGCCCAGATCTCCTCCTCCTTTCCTCATCCAACACCTCCAGGCTCTGAACTCACTGGCAGCCTTTGCGCTTTCTCTGTTTTCACCTACAGCTTTCTCTTCCAGACTGTCTTCTTCACTTTGAGATACAGCTGCCCCTGGAAAACTCACAGCACCCCTTCCTTAAGCCTCCTTTTTCTTTGGTATCAGATACAAAATCTTGAGGCTTCCTTCCCCACTGTCTTTTACACACAAACCAGCCATGTGGCGGCCTCTCTTAAACCCCCCTTACAGGCCCACGTCCTTCCCAAGCAGTCCTTCACTCTCCATCCATCACCATCACAGGATGGAGATGCCACTGCCGTAGCATTCTCCTCGCAGCAGTGCTGAGCAGTTGCATCAGGAAGTCCTTTTCCTCCCACATCCACCCCTTTGCCCCAAACCAGCTCAAAAACATCTTAGGGTCAAACCAAGTCAAACTTCATCAAACTGTCTGTCCCGACCACCTCAGTGTTCCTGAATTTTAGCTGATCCCCTGCTCTCTGGGTGGAGGTGAGGGACTCTTTTTAGCCCAAGAAAACAAGTATGACAAGTCAGTGACCAATCTGCAGCTCCTCAGGAGGTTCTGCACCTGGCAGCCAAGAGAAGGAATGGTGTGATGTGCAACTTTCTGTCATGGCCCTTCCTTGCTGGGATGTGATGGAGGAACCACTGAGAGCAGTGTGAAGACAAGAAAAGCACTGGTAGCCATGGCACTTGGCCTGCTCACTCCCACCCCACCTCTGGGTGCTCTCCAGCATCCCACCACAGCTCACTCGGATTCCCAGCTCATTGCATGATGTAAAAACCAGTCACGTTCTCTGTATCGATCAGGCTGTCCCTCCCTGCACATGTTCCCTTTGTCCCCCCATAAAATAAAACCCCAACTGAGAAGAGTCACCAGCTGGAGTTTAATTTCAGACTCCAAGGCGTATCTGGAGCCAATTTGCAATGCGCTTACTCCGAAAATCGCCCTCCCCTGTGACGCTTGACAGCTCCAGACCACAGTCCTGCTCTCAGCTCCGAAGGAAAAATGTTTTAATTTGTCACAAACCAATTATAGCGTCTCATCTATCCCTGAATTACTCATCTTGGCTACAGTCTAGGACAAAGGGCCCCTCTGAGAGGAGATTAGACATGGATATTAACAAGAGAAAAAGTGTCCACTGTCTCACCTTGCTGGGGACGCAGCTTCGTACGAGACAGGAAAAGGAAACCCCTCCTGACTGACAGCCAGAGGGAGGGCTCCCATCCCACAGCAAATCCCTCGTTTCACGCGGAAGAATAGTCACGACAAACTCCGTATTCAAACAATATTCATGCATGGCAGATAACAGAGTCACGGCTGGCAGAGCTGCAACATGAATATAAATAACCTTCGCTCCCTCGGTTGCTGCTGCAGACGCTTTGCCACTGTGCTGGAGCGTGGGTGAAGGGGCTGCCAGTGGTGCACGGGGCTGGGATGCTCTGGTGGGTGCACTGCCTTGTCCGAGCTCCACGTGCCACCCCTCTAACGAAGCTCCTTTCCCTCAAGCCCTGCACTAGCTTGGAATGCCCTCTCATGGACTCCCAGCAAAGCAGTCCTCTCCAGCCACCTTCTCCAACCCCAGCTGCCAGGCGTATTTGTGGCTCTCACAGGGCACGCCAGCACCTCTATGAGTCCTTCCTTCGGACCAGACCTAATTTCCCAGGCTCCAAGTCCCTCCATATCAGTCCTCCTTCCTTCCCTTCCCAGTGCTGCACTCTCCCTCCCCAAATCCACACTGGTCTAGGACATCAACAGCCAAGACTGGAGTGTTACCTTCCAAGCTGAGACACAGCCTTGAGGATGCTTTTGGACTGTCCCATCTCCTGAGCAGCTCAGGTTCTGATCCATTCAGCTGGAAATAGGAAGTGAACACTCAAAAGCAGCACCTAAAGCTCCCATGGGCAAGAGGCACTTTGAAGGTAATTGCAATGGTGACGAGTCCCAGCCACTTCACTCAGCACTGGACATCAAAAGCTGTGGGCAGAGTTGGCCTCTCAGTCAGCTGGGTAAGCTGGGTGGGTTGCTGCTCCATCTCAAGTTGACTCAAAGCATCTGAGGGCAGCCACAACACTCCCTTCCTCCTCATGCCTACTGCAGATCAGCTTCTTCCCTGGATGAAGAGGGAGACGATGAAAGCCGATTTCCCTTTGTGCTCATGGCGAATAATTTGAAGAATTCCCCTTGTTTACTCAGAACTGTTAATGATGCGTCAGAAATTACCTCGGAGATTGTAATTAAAGAAAACGGCAGAAGAGAGACATACACGCACACACACACACACACACACACACACACACACACAGAGAGCCTAATCACAGCTTCATTTGTGAGTCTGGAAGTGCCAGAGCAGACAGCAGCTTTTTTGTCACCCCAAGCTTGCAGAAGGACCCCCAGGAGCCTCCTAAGTGGCAGAGGCTCAGGGTGCAGCCCCCAGGCCCTGTACAGCCCCCATGCTCCTCTTCAGCTACCAAGAAAGCAGTGGCAGCACCCCAGGTATCCAGGAGCTGGCAAGGCCTAGAACCTAAGTGGAGGCCATCAGGAAATGAGCAGGAAGCTCAGCCCCCTTTAAACCATTTTGGAAGTGGAGCAGCTGACCTAGAAGAGTAATTAAGCTCTCAGTCATCACCGAAATGCAGACACCCACATGCACACAGCAATGTATCTGTCAACCCCCCGCTAGCCTGACCTCGGGGCTTGGTGTCTGATGGGGTTGGAGCAGAGCACAAAAAGCCCTTTCTCATGGAGAAGGGAGAGGAATTTGATTCCTGTTCAGTTACAGGAGGGTGCCTGGATTGCCTAATTACTCAGGGGTGACCGCTATGGAGAGGCAGCCGAGAGCTGGTTACCCTGCACCCCCCTCCCTGCTCAGACCCAAGGCCAAATCCTCTTGCTTAGCCCCCTGAAGCACTTCCACAGGGTGAGCAAAGCTGCTTGTACCAGGAGAGCAAACGGGGGTCAGGTGGGGGAATCGGCTCAGCCGAAAGCAGCCAGCTGGAGAAAAGCCATTCCTTTCTCCACCTTAGCCAGCGGCTTAGTTCTAGGGCTCATTTCAAGCACTGAATTAAGAGAATGCTGGAATTAGAAATCCTGTGAGTCCCAAATTCAAGGTAGAAGGAGGAGGAACAAGCTGTGTTGTCCTCATGCTCACAACTAGCAGTTGTCAGGGTGTGCAGGAGCTGTGGGGCTCTGTGCCAGGCTGTACAGGGCTTGGTACTGGTAGACCCTGGCCATGACCAGGGAGAGTTCCACCAATACAGACAAAGGTTTGGGACTCCAGGCAGAGTGTGTTTGGATCATTACTTCACTATTTATCCACTCATCTTTGGTGTAGAAATAATTGAGGTCAGTCTTGCAGTCAGCCTCACAGCAGCCCATCACCTCCTGTTCCTCCTGGTGTGGTGAGGCATGTTGGGGTCCTGTCTTCACTCCAGTTCTCAGTATTTCTCTACCTAGAGACCACTTACACCTTTTAAATATTCCCTAGACCACGGTTACCATCTCCAACAGACTCCAGATGGGAGAGGCAGCAAAGTTTTCCCTTCAAAACCTCTTCTTGGAGGCAGGTAAGCACACAGCTAGCAGGTGAATGAGTGCCTGCTGTCTGCCCTTCTCACAAAAGCAAACCCTACAGCAGGTCCAACCGTGCACTACTGCCAGCACAGGCCCCTGGGATTATTATTTTAAGCACCTTGTTGATCACATTCCTGCATAGGCCCATTTCCAGCCTGCCTTCAAGATGGGTGAAGGTTAAACTGCCCCTTATCTCCTCGAGAGGGAAGGATTGGATGAGTTTGGCCGATGCTACCACCTGCCAAATCCAAGCAGACTAAACTTCTCAAGCCTGGGGAATCTGAGCCTGAAAAGATGAAAGCCCAGCAATAATGACAGCCTGGGACAGCTGTAGGAAGGCACCCACTCATCAGGAGGGGTATTTCTCTCCTGCAGCAGAGGTGGTTTCAGCTCCCTCCCTCTCAGCTGGCAGCCCACAAAGGCAGGTTTAGTTCTGGGGATTTGCTGCTACTGCCCAGGTCTGAAAGGAGGGCTCTCCTCCCTTCCCTCATGTTTACACACAGAAAGAGCGAGCTTCCCAACAAGCAACCCAGGGTGACAAGGCACAGCATGCCAGCCCCTGTGGTCAGCATGTACCCCCAAACCACCCTCTGGGCGAGCACAGGATAACACTGAGCAGAGTGTGGTGACAGAGCCTCCACCAGTGTTTTACCCGATGACACCACAGTTCTGCCATTTGTGTCACCAGTGCCATAGTACAGCTCTGGCAGAACAAAGCTCTGTCTCTCGTCTCTCCCACATCCTGCTGGCCAGGGTGGGACCCCACAGGCTTTGGGATGTCCATGATGCTAAAGCAGAAAGGGGGGAAATGAACTTACCTGAGAGCTGGGGGTAGTTTGACACTTAAACAAAATCAGTGACAAACCCCTCGGTGCTGCTGCTCTCTCAGGACATGCAGGTGGCCTGCAGGCTCTAGGCAGGGGAGCTGCTCCATCACAGCTATGCCAAGCCCCAGAGAGGGATTGTTAGTGCTCACAGCAACCAGAGCAGTCCATACCCAGTATCCCAAAATCACACTGGGATGCTAAGATTTGCTCCAGCAATTCTTTATTGGGCAAAAGCATATGCAGGTACGGGGTGTCCCATCACTTGTACATACATGGCACACACTGTGGGCACCAGGAACCCCCTCGGGCACCAAGTCCCACCCCGAGCACATCCCTGCCCGGGACGGAGAGTCCCACTGCCACCTCGTGGGAAAGGGACGCATCGCCTCTGCTCTGCCAGCGGCACAGCGGGAGCAAACCTCCTCCGTGCAAAATCCCTGGCCCTGCTGGGGAACAGGACCCGTAGAAACCTCAAAATACCTGGCTGGGAGGGAGGAGGGAAATCCACGCATACCAGAGCTAGAGGCATCGTGACTTAATCTGATCTTTCCATGACTGTCTCCATCGTTGCTCCCCAGGTTGACTGGGAAGAGAGGGTGATAACACACAGGGCAGGTGTCTGGCTGCAGCCACTGGACTGAGGGAAGAGTAGAAAGACTCACTGCCAAGAGGCCAGGACCTGCTCCTACACTCCTGGTCTCACCAAGGTGATCCACAGCACCCCTTGAGGGCGCTGGCTGTCCAGGGACGGAGCCTCAGGCATTGAAATATTGGTCCCATGCAGAAGACTCATGGCTGAGGCAAACCTGTTAATTCCATTCTGCTCCCAGTTAGCACCAGGTTATTAAAAGAAAAGTTCTGTTCATTTTCATCAGGATGGGCCACAGACAATGAAAATCCTGCTTCAGTGTGCAGTCAGAGAAATAAGGTACCTACAAACCTCCCCCACAGAGGGAACAAAGCAGTGAGCAACCCCTCACGGCTTTGAGAAATCAGCCTACAGCAACTCCCAAGAGGAGGTCTGGAAACAAATCACTATTGCTGAAATTGCTGTGGGTCGAGGACATCCCACCCCACAGACACAGAGGTGGTTCTGCTCTCTGCTCTCCCCCACGCTGAGGGGGCTGCAGCTCCAGTCTGCACTGGTGTGATAATGGGGAGACCCTCAATCCTTCCTGCCCCACAGCATCTCCCTCTCTGCATCTCTGATGCTGGCCAAAGAGCCACAGCACAGGCAGGGAGGGAGGGACAATGGTCCTTCCACAGACCAGCAAAGCGTCCTGGGTGAAACCCTGGGTGACAGGAGTGGGGCACTGTGGGGTGCCATGCAGGGCCACACTCCTGGATTCAGGACTATAATGACCCAAGCACTGGATGGGCAAACTGAGCTCTGCCCTCCTGAGCTGCCAACAGGGCTGAAGCCATCTCTGAGCTACAGGCAAAGAAGGAAAACAGTCTTAAAAGTCCATCTTCTGGGAAAGGTGTCCTTGGGCCCCATACCAGGGTCAAAGGGGGTTCACACCATCCCTTTGGTCCTCAAACCTGCAGTCTCCATGTCAGGGAGCAGAGGAGCCTCAGCGCAGTCCTGCACAGCTCCAGGAAAGCAGGACTGAAGGAAGGACCACACCTTTGATGGGCCTCTCTGAGCTGCTGGGCAAAGGAACATCACTCCTGAGCTTTACTCTTATTTTTCTGCTTCCATATTTTGGACAAGCGGAACTTGTTCTCTTTCCTCTTTGGCTCCTGGCTCTCAAAAGATCCATCTGCAGGAGAGGGAGTAGACACAGAGCAGGTTGATACCCACAGCCCCAGTGCCCCCCAGTGCTGCTCTGTAGGAGTACAAAGGGCCCTTACCCAACTTCTGGATCATGTCTGCCAACATCTGGTCCTCCTCTAGCTCCCTGAAATGGAACAGCATGGTATTAGAAAACTTTGCTGTGTTCATGACAAGGTGTTAGACACCAAAAACCACACAAAGACTGCTGTTATTCCCCCAGTGACTGCTGTTATTCCCCCAACCTCCACAGCATACCCTGAGAAGGGTGCAGGAAAAAAACCCCAACAGTTAGAGTCCTGGACATTAGCAAATTGCATCTGCTTCCCTTGAAAGCAAGAGCCTGTGTGGGGATTTCCAGGCCTTCTCCCAGCTGGCTTGTGAATCATCCGAGTTCATGGAGTGGTGAGGCACCACCACACCCAAGGAGATGAATGAAGGCTGAGACACCAGTAGCCCAGGGTGCTATGGAGGTGCTCATTGCAATGGGGACAAGCACACTGCTATCACCTCCTCGGGCCTGGGCATTTCTAGAATCCAGAAGCTGGAGTTGGTGCCCTGAGGTCAGGAAATGGAGGCTGCTCTCAGCATCAGGAGGCACAAATCCAGCTACTTGACACAGCAGTCTTCCTTTGAACTTGGGAAGGATCCAGCTCTTGGCTACAGTTGTTCCTTCAGTTGCTGCAGCAGATGAACACATTCCTGGCTTCATGTTCCCAGAGTCTTCCTGCAGCTCCCATACTGTCTCCAGCCTACTCATCTCCAGCCTCTCCCTCTCTCCCCCCACCTTCTACATTTTCACAGCCCTTGTTCTAACAGCAGCTTTAGCTTGAGAGAACACTGAACAGGGCTGCAGTCCTGATCTCTTTCCAACAGCTGCCAAAGACGGCAGCATTTAGGGCAAGATGGTTGGTGACAGGTGACCACCCACCTCTCATGGAGCAGAAGTCTGGATTACAGCCATTCATCCATCCCTACAGCCTGGGCAGCAGCAGAAATATAATGAAAATCATCCCTAGTGTTGGCTCATTTCCCACCATCCGAGGGCCCTCACCTGAGTCTGTCCTCATCCAGGCACTCCACAATATTATTCCGATCATTGACCGTGTTTAGGTAGGACTCCAGAAGCTCCTTCTCTCGCTCCTTCTCCCTGGTTGTCTTCAGTTCTTCTGCACAAGACAAGGAAAGCCCATCTCACAGCTACAGGTAGTACCTCCCCACTGTGCCTCCCCACTGCTCCAGCAAGTCTAATTTTATTATCCTCACACTCAGGGGTGCATCCTACATTCCCTTGGAAAGCATCCGGCAGCTCGACAGCACAGTCAGGGGACACCCCACAGTGCAAGTGCAATCCCAGGCAGTGCCATTCAGATCTGAAGAACATCCCAGGACTGGCGCACGAAGTGAAGGGATCCACACAGCCTGGGGCCAGCAGAACTCCCAGTGTGGCTGGTCCTTACCTGGCTTGCTCATGAGGCGTCGCAGTTCCGTCTCAATATTCCACTGCTGCTCTTCCAGCTCCTGCTGCTTCATCCTGGAAGGAATGACAGAAGTGATGAGCTCCTGCCCCGCCATGCCCCAGGGCTGGACCCTTCTCATACCATGCTAAAGTTCCAACCTGCATTGCCCACAACCTGGGCAGGGGCTGGTGGGTCAGAGGAAATCTTCCTCCATCACGTTTGTGAAGTTTCCCTCCACACAAGCTCTTCACAGACCCTGGGTGCTCAAAGGCCCATCAGCTAATACTGCCGGCAGTTCTCCCAGGGACATCCTCAACCCTCCTCATCCCACCAATTGGCACACTATTTTTTTGGGCTGCCACACTCCCTCCCATTCACTGCTCACAGGTGAAGTGCACAAGCAGACAGGTGAATTTCTAGTTGTACTCACTTGTACATCAGTTCTGATTCCTGTCTGAGCAACAGCTGTTTCTCATGGATCAGTTTGAACCAATCCACCATAAGGGCATCCTCGGACTCATCTGCAAAGGAGACAAAGGGCAAGATTCCAGAAGCTGCAGTTCAGCTCCCCTGGCTCAAACACAAAATCCCTTGAGGCAAGCTCGGATGAGTTACATGAGCCACAGGCAACCTCAAGTGAAAACAGGTAAACTCCTGGGTACAAGGGATGCAGGTCACTCCCTGGGAATTCAAGGAAGCTGCTCATAGATACTCTGCTACAGGACACCCAGCTCATCTTCCACATGGCTTCCTCAACTCTGCCCTTCTGCATGAACCCACTAAGCCCTGTGAAACCAGAGCCAGTTATGACAGCCAGCCCGGCTTGGGATCCAAAAGCCAGATCGATAGTGGAGTTCCACTCCCAAAACTCTCTGGTCCTCAACCAAATTAACACAAGACCTTGCTCAAAGCTCAGGTTATGAAACAGTCAGAGAAGGTTTAAAATTCCCGGGGCTTTATCTTTCCACACTAGGTACCTCTGGCAATCTGTTGTCTCACATGTAGCCTGAGCTCTTAAAAATGGAGCCAAGAGTGCCCAGGGGTAGGACATGAGCCTCACACCTCCCCACCATGATAGAGCTGGCTCATGGTCTCCTTTACCTCCCTCGCAGGCACGCAGCTGCTTCTCCAGATCCACTCCTTTCAACTCCAGCTCATCCAGCTGCTTCTCAATGTCACACACCTTCTCCTGGATTTTATCCTCGGGGATGTAGTCTGGGTGCAGCTAGGAGAGTAAATGTAGGACTGAATACAGCTCAGTGCCCTCAGAACCCCCTCTGAGGTCACAGCCCCAACAGAGATGGGAAGAAGCATAAGGAGCCCAAGTGCAGAGCCACATCCTGCAAGAGCCAAGCCAGCAGAAGTGCAAAGCTGGCTGCTCACAACAGAGTGGTGGCCACTGCAACCCTACAGCACTGCAATACATTTGCTGTGAGTGATAACTCTTCCCACACCTGTCAGTCCACAGAATTCTCCCTCCTTTGTTTGGGGACACAATGTCTGCCATAATTTTGTTTGGCTCTGTCTCATTCCAGCTTCTATTGTCTCCCTGCATAGGAGATAACCAGCAGCTTCTCCACCTTGTGTCTGCCCCAGAGCCTTTCACCCTTTTCCTGGGAATCCAAATAAACCCTCCCAGTAAGACGAACTTAGATATATCTGGGCAAGTACTCCAGAAGGATACCAAACAACCCCAGCCTGCTCCCCTCACACCTGGTTTACAGCCATACCTTGGTTGGGGACACCACTTGAGGCTCATATTTGCTTTTTGGAGCAGGGAGTTTAACTAGAAGGGAGAAAAAAAAAATCAAACAAAGAACGTCAAAACAACCTTTAAATAATTTTATGGCGTGGGGCAGTGCCTACACCAGCAGAGCACAACAGGTCCCAGCCATCCAACAGTGGTCACAGATGACACACATGCATCTGCACGCCTGACCAAGGTGAGAGGTGTGTCCTCACAGCCTGATTTACTCCTTGTGGTTTGTCACTCGGATACCCCTGCTGCTTTCAACCCCAGGGTATAGGCAGTCACCTAATTCAGGTGTGACTTTGGAACTTCCACCCAAGAATATTGACTTCCACAGTCATTCACTACCTTGTTAAAACCCAAAGATATTTATTGTGGCAAAACCCACCCCTTACTAAGCTTCCAGAGGATAGCACAGAAAAGCTGGGTTACTGCCACAGGAAACACCAAGATATACTTTAAAATGTCCCTCTAGTGCTCTTTCGCAAGGAAGTATCAGTAAATATTGATGAAACAAAGATGGTCTAGGGTACCTCAGCATAGGTCTCAGGAAACTAAGGTTCAATTCCTCCCACAAAACACTTCCTAGGTGAGAAGTCCCTTAGGCCCCACTACACAGCATTATTTAGGCCCTGGACACCTATTAAAATCAATCCTTAAGCAATATGTATTTGTTCCACTGTGCCTCAGCTTCCTCTGCCCAACTGTGCTGCAAGGATAACTACAGAAGAGTGTGAGGTATTTGGATACCCAAGGGGCTGGGCTGGATAATTACCACAGAGAGAGAACAGAGGCGTACGTGGATGATGTGATAACGAAGGAAAACTCTAATTTTCAAAAGAGCACAGCTGTAAGAAAGGCAGCAGCAGTGCAGGCTCCACACACACAAGGAGAAAGACAGGACAGACAGACTAGGGGAGCCTCATGAGAGCCTCCGGCAACTGAGGAAGAGCTCAAGGACAGCTCTCTAATTGCTCAGCCCTTGCTCTATCTCACTTTCTTAGAAAGAATGCAAAAGGAGAAGATGCTGGACGTGGCTGTGTTGTCCCTGAACTGTTGGCCTCTGTCAGGGATCTCTTCCCTCTGGATGCTGCTGTTTTGCTGCCCCATAAACTACCTGTGACTCACACTTCTCTTAAAGATTCCTCCAAGAGGGACCCGGCCTGCCACGAGCTGTTTGCCTGAGCAACAACTCCCTCTCCCAGCTCAGCCCTGCATCTCCAGGCTCCTTCCAAGTGACCTCTGCAGCACCTCCAACCAAGGCAGAAAGCTGCACCAGTGATCATGAGAAGACCAAGGTCATTGGAGGGGAAGAACCAGTAAAATGACACTCTCTGACCATCTCAGGGTCTGATATCCCCTGATATCCTCAAGTTCTGGCTCTACAGACACAGGATGGGTTGGCTGCTTGCCAGCAAACTGGAAGTAGGACAGTTGGCAAGAAAACCGTGGGGCCTCCTTTCTCAACAGAAAACACCACCTACAACGAAGAAAATGAACGATCTGCAGAAATGCTCATCATCCACAGCCCCACACAACCACCAGGACTAAGGGCAGGAACAACAGCTCTCTGAGTGCTGAGGTAAAACACCTACACAGAGGAGCAACAGTCTGCCCTTAATCCACAGTCTGCTCAGTGACAGCAGCAGCAGACCAGCCTTTCAGATGGCAGACTTGGATACAGATGAAAAGGGCGGGGAGACTGCTGGGAAAGTTTCCCAGAGTGGCACTCCCCAGTGGAAACATTAAGCTTCAGAAAGATTGGTATAAACCCTGGCCTCCCTTATCTTAACAGCTCACTTCCTGGGAGAGACTAACGCTGAACTTTGTGGCTGAGCCTAAGGAAAAAAAGAGATGGAAAGTTTTAGGAAAATCATGGCAAAGGAGGCACACTAAACTTTTAAAAAAAAGACAACTGGAGCTTGAATGCTTTGTAGCTGTCAGAGGTCCTGGCTAAAGGACAATGCTGGAACCAGCTAACAAACCGAAGCATGAGGCCACCAAGCCATCGGGACCCATCCTGCTTGCTCCAAGGCAAACATCAGGGGCAGGGCTGAGCCATAGTGTGAGGATCTTCTGCTCCAGATAGATAAGACAGAGCTAGATGGGGTAAGGAAAGGGGTGGGAAAGAGGCTGAGCAAGCAGGACAGCAGCAAACATCAGGTTAGTTCCAGAAAATTTCATTAGCATAGTGGAGGGATATGATGGAGCAAGGACAACTGGGCAATGGAGGTGAAGCTGTGGTTGAGCACGCAGGAGTAAGGAATTGGATTAAGAGTAGGGACAAACTGGTCAGAACTGGTCAGGACATCTTTGGAAGTCTAAGAAACAGCAGTCTTGGCTCCTGCTCCTGTGGGTCCTGCCAGCTGAAGTCTCTGCCTGACAGTTCTCTGCATTCCTTTTATTTCCCAAAGCCACTCAACTGAAGAGGAACAGAGACATCAAGTAGATCTCAGTTCCCCAAATTAGGAGATGGTCCTCTTCATAGCATTGACTCTAAAGAATGACAGGGCAGTGACCTTGACAAATCCCTATTTTAATTTCTTCCTTTCCCACTGAATTCTCTGGCCTTGCTGCTTCCTGCTTTTAGGCCAAGCTGGCTAATAAAAATTAATTGCACAGATTTTCCCCTCATGACAACAGCCACAGGATTAGCCACAGAAAACTCGGGGACACATCTCCCATGGTGACCAGTCAGGCTGTTCCCTGACAGTGCAGAGGAGAGAGGGCTGTTCAGTAGGCAGAAGAGATCTTACTTGTAACAGTGCTTGTCTTCAACTGGTTGCCATGTTCCTCCTTCTTGGTAGAGCCCCCAGGATCTTTCCAGTCTTCTTTTGAATTCTGACAGCTCTTGATAAGATCTGAGCTGGGGATCAACAACTTCTTTACGAATCCACCAGAGGAAGCTGGATTAAGAAGCACAGAGAGGTTTTGGGTAAAAAATTTCAACCCTCATCTCATAAAAAATTCCTCTATTGCTCAATACCTCTGGGACTCACCACTAGCCAACTCCATTTCTAGTCCTAGTTCTCCTCTCTTCGTGATAATGTAGGGCATAAGCCCAAAGTAAACAGGGAAAAAGCACTGATTACAAGGCCAGAGTAAGAGAAGAGGAGAATAAACAGTTGGGAGAAGAATAGACAGTTGGGAAACTTCACCAAGATTTCCCACCATTACATAATCATGCAAGAGAAAGTGAAATCTTGCTGACTGTCTCACAGATGGCACCCTGTGAAGACTGAGTCCCTCTCCTTGGGGAAAGATGGCTCTCCAAACAAAGGCACCAGGGCCAAAGTAGGTGCAGAGAGCAAAGATCCCTGAAAGCAAGGCACAATCTCCACCAAGATGTTCTTCACACGTGCCTTGCAGCACTATTGCCTGTCCCCTGCCTGATTAGCAAAATGAAGGCAAAGCTTTTATCCTTCATACCAGAGTCCTGCTTTGCTGGTGGGACAACTAATGGACTTGGCTTTGTCTCCTTGTGTGCTGGGCTCCCTGTTCCCACCTGGGAGTTATCAGTAGGTTTCTTAGAGCCACCTTGGTCTCTGCAAAGAAGAAAGACAAAGGTAGGAAACCATTCCCCTTGCAGAATGGTTCACAGGAAGAGTTCTGGACATCCTGGGCTGGATCTCCATCTGGGATGGTCACACTTTTCTAATCAGAGTCCAGCAATTTGAAATATGCTTTCCCTCCCCAGAAATGAAAGCCTTTGTGTTTTTCATTAATTATTGAAAACAGAAGCACTAAAACACAGAAGCTCTTCCCTCCTATGTGCACACAGACCTGCAGCAACAAATACAGATGCAGGAATGGACATCCCCATTCACTTGTCACGGAGACCCTTCATCTCCAAGACACTCACTTGTTGGCTACAGGCTTCAGCCGAGATCTCCAGTCTGCTGGGCTCTCAGACTTGTCTTCACCAACATTTGTGCTTCCTGAAGAAAGGAACACAGCAACATAATATCAGATCCAATAAAAAGAAACAAGCCGGATTTGAGTCTCAGGAGACTCTCCTAAGATACACTCATGGTGTATCTTAGGAGATACACCATGCACTGGGGCAGATATTATGATGTTGCTGCAGCAAACCAGCACCAACTCAACAAGTTTAACATGAATGGATTCAGATACAGTATGTAGTAAATAATCTCAGTGGCACTTTGTTCCTTTCAGTTCAAATTCCTTAAAATCTGTGCATCTACAGAAACACAGACACAGAGTAAATGAACAGGCACGTTCAACAGCAATACAACACAAACAGCTCAGATCTCAGAGACCAAAGGCTGGGGTAGTGAGACAGACAAAAAAACCCCATAGGGCACAGCAAACTGCAGAGAGATAGTGCTTCTGGCCCAAAAAAAGACAGCCACTTGGAGGTGCTTGAGACACGGGGAATCCCCAGAATATCATCCCTTGGCCCACTGCTCAGTCACCATGGTGGAAGTTTGGTTCAAAACAAACAAGGAGGCTGAGTGAGCCCCAACTGCAATCAAAACATTATCACAAACTTCTGGCAAGGTCTCCCATCTGGGAAAGTCTACCTAAGCCTCTGAAAGCCACCACGATCCCAACGTTTGATGACAGCAAGTACAACTTCAAATACCTGGAGGTCCTCAAAGCAGTAAAACTCACCAGTGCTAGAAGGAGAAACTGCACAGGGACAAATGGAGGTGTGTTGAGCCCCACAACCCTTGAGCCCCACAACCCTTATGTGATGGTACAGACAGAAAGTTCAGGAGTCACGGACACATTCGCTGTGCTGGTCCAAGAGGAAGGCATAAAGTTGGCATGTTATGTCCAGGCAGAGCTGTCTGTGAATCATCCTCACCTTTGTTGCTTTTTGACTCTGGCTTGTGCAGAGAGTCAACGGGTTTGCTGGGAGCCTGGCTCTTGGGCAGAGGGTCTGTAATCTTGTCCTGCTTTGGTGCTGTGTACCCTGTTTTGCCGGACTGTGCTTTTGGAGCTGGACTCTGAGAACTGGCGGGAGAAAACTTGCCACTGCAAAAAAGAACAGCCCAGTGAGTCTTTTTGAAGGGAGAGACCTTTTTAGGTCTTTCCAAAGATTTGTATGTGTCCCTCTACATGTCTTTAAATCTGAGCCACAACAGCAGTCAGGACAAAGGGAAGAAAGACGCAAGGACTTCTCCAAATTATCCCAAGGAACATCTTAGCAGTAAAAAGAGAAAGATAAACAGTGTTTACCTGCTGGATGCTGAGGAGCCAGTGGAACTGAGTCCTCCTGGCCTGCTTGGAGAAGTGTTTGATCCAGCCAAAGCCTGCATAATATTGTTACGTGCCTGATCCTTCCCAGCATTCACTCGACTGACCTCAGCAGTGGTTTTGGCAGGGGCAGTTTTGTCAGGGCCATGAGGAGACTGGGCTTGTTTTTGAGTGTCAGAACTTTTATTGCTGGAGGACTCCAATGACCGAAAAAAATTTTCCCGGGCTTGCTGTGTTTTTGTTGTAGAGGTTGTCCAAGGAGGCCCTGCTGGGGTACCTCCACGGGGATCTGTTTTGTTCCCCAATGAGGTACCTTTGCAGTCATCTGATTTATTTACAGCTGAAGAGGACCATGGAGTATTTACACTTCTGAAGCCAGAGCTTCCAGAAGATGAAACAGATGGCTTGGTTGAATTAGTGAGGCCTTCCTGGCTGGGTTTCTTCAACACCTGCTCTGGTTTCTTGGGTTCTGCTGCTTTCTGGAACGCCCTGGCAGCAGTAGGGGCTGGGGTACTCTCAGGTTTGTTCCCAGTGCTGTGGAGACCAAAGACCTGGACATTGTCTGGCTGCTGGTGGCTGGTACAGATGAACGTACCGGGCTCAGGCCCAGCTTTGTAGTTTCCAAGAAGAAGCAAGTTCCAACACTGCCTGCACCTGTGGATACAAAAGTATCAGAAAACATCCTCCAGAGCGCTGGGAGGCCGCTGACACACAGCTGAGAGTGCAGGCACAACTCTCCCATCAGCACAGAGAGGGTGAAGGTACCACACTGGCAAGGAGAAGACCCTGTGTGCACATTCCTCAGGCACCAGAGCAGGAGCTGTTCATAGCACAGCCTCAAGTAGGAAAGGTGTGGATGAAAACAGACCTGTGCACAGTTTCCCTTATGCACAGGTCAAGAGCAAGCCCAGGTCGCCTCCACTTCGTAAAAAATGTCCCACACCACTCTCTCCAGTCCCAAAGGATCCAGGCTCCCCCTGTGCGACCCACAGGGCTGTGCCCCAGCTTTGATGAGCTGCTGTACCTGAAGCAGTTCCTGTGATAGAGCTTCCCGTCGACCAAGTAGCGCTGCACCAGGTGCACATGTTTCCCACAGATCCCACAGCTGCTGCTGGGGACATTCCCGCTCTCTGCCAGGACCCTTTTCTGTGGGGAGAGGCAGTGGATGAGCAGGCAGCACCATGGCCCCACGTACAGCTACAAATCTCCCAGGCAGACAAGCATTTGGCATGCACAGAGGGCAGAGAAGTGATGTCCAGGAAATCCCTGCTCCCTGAGTGGAATGGCCCTCAGAAGGACAGAGTATGGGGAATATGTTCCCACAAAGCCAGAGGACCAGGGTGTCCTGTCTGCCTCTAGGAAAATGAAGTGCAAAGATCTCCGATCTAAATTAGCTGGGAAAAGGCTTCCCCCTTCTTCTGCCCTGTTTTCATCCCTACTCTGCCTTGAAACTGTTTCCAAGAATTGAATCAATGTTTTCTAGCAAAAATAGTACAACCCCTTAAAAATCTCCATCCCCAGTATCTAGGAACAGCATATCCATGTCCTAAGACAACCATGTCCTGTTCACCACTAGATGAACCCCAGGTGGCTGATGGTTTTCCAATGACTCCCACCTCAACCTGTGCAGTACCCAGACCTCTGGATTAAATCCCTCATAGTGAGCAGAAAATTTAGGCTAAGTCCTTACTACTAGGAGTCTTGAACTAGCCTAATACTCTATATCTCACTGAACAGATTTAAGCTATAAACAACACCCAAAACCACATTTCTTACTGTGGTAACTGGGGAGGTTTCCTTTGGCTTAGCTCTGGCTGGTGGGTGGGCAGGAGGCAGTTTTGGTGGCACTGGCTTAGGAGGCTCTGGAACAGTTTTCTTCCCAGGATGCTGCTCCGGAGGTTCAGAGGAAGGACGCTTGATTCCAGCCATGCCTCCAACTGGAAGAATAGGAGAAGGGAAGATTTTAAGGGAACATAAGGAAAACTCATGGGTTTAGGAGTAATTCTATATAGAGTGCCACAGTGGTGCTGACTTGCCACAAGCAGCCTGAAAACACTCAATTCTCTTTGCAGATGAAATAAAACGCCTCAAAATTCCCTATGGGTGGAGAAAAGAGAATCTCCAACACACTTCAGTCAAGCAAGGAATGATGCCCTGTGCCCTCAGAAGTGTAGGGAGACTTCCCTGGGAAATGAGGCTTCATGCCAAGTTTTTACAGACAGGACCCCCCCCCAGCTGTCTCACGGGGATGTTATTTTTGCACCAATTCCTATTCTGAATGAGATGTCTCTGTGCTCCTTGTGGGATATTTGAGCCACGGCTTCACTTCAAGAGCGACCAATTGAGTGGGCACCCATCTGAAAAGAGATTATACCCTTCTCAGTAAACACAGAGAGAGTCTGGGCAGGGAGCAGAGAGGGAGCCCAGTTCCCAGCAGTCTCCCCTCAAGAAAGCCAGCTATCCAAATAAACACCCAAGGCTCCCACCACAGTGACCAGGGGACGGGTGACAGCTGACCCAGTAAACAGTTCAGGCTTGGGCTGCCCCCTCACTTCCCACTTGTGCCATTTATTGAATTCCCAAAGCCCAGCACAATGATGGGTGGCTTCAGCTCTGTTCTTCCATAAATGCACAACCTCAGTAAAATCTTGCCTGCTCCCCCTCTCTGTCCTCCTGCATCCTGCTTATTTCATGGTCCTGCCGGAACCCATTCGAAGGGCACGGCTGTGATTCTGTGACTCTTCTTGGTGTCAGAGGGCACATTCCAGGCTGGGCTCACTTTCAGACACACACATTCACCCCAGCAGCAGGAATGTAACCAAAGTGTTTTGTGGGACACGAGAGAGTATAAAAATGTGCTGTGCTTGATGATGTGGTAGGCAAGATGCTGAGGGGGAGGGAGCAAAGACCCCAACCTGACCCAGATTCTCACCACTTGGCACAAACACGATGGAATCTGTTTGACTTCAATCAGAATGCTTTTCAAACAAGAAATAAAAAATGGAGAGGGAAGAGGGAAGAAGTTGTGGAGGGAGACAAAAAGCATACTTAAATGTGTAAAGAGATGGAGAAGGGGGAAGAGTTTAGACATTAAGGTCAACTCTGAGTGAACTGTGCTTTCTTTCCAAGATGTAGGACATTTTCACTACATATCTCTCCATTTTCATTCACCTTAACAAGTTAAGTAATTCATGTCCCACTTTCTAAAGTTTCCTCTGGAGGAACCTGTGAAATTGGTTTATCATATTATTTCATTTTGGATGAGCTTAAAGCCAAATATAAACCAAGACTACAATAATGCTCCTGCGAGCCCAGATAAACTCTCCAGTACGTGAATATAATGCCTTGGCAGCTCTGTGGCCTGTTTTATGTTTGACAGAATTGCTACCACAATTATGCCAGTTAAGGTGATAATTTCCTTCTTCCTTCCATCATTAATGCTGTGCTGTACAAGCACTACCACTGACGTTGTTACATTGGCACAGCCCCACAGACAAGCTCAGCCTTGTTTGACTCCATGTTCTCACCAGCCCTGCAGTGTGGCAAAGACTGGAACAGGGCTGGAGGTGCTCAAGAAAGGAAAGCTGAAGTAGGGACCATGGAGAGGAACCTCCAGTGCTCCTGTCTGGCTGGACCATACAAATTTTTAGACTGTGTTTTAAATTTTAAGGCAGCAGTTTTAAAGACAAGACATGGCCCTGTACCCTTCCAAAAGCACTGGTGCAACTGTGGCTGGTGTGCAAAGAGTTCAGGTCCCCCACTGAAATAGTTCTGGAACCAAAAAGGCCTCTATGCAGTCTATTTTGCTTTTCCAAGCCTGTTATGAGGCAAGGGAAAGCACGAAATGAAGCCCTGATCCTTCCCATCCCTCCAGGGAATACGGTACTTACTAGGAGACCGTCCATGGAAGTAGTTATAATACTGGGAAACATAGGTGAGGATGCTCAGCCTGTCTGGTACCTTCAGAGCAACCATATCCTCTGCATCCAGCAAGGCTGGGATCCCCAGCTCCTCCTCTGCCACTCGAAATGCCTGGAGAAGGAAGGGGAAAAAAAAAAAAGGGTCTTGTCCAGCCCAGACAGCAGAGCTGCTTCTCATCAGAAGTAAGAAGCTGCACTGCAAACAGCCCCACTCAAATAATAACTGTACAGGGGAACAGCTGCACCAGTTTAACTCCTACATCGTGCTGCCGTTACCGGAACCAACGGAGTCGTGGCTTCCAGCCACCGCCTTGAGAAATCCAGGCAGGGAGCCAAAAATCTGGCCTGGCAAGCTGGCCATAGCTCACTGCACAGGAACTCACCTGGGCTTCCCCTGCTCTTCCTCCAGCCTGCCTCTATCTGGAAGTGCACAGCTGCAGAGAGCCAGGCCTGGCAGAAGGGAATGTGTCAGTCCAGGCTGGCAGACTCATTTCCAGGCTTCCAGCCCAACCTGGAGCGCTCCCCAATTAACGGTGGGCTGGTAGGTGCTTGCAGGCAGCTTTCATATCCAAGTGTTGTGCAAATGTTAAAGCTTCCTCTCTACTACTGTCTGCTCTCACCCATCTGAAAATGGGAAATCTTGGGCTGCAGGAGGGACCCCTCTCTCCCAGACCAGAAAGGGGGAAGAGAGGCGTAATGCAGGAGAATTCCTGATACCTAGCTCCCTTCCAGCTTAACTGTTTCCATGCTACCTAGCATGTATTTGGGGCAAATATTCCTCTTTGTGGTGCTCTCTGCTTTGAAACTGCAGGATCCAAGTCAGGTAAAGGAGGCAAAAGCCATTTTCTTTTGCCTCTGAACAAGAGACTTTATTAGAGGACTAAAAAGAAATTGGAACATCCATGTAGCAACTTTGCCCTCACTCAACTCAGTGTAACGCTTTTACTAAGGACTTTCTCCAGCCTTGTTCCTTCCCAGCTTATAGGAAAAAATCCTTTCCCTCCCTCTTTGGAGCATGCCCTTTGAAATGCCAACACAGCAAAGCAAAACAGCACTTGCAGGACCAGAGGCACAAAGAAGGCTACTGTTGAAGCCCACAGTGAAGGGGTTAACAAAAGACTTGAATATATTAAAACCCTCCGAATCTGACCTCTGGCACGGACACACACAGTGTTGGTGTACAAGCCAACCACTCCTGCTTAGAAGAAACAAACAGCCACTATTTTTCAGCAAGATAATTACCATTTTTTTCCATTGGGTATCCTAGTAAAAATGTAACAGAGCTGACATTAAAAATGCTTTCAGCCAGTTACCTCCGTCTGTGTCATTCCAGCTGCCAGCCCAGTCTGGCACTTGCCTGTCTTGTAAACTGATATTTAATGTATTCTTTGGAGTGTTCCCCATTCCTGGCTGCACAACTGGTCTGACCAGTGGAGTTTTCTTGCTGGACATTCCTGGTGTGCAGAAAAGTGGGAACATAGGTCATGCCACCTCCTGCCACACTGTGCCACAGGTCAGACAATGCAACAGGCACAGAACAAGGGCAAGGGCTGCCTGGACCACGAAGAGGAGGGTGTTCTATGCACACAACAGGTTTGGCCAGAACCAGGTGAGCAATGCAGAGAGCAGCACTAGGATGTGGTGTCCCATGTGCCTATAGCAGGTAGAGGAGCAAAAAGAAAGAAGCAACACATTATTTCTGCATTATGCTTTTCATCAGTGCAGCTCCAAGTGCTTTCCAAGGGAGGGAAGTGCCCCTGCTGCCTCATCTATGCAAAGTGGGAAAGTGATACACTCGAGGCCACTTGAGCCAGCCTGGCACAGCCTCCTTCTGACACAGGCTCTATCTGCTGCACCACACCACCATCCACCAGCACTGAAAGAGCTGGATCCAAAGCCTCTAGAAACCTTTCTCCTCTTTATGTATTTTTGAAATGTTTAACAAAAATTGCCACCAACTGAAATTTTTCTAGGGCTTGGGATTGTTTTTTTGGCACTTGAGAAGTGACACATTCTTCCTTGGCAGAAGACCTTATATGGTAAATCGCAGCTCAAACAAGCCTTTTTCACTTGCATAATACAGCCCCTGAAAAGAAGTTTTTGAATGGTGAGGCATCAAGGAGAGTCTGAACAACAGCAGAGAAATCAGACCCACTCGTATCCCAAGGGCAGTCAGAGCAAGAAAGTGTAGGAGCTAGGATGGAGAGTAGTCTGATGGGGGAGGCTAGCCCAGGAGACAACAGGGAGATGGAGGCTCAATCCCACTGAGGGCAGAACCAAAGCAGCAGGATACCAACAGTTAAAATGCAACTTAGTCAAGTCATCCTACAGCAGGTGGAAAAAAGAAGAGAGAGCAAAACAAAGGACATAAAAGAAACCAAGAAAGGGGGGGGGACGACACACAGACTGTGACAAAGGAGGAGAGTAAGTCTTTATGAGAGGCACAAAGAAGCTTTTCATTAATAAAAGCAGTGGAGGCAGCTCGTACAGCTCATTTCCCAGAGACAGGCAGAGCCAAGACCATCAGCCCAGCCAGGGAAGGAGCAACACTCAGGGCTCCAGAGAACCCCAGTCAGGATGCCCGTCCATGGCAAAGAGGCCTTGATGTCTTCCCAATTCCAAACCTCCAGGGCAAAACACATGGTCTGAATCTCACCTCGAAGAGAAGAACAGGCAGGGCTGAACCCCAGAGTGGGACTAACTGCTCACACACTGCAGCACCAGCTCGGGAGAGGGGCTCCATCACAGGCACTGTGGGTGAGGCCAGGGATAAAGGGAGCAGAAGCAAAGGAGCCAGGGAGGGGCAAGTTTAGCTCTCCCAGCAGCAAGAACCACTTCACCTCAGCTCACCGTGTCAGAGGATGTCAATCCTCCAGCCCAGACAAGAGTAAGCTGCCATGGTTCATTCACATCCCAAGCTCCTGCCAAGCAGCCATGAAGCTGTGTGGAATGATGCCAAGGGAAGAGAAGTATTATAATCCACCACCTCTCTTTTTGTGATGGAGAAAGGGAGGGGAAAATCCTTCCTTGGGTTACTAAGCCCATGCTTGAATCCAGTGCAGGAGGGGGTTGGCCTGTGTAACTTCTACTTTCTTCATGGAAAGAACATGAGAAACTCCAGTGCCATGCTGCAGTGAAGTGTCCAGGCAGGAGCAGGTTTTAGGATGTCTCCACCTTAACTCCCTGTACCAGGAAGGAACCAAAGTGGGGGGATACTCCCTGTGCTTCCTCTCTCACACCAGCAACCTCCCAGCTCCTGCTCTATCCCTCAGGAGCATCACACACTCAACATGTCTATGTTTTGACCTCTAGCATCTCTCTCTGAGTTCCTGCTGCCACCGGAAACAGGCCAGCAAAGAAGTGTGAACAGTCTGATGGTGATTTCAAGTAGCCAACCAGTCTGGACATTGCTGTTCAAATGAGAAGGTTAGGAGGTGCAGAATAAGGCAAAGGGTTTGAATACAGCACACTTGGCACACAGTGTCTGCAGGGTTTCTGTTGCTAAATCACACAAGCAAGGTGTCAGGTTACAGACTAAACCAAAAGTAAAACATCAGAAGTTACTTACCAACTTGTTGTTCTCATACACATTTTCTTTACTAAGGGAGTCGAAGTTTCTGAAATACAGAAAGAAGAGAAAAATCTCAGGCTGGTGTTGCAGAGCAAACTGCTTCACTTCCAGCTTCTCAAACCTCTTGGAGCCTCACTGGGACAGAGCAGCCCCATACCCTCAGACAGCTCCAGAGAGAGCAGCGTGGCAGATCCCACCCGAGACAGTCACAGACGTGCTGTACCTCCCAGGGCAGAGATGTGCAGCAGGCAGAGCCATCTGCCCACAGGCAGCACAAGACAATTTGGCACATCTACCCTTGCAGGGCTGACTCCCACAGCTGCCAGTGGACAGGACATGCTGATGCCAAAATATCCCAGTCAGATTGAGGGGTTCTGCTGAGATAGCCAGGAGCAACCTCTAACTTATGGGTGGTTTCTGTTCCCCAGAAAAGCCTTGCTTCTCTCCCATCTCATAAATGCCTGCCAGCCAGGTTTTAACACTCTCTCCCTGAAAGTATTTCCCAGTCATATCTATGTTCTCCTATCTTGAAAGTTGTCTCCACACAGAGAGACCTCAGCTCCAAGGAGGTCTCTCATGGATCCCTCATATGCTGCACGAATCACATGCTTCTCCAACACACCCATATCTCAGAAGATCCTGGGCCCAGCAGCACCCAAGTTCTGGTTTCAAATCCTCTCTTCTCCTCTGTAAGAGCTCCACAAAACCAGCACCAGGAATCTGCCTGGGAACTACCTCTGCCCACAACACCATCCTGCGGCTGATAACACCAAAGTTGCCAGTAGGAATCTTATTCTGCTTTCTCTGGGGCTGTACTTTTGATCTGTAATCATAATCAATAACTGAAAAGGAAGCAAGAATTATTGTTTGCAAGCTACAAGCCAAAGCCAGCAATTCCTTTCTGTTGTCCCCAGATATCATCTCCCTCTTCCCCTCTCCCCATCTCTGGTCCAGCCCAGATGCCATTCTCTCTGCACTGTGCTGCGAACTCAGAACCTGGGACCTGGTAGGACAGGGATGAAAGCACAGAGAAGAATGAGTTTGTGCTACTGACAGTAGAGCCACGGTGTGCTTCCCTCGCCCATAGCAGAACGTGTCCCTGGCTTAGGAAACAGCCACAATCAGCCTTGTTTTAAACTGACAGCCACTTGCTAAATTGTGAAAACAAAACTGGCTGTTGGCTGGCAGCCCTGCTCTCCAACACTGCTCCCTCCTGCCCAGGCAAGCGGGCGGGGTCAATTCCCTGCCGATAACCCCGTTTCACTTTACAATCCTCGTGTCTGCCGGCAAAGAGCTAAGCGAGAGGCTGATATCCGAGAGGAAACTCTCCTCACTGATAAACTGAAAAGGCTACAGCACCAACTTTGCATGTTCTGCACTTCTGCACTTTCTACCCGGTGTGGACCTACCCTGTGAGCCGGTCCCTCACCTGCGAGAGGAGCCAGGGTAACAGTGTGACAGCCGGGGCAAAGCCGGCTCACTGCGACCTATTCATGAGACAAACACATGATCTGTACCGCAGCACGGGAACTTTTTCCACCACTTGCAACAGCAAGGAGCAAGCCAGGTCCTTTATCTGCTTAGTACAGAAGGTGGAGCATTACATCATAAATAAGAGAGGCACCTTCAGCAGGTTTGCTCATCACGCCACAGCTTATGCCTCCTCCCCGCTTCCCACATCTGGTACTGCTACGTGGGATAAGGAGGGAAGAATGATAGATAAGACCCAAAGGTCTAACTCCCCCAAGGAGCACGTAAAGAAAAGGCACATCCCACTCTAAATCACAGACTCTTTCCTGTGCAAAATCAAAGGGAATTGAGGAGGTTTTTCTTCAAGCAGTGCTCCTGCCCAGAGATTTCCCTTCCCTGAGACAATGGATTAAAAAGAGCAACAAAAATAATCAAAAGCGAAAAAAGTTTCAGTGAAACAATAGATATGATCATCCTGGTTGAGTCAGGCGAGAAAAATGTCTTTTTCTAAGAACCAGCTGAAGGAAGTGATTGCACTGCTCTGCCTCACTCCCAGTTCTGTTCCCAAATAGTCTCTGTAGCAGGAAAATGAATGAAAGCACCTGCAAGAGCAAAGAGGAGCTCCTGCTTCCTTGGTCATGCTGACACTTAAAACATAACACGCTGGAATTACTATTTACTGTCAGTTAATATCCTTCAACCACGCTGAATGCTGTTTGCTGTGATGGTGTGTGCACTGCCTGGCATGGAGCAGAGACCTAAAAACCCCAATCTTTTCAATGTGAATGTCTCAAATCCCCTTCCATTCCTCAAAAGAGACTGCAAACAATCAGGTTATTTGGTCATTTCAAGAGTCACCTGATGTCTCAGCATCACTTCTTCCCTGGATATTCAGGTGAACTGCTTACATATAATATTTCTTTTGGAAATTGATCTTGCTGGTGCATCTCCTATCTTGGAGTATCAAAGCTCTCTGGACCAATGTAATCCTAAGACAGTAAAGCCAATACAAACAGAGAAGTAGGAGTTCTCCACTGAGAAAACACAGGCAACTGAATTAACTGGAAGAGGTGAAAAATATAAATGTGACCCAAGAGAAGGCCTCCAGTGCTGGAAACAAATCAGAGTGGATTTCACTAGCACGGGAATAAAGGCAAAGTTTTTAGCTCCCCCAAAAAATCCTTCCCTTAGCAAAAGAGTGGCTGTGTATTTCTCAGGCCCACAAATCTCCGTGACCACCCACTGCTCCAGCTGCAAACATGCCACAGTCCTCTGCAAGCACATGTGCTTCCATAGGAGGAATCTCTGCTGCTGCTACTGCAAGCACTAACCTGATTGGAAATTTGACCTTGGAGCAGACTGAGAAAAAAAAGTAAAACCCAGAGCCATGATGGCACCAAAAAAGTTTCTGCTTCTTGGCTCTTTTGTGCTGTTTTCTCCATAGACAATGAGATATGAGCAGTCAAAAGGATCACTGAGAAAGAGCGAGGTGCCCTTTGCCAGCTCACAGTCCTTGGACAGGGGGCTCAAATCCATTGTGCCCTGCTGGGAACAGGACCTTCCAGCTGTGCTCTTTCTGGAGGTGCAAACACTTGGGGGAAAGGGACAGGCTGGGAATCCCAGGTGGAAGATGGCCCCCTTCCACACTCCTGCTCATCCTCCTCTCAGGAACTCTGCTCCACCCTGCTGTGCTCTTGCTGGCAGCTGCAGTGTGCTGCTGGGGTGACCGACAACAGACAAGGCTCCCTGACCCCCAAACCATCCTCCCCACACCTGCACCTGTCACACAATCCACAAACCCACGAAGCCAAGCAGGAGGCTCTGCTTCACCCCAGCCTCTTGCTAAGGACATGGAAACTGCAGGCAACCCATCCTCAGCAGGGTCAGGACCCTCCCTGCCCACACTGGTGACCTCAGCCTCATCCTGCCCCACTGAGCTGACAGTGACCTGGGAAATGCTGCTGAAGGAAAGGGCACCCGCTGCTGCTCAGCTGCCAAGAGGGATTTCACAACCAGCCCATTCACCAGCTTGCAGTCTGTGAAAGAGCAAGATCCCAGACAAAGAGAAGGTTCTTAATCAAAACCTTTCCTTGACATCTGGCATTAATATCTGAGCGAGCATGCACAGCTCCCCTGCCTCTTCTAACTCACTTATCAGGCCAAGGTCACTAAAAAAGTGGCTGGAGCTTGCACAACCATCACCACCACACATGGCAGCTGCTGTGCTTAGTCTCTCACCACGCTGCCACGAGGCTTCATGTGCCCCTGAATAGAGGAGTCTCCCACGAGGCTTCATGTGCCCCTGAATAGAGGAGTCTCAGGACTCCACAATCATCCCAGAAAACAGGCTGGGACCTGCCTGACACAGCGTGTGTGCTGGGGCTGGCTATGAAGCACTCCTCAGCTGGGACAAAAAAAATGAATTTCCATGGTAAATCAGCATGCATCTTCCCTCCCCCTGAGCATCCTTGTAGGAGTGGGAAGTGAGTGGGAAATGCATTTCTAATTTTACACAGCCTGCCCTGTTCACTGATAACACACAAACCAACATCAGCTAAGTTCTGGAGAAGTTACCATAGTTTTTTGTTTTCCATCAAGAAAACAGGAAGGGAGGAGAGACCCCCACCAGCCTGTCATCTGAGCCACATATCCCACAAGAGAAGCCTGTGATTATGTCCATGTTTTGCAATTGCTTGAAGTTTTCCTGGTAATTTCTCAGGCTCCTGCAAGGAGAAATCCCCTGCACTCAGCCCAAGAATGTCATTTATATAAACCAAGACAGAAGACACACTGTTGCAAAACTCTGATGCCGTGACTAAATTGTTCCGCAAGCGATTTATACAGCAGAGCTGCTGCAAGCACACCAAGAGCTCCAAACACCAATTACCCTTTCCTAGTTTTATATTCAGTCTGACAGTCTTAAACAGGGATCTTTGCTAGAAGCAAGGGCAGGAGCCCGGGATGAGCCCCTGGGAAGCAGGAGTGACAAGCCACATGTGCACCCAGCTGCATTTCTCTGCTGGTGTCTCCTGCACCAAGAACAGTCAGAGAAGCTTTTACAGACATAAGGACAGTCTGCACAAGTATTCTGCTCCAGGATCCAACACATGACACCTGGCAGCCCTGGCCAACAGCCACTTGAAAGTGTAATTTCTTTCCAGCAGGACTTTGCCCAGCAAGGATACACCTGGTGCTTTCCTGTATTACAGCACTGACACTGAGGAGGGAGGTCACAGATAAAAGCTTCTCCTACTTTAACCTCCAGGCAGTCCTTGCCGAGCTGGTCCAAGTCAGAAAGAGCTTCTGTAAGGTCCTGAATAAAGTCAGGCAGAGTGTCCATCATAAAAGAAAATGAATGGGAACAGAGAGATGCCACAAGGAACATCTTCCCTCTTCAGCACAGAAGAATATATTTAAGATATGTCTATCCACAACCTTTGCTGCACAGTTCAAGGATTATAAACAACCCACTAAACTGGGCAACGGGATTGTTCCAGTTCTCAAGTTGCTGAGCCCCTGTGTTCAGCCATGCTCCATGGGCCAGCGACAGAGTCTGCCAGGAAGCAGCCACAGCCCCCCTACGAGCCCCTCCTGGCCACCTCAACCTTTCTGCCCTGGCATTTTGTATTTTTGGGACTGTGAATCAAAGGAAGGAAAGGAAATATCTGGAGTCACATGGACATGACAGCATGTCAGGAAGTCACACACAGCAACACCCTGGTGACTTGCCCAAGCACTGGGAACAACACAGAAAGCGTGCCTGAGGCTCCTGCACTAACCTCCTGCTGCCCAGGCCTGCTCCAGCCTCTTTTCAAGTTTCAACACAGCAGAGGAGAGAAAACAGGAGGAGACCTTCTCTTGGGTTCCACCAGAAGCGAGATACCCGTAAGAGGGATCTCTGCACACAAACCCATGTGGCAGGCTGTCCTGGGAGCGTGAGGAAAAAGGCAGAATACATGGGACAGGAGGAAAACTGCAGTAAAGACCACCCAACCTGTTCCTCTACCTGCTGGACACATCTGACCAGGAGAGACCTAATGCTTCAAACAATACACCTGGGCATGCTTTGAGCTGCTCCCTTGCCTTTACCTCCCCCCTCAATTCCCCCACCTAAAAGTCCAAAGAACCCAGGAGTAAAAACAAAACCAAAAGAAAAACCAATTATGAAGCAGGATCTGTGACCCCCTTTTGTTAACATTTGGGCAGGGACAGTTCAAAACCCTCGGGGCATGGAAAGCACTTTAACTTCCCACAGGCAGAGCTCTAGATGGGAAAAACAAGGATGTGCAGGAATACAGCGGCTGTCGGGCCCTGCCCTTTTACTGCATTTTGTTTAAATAGCCCTCGCCTCCCGACTCCTGAGCGCTGCCGTCGGGCTGAGCGAGGAGAGCCCAGCCAGAGCAAACACAACAGCAAAGAAGGAAACGCTCCCTCAAAGATCGGTGCCTGAACTTGTTTTGCAATGGAAAGGACACATTTAAAACATTTATAACTCAGCCACAGATGGAAGAAAAGGGAAAAAGGGAAAATATAGGTGGGGGGGAAAAAAGCACATGTAGGCAGAGGGAGAGCAGAGCTTTTCTCCTGGAGATTTTGAGCGTGGGTGTGAGCAGATTGCTGCTGGTAGGTGATGTGCGTACAGGGAAGGCAAGAGCCCAGGGCCTGGGGTCCACAGCTCGATGGACGGGATGACCACAGCCTGGAGAGGGGTCCTGGGCAGATGGAGGATGTGGGGCCACAGCCCGATGGACGGCGGGATGGCCACAGCCCATCTGCAGCCCGATGGATGGTGGGATGGCCACAGCTCAGCAAGGGTTCTGGGCAGATGGAGGATGCCGGGTTTGCAGCCCGACTGACGGCGGGGTGGCCGCAGGCCGGCGAGGGTCCCCGGCCACGAGCGGGGGGTCCCAGCCCCGCCGAGCCGGCAGCCCCAGCGCGGACCTCGACGCCCAGCCAGGTACTCACATGAGGTCGGGGCGGTGCCGGTGCAGGATGGCGCAGAAGGCGAGGCCGTCGCGGAACGAGGTGGTCATGTTGGTGATGCTGACATCGCGGTAGCCCTCGCACTGCTGCCGGCACCAGAGCTGCAGGTTCTGGATGGCGGCCATGGCCCCGGCGGGCGCCGCGGGGCTCGGCAGGGCCGGGCAGGGCTGCGGACCCTCCGCCCCAGCCGTGCCCAGC
The DNA here is from genome assembly GCF_003945595.2 of Pipra filicauda. NCBI lineage: Eukaryota > Metazoa > Chordata > Aves > Passeriformes > Pipridae > Pipra > Pipra filicauda. Next base: position 133,513 of record NW_024103762.1, on the reverse strand, counting down.
CCGGCCGGAGCTGCCGGCGGGGGGCGGCCGGACCGGCCGGGAGGAGGCGGGGAAAGGGGCGGGCGAGGGGCGGGGGCGGCCCCCGGGGCCTCCTCCCCTTGGGCTGTGCCGGCCGGGAGCGGGGGAGCGGCGGGGAACGCGGGGATGCGGCTGCGGGGCGGCCTCGCCCCACGGACACCGGGGCAGCAGCACCCCCGGGACCGCCCTGTCGCGACACGGGACCCCACACAGCGCGCCTCAAGGGCTTTTTTTGGTTTTTTTTTTTGCTCCCGCACAAAAACATTCAAGTGTCCTCCTTCTCGAAGGGGCAGCCGCAGCGGGGGAGTCGTGAATCGTTTTTAGTCGCTGGGAAGGGTGTTTTCCCCTATTTGGAGGAAAAAAGTTAAAAATCGCAATAAATCACCTAACTTTAACTGTCCTCTGGGTAATCCCGCGCTGGGAAGGCGGATTTATGCCCAGCATCACCATTCTCTCTGTTGGTGTGAAACCAAGTACAAGTGCTGCAGGGGAGCCACCACGAGCCCCTTTCCCACCCTCCTGAGATACCACTGGCCAAAGAACGAGGAGGAGGAGGAGGAGGGAGGACGAAGCAGGGCTGCCCAGAGGTCTCATGGTGGCCGGGAGGGAGGGAGGCCAGCCAGGGCCAGAGGATCTGTCCGTCCTGGGGCAGCACATCAGGCATTGGCAGCTGTCATGGAATCATGGAGTGGTTTAGGTTGGAAAAGACCCACAGCCACGTACCTCTGCACCCCATCCCCACAGAGAAGCTTGGGGTGGTGGGTGAGGGAGCGGGAAGGTGGCTCCCGCTGCCGTCCTGCCCTGCTGGGCTCACTCCAGCCAGCACTGTGGTGGCCAGTTCATTACAGCTGCCCCACAACACACACATCCCATAAAATAACTCACCAGACCTCATGCAGCTGCCAAAACAGCAGAAGAGACAAGGTAACACTTAAAGAGCTGCCTATAAATTAGGTAAAAATAATTAATAATACATATAATATATTAACAGCATTTCTGTGACATGATATGGATAATATACATTAATATATAAATACCTTACGAATAATTCAGAGGGTTTCCATTTCATCAACAATCACTGGCCAATGTATTTACTTTATGGTAAGGATTATACATTTCATTATAAATGGCTTGCTGGGCATGTCAGCAACTTTTACATCTCCATTCACTTTATTATTAATGGTTTCCTGAACAGTAATGGCATAATAATGCACACAATGCAGCATGAATATTTGATGTGGCATCTATAGTCTCCCATTTATCATTTATAACAGGCTACAAAAACATTATAAAACATTTATTACAAATTTATAGATCACTTTATACTAAAACAAAGTTGTGTTATAAATACATTATTAATCCTTTATGCCTTTTATAGGAATCCCTTGTAATAAGGCCTTAGCATATGTTGCTGCACGACCATAGCAAGAGTGGTGTGGTGAGGAGGAAATACGGCACGGTGAGCCTGCTCCCAAGTCCTGGGTGTGTTCTGTGAAGGAAAACAGAAACATCTGCACTCAAAATTAATCAGACTACCAAGGGACCAATCACAAGAAATGCTGGATTAACTCAAAGTCGAGTTTTTTCACCCCTCTCTCAAAAAAGACACTTGCCTTTGCAGCACCGGAGCCCTGAAAGCTGAGCTGTCCCACAATTCCACACCACCTTTTCATTAGATTAATAAAATTTGCATAATTTATGAAAAGCCTGGCTAACAACAGGCGGCCCTTCCCATCCTCAGGTAACGTAGGGCTTGGTGAGAAATAAAGAGGGTGTGCTGGGTTTAGGAAATGTATTTGTGGGGTTTCTTTCTGTAAGTCCCAAAGACTGTTTCGCAGTGTGCATCCCCTGCCACGTTTGCAATAGATGTAGTACAGCACTGGGGAACGAGAAGGAAATGATGTTTGAAAACGGAGTGGTTGCCAGTTGCTGTTCATACAAACAGTGAAAATCTGCTTCTGAGCACAGCTTTGACACAGCTGTACTTACCCCTTTCAGATTTAATGGCCCAGATGGGGCATGGTGCAGGGAATGGGACTTAGTTTTTTAAAAATATATTTGTTTAACATGACAATCTGTCTTCTAACGAACCCGGTTAATGAGTCGATGCAGTTAGTCCCTTCTCATTACCTCTGCTTTGGGAAGGGCAGCTGGGGCTGGGTGGCAGGGGATGCAGACCCACGGAGCGGAAAGCCAGGCTGGACTTGGAGAGCAGTTGTGATTTCCTGTGTATCACAGGCCACTATGTTCCACCTTGTCCCTCCCTCCCGCTGAGCCCTGTTTTTGACCGAGTCGGTTGTACCACAAAGGCACCCAGGCTTGCAGACACCAGAAGAAGAAACTTGGAGTTGCTGGCTCCAAGGTGTGAATCCCAGGAGAGGGTTAGGGTGGAGGTACAGCCCTTGGTGCACCAGAAGAAGCAGGTCGGCATTATACACTGAGGTGATTAAAATGACATCGCTGAAGGAGTTTGCTAATGCAGTAAGAGTATTACTGCTGGGCCAGTAATGCTTTCCAAAGTACAGGTATCAGAGCCTTGTGCAGTGTTCTTAGTTGGTGATTAAGGAGAGCTCTGTAGGAGTTTACAGTTATGATGAGTCTTTAATGCACCAACAGGTAAACTAACCAGCACTAGAGAGAGGAAGGGGGCAGGAAGGGAGCAGAGCTGCCTGCACAGCTGCCTACATATTACCCACAGCTGCTGTGCTGCCAGGATGTTCCTCATGGGATGATGGTTACAAATCCTGACTCTGGATTGTATTTTTCCTTTCTACAACTTTTCCTTTGAGGAGCCTTACATGTCCTTATCCTGTTTTGCAGACCTTGCCCCTGCTCACTGAGCTTTTCCCAGTGCTGCTGGGTGAGGTTTCCCACCTGCAATGCACAGCTGGCTCATGGAGCAAAGCACATCCTGGGAGCACAGTGCCTGCTCCCCTAGATCTCTTCCCAAGGCATGTTTGGAAGCTTGTTGGAGCAGCATACCACAGACATGGACTGATTTATTCTTCTCTACCTACAGACACTTTTCTTTCTCTTTCTCACTCCTTCCCAGTTCTCTTCCTAGATACCAAACTGCAGTGGAGAAATGCTGAGTGCTTCCTGACAGTTGTTATGACTGTGATTAGTGAGGATCACTCTCTGCCATCACCTCTTAAATTTATCCTGGATCCCATATGCAGCAGCATGGACTTCACTATTAGCAGAGAAAAAACCTTAAATACGTGACTAGGACCACCTTAAAGCTCAAAGAAAAACAACCAACATTTGTTAGCTTGAGGACTGGAAGGGTCAATTCCTTGTATCAAACAATGCTGAGGCCTCATGAAGCTGAAAATCAAGTGAGTCTTTTTTTTTTTTTTTCATAAGAGAGAGTAACATCATAGAAAAATCACATCTTTTAACTATTGTTAGAAATTAGCTGATCAAACTGAGCTACTTCCTAATTTTGCCGCAGGCTGTGTGCAGGGCTGTTCACTCCCAACAATAGGAAGTGTGTGTTGTAGCCAAGAGCTCTCATACATTCCCGTGCCAATGGCTTGTATTAAATTGAGGGATTCAAAACAAGAAGGAAAAAGTATGCATCTCATCAGTAACATGCCTCATCAGCTCTCTCTTCCCAGAAGGCAGCCAGGCTGACTCCACAGAGACGGAAAAGCCCAAAACATGGAAAAGAAAGCCCCAACAATTTCACAGCTACTCACACAGAAATGCTTCTGAGTGGTAACCCGCCTCTCCTCTGAGTCTGACTAGTTTGACCTGCAAAAGTAGCAGAAAAAAAGTTATTACCAAATTCAAGTCTGAACAAGAATTTCCACTGAAAAAAGATGAAAGTGAAACGTGAAGTTACAGCAAAAGGCACTTCGGGAAAGTTCTCTGCAACACATGCCCCTGAGAAGCTCATAAATGTAAATCCTTTATCCTAAAACCTCAAAGAAAAAAAAACAGCGAGCATCAGAGCAAAGTGTGTCCTGTCTGTCAATTGAGCATAACACAATGTCACATCAAACCAGAAAAAAGTCTCTCTCCTTTGTCCCTCCTGCCTGCCATCCAGATGATTTGCTGGCTTTCCTGTCCCCTGAAACAGTGAGGTGAGGGACAGGCTCAGAAAGTTATTTCCAGAGACTGATCACATCCTGCATCCTAGTCACCAGGTGAGAGGAAAAATAAAAAGGCCATAAACAGCAGCTTGGTGGGTCACCAGTCCCAGGGAGCTAAAAGCAGGTCTCCAATAGTATTGGGGATGGTATTTATTTCAGAAGGTGATCTCCCCTTCTGTTCCGAGGAAGGGGAGACAGGTGGTGGTGATCCCCAATCTTTGCACTGCCATGGCAGAGCGCTCCCTCCATCCTCCGGGAGCTGCAAATGTCACCATTCTTATCATAAAGCAAAAGCAAAGGTGTTTTGCTGATCAAAATTTGTTTGGATCACGAGATTGGGTGAGGTGACCCCATGTTTATCAAGACCTCACCACAGGAACAGGACCCACCCCGGAGCAGGAGCTGGCTTGAGCACTTGGAAATGCGTGTCTTATCAGTGGAGCAGAGTTTAAAACCAATACAATTTGTTAGTCATTAACAGTGTGAACGTGCTGAAGCAAAAAAGCACTCTGCCTTTTCCAGGCCCTTTGTGGACATGAATAAGTGAAGCTTCCTTTTCCTGGTGGTGAGGGTAAATGAGGTCTTGTTTCACAGGAACACAAAGACACTTGCTCATCATTCAGCTTACTGCTGAACCCTGAAATCCAGCTGGAACCTCATCTGGAAAAGAAGCTCGCTCTTACCTCAGGTTACTAACTTAATAGCAATAAAATCCTTGAGATAGAGTAACTCCAAAGGCCAGAACTTTCCACTTTTGCACTGAATTGATCTGACAAAGTACAAATTGCCTTGTTTTCACCCAGACCAAACCTGAAGCACTATGTGATTTATTCGGGGGAGAACAGGGACTCCCACAGAATATCTATGATAGTACAAAATTTGGACTCTCTCCAGTCCTGTCCTAGCAGCCACTGGTGTCCTCCAAAGCCATCAGCACCTGCTTGTCCCTGTGTTGCTGCCTGGTGTGGGGGACACTACAAGCTCTGTGAGACAACTCGTGATAGATGTGGTTTGGGTTGTCCCCTTCACTCTGTGCTGAGTGCCCTTAGAGGTCTCACTCCTCTCCAAAGACATTCCCAATAAAACTGTAAGCATCACTTTAGATTTTGAATCTCATTATTGGTTCAAAAAAAACAACCAAAACAGAGAGAGTGAAAGGGAGGTAATATTATTACTCTTCTGGTATGTTTTCCATTATTTGCATAATTGCTTAATGCTAATAAGACAATTAGTGATTCTTACAGCTTAATAATTACCCAGTAATAACTGGCCTATTGTAGCTTAATGAATTTTTTAATTGTTGCTGGGGGTCTTGACATTTTTTGCCCACTATCTTCTTGTGTTAGAGATGCTGTTCATGCAAACAAGGTAATGCCAAAGGCAGGACACCACCAGCTGCACAGGACAGGCAGATTTGTCATTACAGAGGTCTGATTTTAAAAGGATGGGAAATTGCAAGCTCTAAATTCTGCTGCTGTAGGGCCAAATTATCTAAATACAAGGAGAGACAACACAGAGATCAGTCCACCTTAGGCAAATGCTACCCCTGTAGCAGCCAGGCTATTTAGCTGGTGTGGGGCTGGCTTTGATGTTCCCAAAGCTAACAAAAGTCTTACCATTTTTAGCTTTTAGTGAACTACTCTGTGAGTTAAGTGTGAATCATACTGTCCTGAATGGTGGTATGGCCAGAAGGAAGTTAATTGAGGGCAGGCAGGGGTGGGATTGTGTTTTGTCACTGATGGAGGTCACAGATGAGGCTGGCTGGAGGAAGAGGATGGCAAGACCCTGGGGAGCAGTCCCAGGAATAGACTCCACAGCCCACATTTACTCACAGATGCCAGGTAATGGAGTTAGAGTTTTCCTCTCCGTTTTTATTTTGCACAAGACTCCTTGCATGCTGTTCCTTGCAAAATGAGGCATCTCTTTATCCTTTCTTGTTTTCAATGGCTGGCCCAACATTGGTGCCTTTAACCATGAAATCCCATTCCCCAGCCCCAGACACCAGCCCTGGCAGCCCAGTTCTGCTAAGGAAGCTTCTTGACATGGCAGAAAACTGTCTAAGCAGGGATTTTGCACCATTTTGGGATGTGCTGCCTGAAAGGCAGATGGGAGCAGTGACTTGCACTGGGTGAGTCATGGGGGCCTCCGGGTTTGGCCAGGAAAGGCTCTGCAAACCTCCTCACCGCTCCTCTTCTCAGCAAGGCACCAGCTCAAGACAGAGGAGATGGCCCCAGCCCCCAGGAGGAGCCCAGCAGACCCATGAAGGGTGACACTGTCAGCTCAGCCAGGATGGGAGGAGAGAAGGTGCTCAGCCAGGCAGAGATGAAAGTTACAGAGCACAGATTAAAAGGCGGGTGAGTGTCAGGCCATCAGTGCCGCTGTCACCAACCATTTGAGAGCTGTCACGGCTGCCTTCCCTGACAGCAGCGATGGGCTCCTGCCCTGAGCTGTCTTTGCACAGCCAGGCACCCCCTGACAGCCCTGTTCTCAGCCCTGATCTGGTTTTGGTGACGTGCTTCAAGCCGGGGCAACCTGCTTAGCTCCACTGGGTCAAAGCAGAGGGTGGCAGCAGAGCAAATGCATCGTGGGAACCTTCAATACAGCAAAAAAGCAGAGAGATCAAGAAATCACAGATGATGCTTTTTGTACTGGGAGATTTATGGGAAGGTTTAACTCTGCAGAGTAACTTCCACCCATGTTCTCTCCCAAAAGATGATTGCTGCTAAAGAGATCCTTCCACCTTCACAGGCACATCTCTTTCCACACTGCTTGCAAAACCCGGCCGTCCTGGTCCGAGGGCACATGAAGTTGTTCTGCCAACATCCAAGCGCGCCCTGCTCTTCTGAAATAGGCATTCCAGAGCAGGTCTGCTCACCACAGGCACTGCCAAACAGACACAGTCGAATTTGGGTCCTACCGTGCTGTTTGGTTTTGCCTGCAAATATTTCCAGTTGCAGCCCCGAAGCAGGATTTCTGGAAAGCCCCAGTAGCAGGGAGGATCTTCCCCAAAGCACCACCACTGCATTTGACTCGCTGCCTCTGTGCAGTAACAGTCTTGAGATATTTTCCTTGCTCCTTGATTCAAAGTCCTGTGAAAAGCCCTTTTCCAGCCAGTCCCACAAGTTCCCAGCTGCTTTAGGCCCACAGCAGCACCAGCTATCTCCCTGCTCTGACAAACTGAGCAGTGTCTTAATGATGTCTGATAAGGGACTAAGGTAAGGGCTCCCAGTGAGATTACTGGCTCCCCTTGGACAGGCGTTAATCCTGCTGTCACTGAGCCCCTCAGGAAACCCGTTCCACTGACTTGATCTCCTTCAGCTGTTCCTCCACATAATTTATATGTGGCTAATTGCCACAGTAGTGGCTCCGGATGCGAAGCAGATGCTGCTGAGGAAAAGAGCATGTTGCATCCATAACTGATGGTTCTAATCTCTGTTTAAAGGCAAGGCTACTTACAGTTGATGGGGGGTTAAGATCTCCCCCTTTCTTCTCTGTCTCTCTGTAAAGCCAGCTGGACATTCATTCATGTTTTGACACACCAACAGAAGTGCTCAGCTGTGGTATTCCTCATGTGCAAGAACAGACGATATTTCTCCACCCTGCCACCCATGAGGTCACAACTGTCCCTGCCACCAGCAGGGAGATACAGACTTATTTACAGCTACCTATAAAATTCCCCCCGGACCTTTGTCATGAGAGTACTACAGTTTCTCTGCTAACAAGTGGAGTGCCAGAGGAATAGAGACAAATGATGTGAGAACAAACTGGTGACTGGAGAGCAAACATGCACAGCAGCAATTCCTCTGGAGCAGGGGGAAGGAAGACGCCTCCTTTTCTGCCCTCAAATGACAGCTGGCAAATAAGCCATCACCCTTATCAGCAGGCAAGGACCAGACAGGAGCGGTCAGAGTCACAGGGAGGAACTGGCAGATCCCGAAGAGGAAACCCAGCTGTTTGTTCAAAGACTCCACTGTGACAGTGGCCAGCTGCTGGGATGTTTGCAGATGTACCAAGAAGTTTGTTTTACTTATTTTTAAACAAGTTTTCCAAGGAACCTCTTAAAAGTTGTCCTGTCAGCAGTTGGTGCTGACCAATCTCATCCATGATACCCCACCGACCCTTCCAAACCTCCTCCACTTCCTGCATATCCTATAAAAGGCCAAGACAGCTCCGTCAGCTCTTGGCCATGGAGACAGGTCTGCCAGAGATCCTTTGTCTAGAATAACAAGACTGAAGAACGGGGAGAGAGGGATGTCAAGCTACAGCCAAGAGAGCAGAAAAAGGCATAATGGAAACAAAGAGAATTTTAATTATAAAATAAAAAAGTCCCCGAACACCCACTCCCAGAAACCAAAGTGGTCTCTCCCCTTGCACAGATCTGCATGTTCCCTCTAACACAGAGGGTGCAGACACTTCAAATGCAAGGGCCATCACTCCCTTCTGCTCTCCCAGGAGCTCTGCCCTCTTGGAGAGTCAAGAAAACCCAAAAAACAAACTGATACCCACTGCTCCAAGGCCCCATGAAGGAAGTGGTCCCTGTTTGGCACAATGTTCAGGATATTTTTCTCCTACAATAATGGCATCTTAGCCAGGCAGGTTGATGCTTGCCCTTTTCTGATCTTCAGTCAGCACACTCTCCTTTTCCAGCACAGTCTGGCTGGCCACATCTTCTCTTTGATCCTTCAGCACATGGGTTCCCATACACTGTCTTCTTACAGGGCTTTAATGCAGCTGATGAGTCCATTAAATTAACTCCTCTGGAATTGGAACTCTCAGAACCACATCTTCATATCGTGGCCTCCATGTGCAGAATCTTCAAGGCCTCTGAAATCTGAGAGCTGGTGTCGATCTGGCCGTACATGCCCACCAGGAAGGCCCTGTGCAGCAACACTGCTGCGTGCTCTGTGGAAGGGATGGACAGCATGAGACTGCAAAGCAAGAGCAACCTGCCAACAGACACTGGGGTGAATGTTTGCAACTGCACAAGAAATCCTCTCCTTCCACGAGAGCATGGCACAATCCACCCTCTAACAGGTCTGTGGGTATATGATCACGTGAGGGATCACAACTCAGAGAAAATTTGTAAGGGAGCAAATCTGCTCCGAGGAAGCCTCCCTTGGCTCTGTGTCCCTGTGATGCTCAGACCAAAGCAACTATTGGTATAGGTGTCTGTTTGATGGCCTGGTCTAGGCAACACTGACCCTTGGTAACTTCCCAGGGATGCTGTTCCCAGCACAGGACCTCAGCTTTGACCCTTGTGAGGCCAACCATGCCCCAAAGGCAGCAGATCTCAACTTACCTTGGCAAAGGAGGGTGTATTCAGGCAGGTTCCTCAGCGCTGTCTGCACCACCTCAAAGTCTCGGCTGCCAAGGCAGTACATGTAGGTGGGAAGGAAATCTGCAGCAATGCTGGGAGTAAAACATGATAGTGTCAGTACAGCCCAGATCACCAGTCAGGACAGCCTAAGTTCCAAGGGTCCTCACCTGGGGTTGTTCTGAATGGAGCGCAGAGCCAGGCTAAAGGCCAGGTTTCGGCAGGAATCCTCTGATGAACTCATCAGCTTCTGGAGGTTTGTCTGAAAAGTGGACAAATCTGGATCACGAGGCCATCCAAGGAGCACAAACTTCTCAGACTGGCAATACTACCCCTCCACGCCAATCCAGCCCAACACAAATCCAGCAGGTACTGGCTGACCCTGGAAATCCCTCTTTGTAAGAAGGACTATCCTGGTTTTGAGCACTTTGGAGTACCCTTCTGTAATCTTACTCCATGTGGGACAGCTGAGCTTTCCCCAGGTTCCAGTTTTTTCAACAGAGCTGTTCTGTTCTCTACTTGCCCCAATACTGGGAAGAAAACAGAGCATTAATTCTCCCTCTGACATAAAATGGATGATGACAGACCCAATGTGCAATGGAGGGAAATACTGCCTACTCTCAGAAGGCCTAATCGAAGATATATTTTTTCTAAGATTCTGCAACAACCACCCAAAAAGCAGAGGAAGGGCAGTGCTTAAGCTGGCTGTGCAACACAGACCCTGGTGAAAAAAAATCTCTTCCTTCCAGAGGTAGTTTGAGACACCAACACTCACAGCAAAAAAGGAGAGAATTTCTGGCCTCCGTCTGGACATTTCATCGATGTCTGTCAGCACTTCCAGGATGTCTGGGGGAAGACACAGGTTGAAAGGGTGACTGAAATTCACTGATCCAGCAAAGGATCTTTTCCTTTTTCCCTACAAATCCAATCTCCCAAGCAGTCAAGTTTTCCCACCTGCACACAGAGTTAGTGTAATTAAGGCAGTTCTTCAAAAAAAGAACACAGAGATGTGCCAGATCAGCACATCCCAACATGCCCAGGCAGATGTGACCAGCACTTCATGCCATGGGCAGGGAAAAGAGTGGAGTGGGGTGTGAGGTTTGCATTCCAGAACACTCTCTTCTGCAACTGAAAGTGTCTTTTTAAAACCTGTCCAGGCAGGGCTCTTCCCTCATATTCTTCCTTGGAAGGAAAACTGTCACCCCAATACCACAACTTGGTTTTGAACACAACTAGGTTTGAACACTGGACACTTGTAATTTCAGAAAACTTTTGGAGAACATTATTGCTCCCATATGCCAGGTTAACATGATTTTCTTCCATGAAAGGGATTCCTAACAAAATCTTGTTTCTCATCAGTTTGGTATTTTTTTATCATTAAAAACATGGCATTTCTTTCAGCACTCTAGACCTGGCTTGACATGAACTGCAGTACTCCTTGAATTACTCACACCATCTCCCAAAACACTTAAAAGATCCTTGAAGAGCCCCAAAGCAGAGGCAGTTGAAGTACTGCAAAGCTAAGCGCTAACAGCATCACAGGAAGCCTCTGTCACAGAATCACAGAAGGTAATGGACAAGTTAATCCAAAAGTGAAACAACATCCTAACTGCTGGAGACTTCCAAACACAAGACTGAAACAGGAAACTAGCCTGTAGCTGACAGATAAGTAACAGGGTTGGAAAATGTCTTAATTTGCCCTGTGTCTTTGCACAGCTCTGCAGGTCCTCACTTACCCTCCACCGTTTGGCCCCTGGAGAGCCTCTTCATATACGGGGCCATTTCAGCTGGTGTGAGAGGAGTGAAGAGAGACACACTGACAAGAGGGAGAGAGCCAGCTGCTGCTTCATCTGGGGGGGAGAGAGAGAGAGCATACAAGAAGAATGAGCACAGCACATTTTGGACTTAGCTCCAAAACATACTGCAGGTTCACCAGCTGGAATAACTCTTCCCCCACACAGACTCACCATCTTTCTCTTCATCAGAGCCCCTGTCCAAGGTGCCACTCTTACTAGGCAGACTCAGCCCAGCCAGGAGGGACTTTAGCATTGCTAGGTCACTGTTGTCTGACGACAGGTCACTGAGGGAGAAAGGTAGCATGTTTGGCTTTCAATAGCAATGACATGACACAAGTAACAGCACAGATATGTACACTAAACCAAACAAGTTTTCAGAAGCAGAAAAAAGGTTTTTCCTTTCATCATAACTGGAACTCAAATGCATTTTCCCCACATATCTGCAAGTGGGACCCTGCAGCCATCACTCCAGGGAAAGACCCTCCAGCTGCCCCTCTAGAAAAGGTTGCAGGGCATTATAACACCTCAACAGGACATTTCGGCCATTACATAAGTTAGAATCACTATCTGACTTCCTTGGGTTCAGTTTTCACCTATAAAAAAGGGATATGCTACTCACCTCAACAGAGAATTAAGGGAGCTAAGGGTGAAAAAGTGCCATATTAACAGCTATTTTCTCACATCCTCCTGCTGTCTCCTGTCTGATTAGCTCCTGGCAGTCTGACTGTGCATGGGTTAACCAGCATAAGGAAACTTACTGGAGTGGATCCGAGTGCTTCTGCAAGAAGGAGACAGCTGCCTGGGCATTGCAAGTGATGTACTTGTGGATAAACTGGACAAACTTGCTGATGAAGGCAGCCAGGTGCCGTGAGGATTTTCTGTAGTTCTGGGAAAGGATCAACAAGATGAGAGTTAACGAAAAAAAATGCAGCAATGCACTGCCCTGTTCTGCACCTCTGGGTACCAGGGAGCAGTTTCTTGATCTCCTGCCTCCTCTTCAAGCTCTCCAAGGTACTTAATACACTTTTTTGTTCTTAGGCATGTGAAGGTTTTCCCTTCAAATGGGAGAGCTGGGCTGGCCCTGTGTTACACGAGCTTCCCCATCTAGTGGCCGGACGATGGCATACAGAGGCAATCAGGGATTTTCCTACCAGCAGCAGACGGATGAAGGACAGGAGACAGTCCCAGAGTGCCGCCTGGTGCTCGTTCTGGAAGACCTGCGGCTGGAGCAACTCCAGGATCCCCAGGACGTGGATGAAGAAAGTCAAGTGGTTCTGCTGCCTGAACTCCTGGAAATTGAGGTGAACGCGGCCGTGCAGCAGCGCTGCAATCATTGGCAAGTGCCTGAAACACCAAAAAAGAAAATCCAGATCTAGCCCCTTCCTAGAAACAGTTACATGTTGCTACACCTCAGGTGCTGGAAGGAAGCATCCTTTATCCTCACTCAGGGTTCTGGACTTGATCTCTGTATCTATAGACTCAGCAAGCCCCATTTCCCACCCATATTCTGTTCTCTAGTCTCCAGTTCCAAGAATATTATCTCCTGACAGACATGGAACCAAAAAGAGATGCTGCCTCATTGTAAGAGATAAGACTTTGCTGCCCTTTCTCTTGACCTCTGTACATGAAGGTGAATTCCCTCACCATCATCATGACTGCTGCAAGTTTGTTCCCCTTCCAGGACAAGGGTGGATGCTTTGCAATGAACCCCAGCCACACAGAGGGAGAAAGGGGAGAGAGGTACCTAAGGAGGAGGATGGGATGAGCTACAGCCAGCTTCCTGCAGGCCATATTGGCATCCCACACGCGGCTTTCGGATGACTTGGAGTCACTGGTGTCTGCGAGGAGGTTAATGAATCTGTGAACAAGGGCATCAAGCTAGAAGAAAAATAATGAGTAAGAAGTTTAAATTACAATCCAGCCCGTGGCTCTTCAGCAGTGTTTCCCAATTCCTTTCCAGCTACAGAGGGGGGTTAACAGAAATTATTTTCAGGTAGAATCTGCGAGAAAATGCAACGTTCCAGCTGGCACAGGATCTGAAGCCCACAGTCCCCACAGACATCAAAGCAGGATCAGACATCTGCACACTTGCGTTTTACAGAAGCCTTTGGCACACAGAAGCTTGTGGAGCTTATACTATTTTATAGAAGGACACTGCAAAATAAACCACACCAAAACTCTCTGCTCCTCAGAGTGCAGGCAGGGAAGGGGTAACAGAAGAGCAAGGTAAAGAAACCAAAGTCATCCAGGAAGCTTTTGCCCATCCTCACCTTCTAAACTGGGCATCAAGGTAGCATCTGCTCTGCATACACAATTGGAAAGGGGCTTTCCAATGCCTCTAACTTTACCTTGCAAGTGCTGCTGTCTCTGGCTCCTTCACTGGTAAGAATCATCTCAGGCATAGGCACAAGGAGCTCAGGCAGCTGCAGGTATATCTGCAGCAGAAGGTCCTGGCAACATTTTCCCACAGAGCTAAAGGAAAAAGGGAGAGGTCAGCCACTGGTTACTATATTAGTTCAACCAGCAAACATCCCAGACCCATCAGATTAGTAACAGCCTTCCTGCACATGGCAAACAGACCCTGTAAAAAGGGCAGCCACCACTAATCTCAACAAGTGTTTTTAAGTCTTTGCTTCTTTTGAACTACTCAGATGATTCACTTTCCATCCACAGTCTACGGGGATCCATCATTACCCAAATTAGGCCATTTGGAGTTAGAAAACTGCAGTTACAAAGCAGCACAGGACAAGAAAGCTCTGCTTACATCTCCAGTGAAGAGTCCTTGCACGTGGTACTCATGGTCATCCCCATCCCAATTGGAAGACAGTCCAAAGCACAACTATTAAGACTAGCCAACATGTTCTCTACACACCTGAAATCCCTGTAGATTCCTGGCATAGTCTGTACTGGGAGGCAGGTCAATGCAATAGCAACTGAGATTACTCAGTATCACCATAAGTGAGGTTGGAATTAGGTCAGTTCCTTTCACTGCCACAAAAACATCATCTTCCTGTTCTTTCCACAGCACTAAAATAGCTGTTAGGAAACAATCTGGTCTCCATTCATCTTTGAGAGCAATCATAACAGCCAGAAGCAGGAAGTATTATGGACAGTGACTCAAGGGATGAGTAGACAAGACATCCCACGTTAGGAACTAGCAATTAAAAATAAGCATTGCCTTAAAGAAAGAAAGAAAAGAAAAAAAATGTGGCAAGCACTTCATTCTGAAGCCCTAAAAGCAGAAGGGCCCTTAACTTCACTTTTGAAGTCACCTTCCTGGTCCAAGGACCCCTTAAAATGACCTATTATTCCCCCAAATCTCTGGAAGGACAGCATGCACTTTTAGTACGGGCTCTGGAACATGATGTTCTTAATGAAGACATGCTGGCAAGTCTCACCATTACCTGACTGCCTGTGCTCTAGAACTACAATTACAGCAGACAGTGCTCCCCATTTGCAGCCTCACCTGCTTCCCCACTGCTGGATGCAGCTGGTCAGATACTCTGTCACTTTTTTGATGTTCTCAAGGTCCCCATGAGAACAACTGAGCAACAAAGGCAGCCGAGACTGGATGAGTGTGCAGGAGGCCTCGTCAGCGTTCTGGTACCTGGTCTCTGCTTCAGCCAGGATCAGCTCCACCATGCTGATCAATTCTGATGCCTTCAGGTGGAGCACAAATTCCTCACGGCGCTTCTGTAATGCAAGAGAACACTCCAAATGATTCCACACCAAATTCCAAGACCCTTAGTTCCTTCTAGACACACCTTCCCCAGCTGGAATGGAACACCTCTAGACTTAACTAGACTTAAGAACTGCCCCATATCTTGAGCTCTGAAAGCATTACAGTCCCAAATGAAACCTCTTTACCCCTCCTCCACTTTCTAAATTCATTTACTTCTATCCCAGCATGTGTGATGGGTCAAAAATCATAGTTCAGTCACCATAACAAAGCAATTCTGTGGAGAAGAGAGACAACTTCCTTTTCTTTGTAAAATGGGAATTATCCCACGCTGGGTTTTAGCTTGCTCACCACTCTAGCCTTGTGCCTTTAACAGATATTGTGGCAATTGCTGCAGGGGAAATGCCAAGTGGGCAAACTTTGTGTGTTCCTATCAGCTTTTTGGACTCCAAAACTGCCACTGTAATATGTAACATAGCAGAGCAGCTAAGTAACCAGCTGAGGTACAGGCAGCAAACTTGGCACGCTGCACCTGAATCAATCCAAGCCACCTCTTGGCCATGGAAAGATCAGGCACTGTGAAAACATTGCCTCTCACTCCATCTAGAGAGGAATCTTGGAAGAACTGAATCAGAACCTGAGGAGTTCTCTGGTCCCTTCCCTGCCAGATCCGAGGAATGTGAATACAGGCCCACAAGAAATCCAAGGATGCAGTTGGGTCAAACCTGCCAGAAGACAAAAGAAGACAGATTTGCAATTAGAGTCAAGGCAGCCCTGGGGCAGCACACAAACACATGGAAGCATCACTAAATATGATGAGTGCTGTGAAGAAAGAAACATCTGCAAATGTAAAAATAGGATCCATTAAGTCCCGAGAAGGGGTTTGGTTCTGTTCCCAGATTAGGACTAAATATTTGTTGCAATAAGCACAGCACAGGGTAGGGAGCAGAACAAATGGCATCCAGCAAGTGGGGGGACTACATGGAGCCTTGCACCACAAGGCCAGGAGTTGGTCATCAACACAGACAGTTGGTACAATCAGACCAGTGACCTTACTGTCCCAGTGTCTAGAACATTCTATCACAGCTGTTATCTTGGATTGCAGAAATTCGTGTAATTTTGAGCAAGAGGTCAACGGTAAAATAAAAAGCAAACTGAAATACTACCAGCTTTAGAAGTATTGCTGTTATTAGGTGTCAGCATTTCCTGGTCCATAAGTATAACAAGTTTAAGCACAATACTACTACAGTGGCTCTTCATTATTTGAGAGCTGTGTATAGAAGCTGAGAGCCAGGGCTGCTCCAGAGATCAGAACTCGGAGTCTGACATCAGGAAAGGGCTAGAGAACGACTGACAATGGAGTTTAGTACAACCAAAAGATCCAGCAGAGCCTGCCCAGATCCAGAGACAGCCCTCAGTTCACTGTCCAAGCCAACTTGCAAACCCTGTATTCATAAAGATTATCAACAAGGGCAATGCAAGATGGATTATTCGCTATTAGCACTTCCTGTTTAGAACACAGCCCAATCTTTATGTGCTGCTTCCATCAAACAGCAGGTAATATTTATATAAAGGTACAGAAAGCAGCAGGATTGAAATCAGCATCTTTCTCACAAAGCCTGTTTTTGGCTGAGTTACATCTCCTTGCAGACTCACCGTGGAACGTGGCAGCTCTTGTTCTCTCTCAGACATAACGAGTGGCCCAACTCAAAGCCCTTTGCTAGGCCTGAAAAACAAGACCCACCTTTGCTCCCTGTTTCTGCCAAGCAGAAGCCTGATGCACTGGTGCAGCGTGGTCCAGCTGGACTGGTGGGTCAGCAGAGCCAAGAGGTAGGGGCGGAAGGAGGGCACCTGGGACCCTGCCTGAAAGGACCAAATGAGCAAGAGGTGTAATGAAACAGATCCTTGCAACGAGCTGGATGTAGGAGTTACTGCGTGTACTGCATAAGGATGATGATCCAGGGAGGCAGACAGCACAGCAAATTTTATTTTTAGGGTTTAGGATTTGAACTGAAGTACATTCTAAGAGAACATGGCATCAACCATGATGTTGATGCTTCTGTCTTAGCTTTGGCATAGCACTTTTGGGCAAGCTATTGATCTGTCTGCAAAAATACCAACGAAAACACAGCTGGTTGGGCTGTTATGGGACTGCGTTGTGTCTGCAATACATTTAAGTACTGAAAAGAACACAGCTGAGGAGATAGAAGGATAAGATGAAATATTAACCTTGCACTGAGAAAAATGCACCAGAACTCCTCTCCTAGTCAGCCTGTACTGCTTTGGAACTCATACAGTAACATGTGGCAAAACATAAAACTACCCCTTGCCCCATTTCCAGGTACAAGTCAGTACCCCTGAAGGGTGGTTTCAAGCACAGCAGTCCCTCTATCCAACAACTCTTACTTTGTTCCAGGAGAACAGCAGCTTCTGCTGGAGATCAGGGCAGCTGCTGATCACCTCTGGGTCTAACATCTCCAGCCAGTCATTGAGAAGGCCAGAGGCAGGCCCTGGCCAAGCTGATTCCGCACTGTGGAGGAAACAAAGCCAGTGTCACTGGTGGTATCAGGCACCCAGACGTACCAGGGAATTCCCATCATTCCCTAGGCTCACCTGCAACTGTCCACTTCCTTCTTCACTGGTGTTTCTTCTTTGTCCTGGAGCAACAAGGAGCTCACCACAGCAATTGGTTTCATGGCAGGACACCTGGCAGTGGTCTCAACAGTAGCTGAGAAGAGGACAGTCAAGAGTTCCTCCAGGTATGGAGAGTGAGTTTCAATCAGACCTTGAAGGACTAGCAGAGGGAGAAAGATTCACTCATCAGCTTCAGGATGTGGTGAGAGGTACAGAACCTTATCAGTATTATTGCTGATAGCATGGCTCAGTGAGGAAGAGGGAAGCCTTTTTTAGCTGGGATAGGAGGCTTCCATTTCCCTTTTTGTTAGTGGAATCCAACAGTATGCTGAGAGACCAGCCCCAGATCACAGTTTATAACCCCACATGCAGTGCAGGGGGGAAGGAGGTAATACAACATAGGACCAAGCTTACATCACTTCACATTTTCTGATTCAGGGAGAAGGCATATTCCCACAGCCTGCACAGTAGGCCCTCCCTTGCTGGGCTGGAAGTTCAACCAGCTGCTGCAAGGGGGAAGGAGAGCAGAAGGACATCCATACCTTTGCTGATGAGCTCTGGCTCCACATTGCACTTCTCTCCCGATTTCAGGGTGGCAATGATGGCACGTACCGTGGAGCTGATCATGTCAGCATCGTGATGGAAAGTCAGAGCTTCTGTCAGGTGCAAGAAGCCACCTCGAACTGCAAAGAAATCACAGCATTGGCATCACAGGAACAAGCCAGTCCCCACATCAGACTTCTCTTCTACAGATGCCCCATGTGGCTCCAGGACACAACTGCTCAAACATAGAAACACACTGGATTCTGCTGCCATTTACTCCCACCAAAATCCTTGACAGCCCTTCTGCACGTTACAGGGACATGTGGCTAAGAGAAAGCTCTGTAATCACAAACCCATTGCCATGTCTAACCTCTGGATTACAGACCCTTCCTCCCAGCAGATGATAAACAACTCTACAAGTCATGATGTGACCTTGTTCCAGAGACATTCCTTCATGCTCACCTACCAGGACTACAGCTCACACAGAACTCCTGGTCTGAGAAATTGGAAAATTTTTCTGAGAGATCTGCTGTACTTGGTGTGATACTACCAGGTGTCTGCTGCAAAACCCCAGTGCCAAGTCACTTTTTCTCATCCTTGTGGTGTTTCTATAGCACAGTATACTATTTTTGCTATTCCTTAGGACACCTCTCTAAAAGGCTGCCCACCACACCTCCTGCTCTGGGTGCAGTTTTGTTTCTGTCCTCTTCTCGGCCCACTTTATCCCCTCTGAGTTCCATAAGCTGCCCAATGCCAGTACCATCATTGATCCTGTGCCTTGAGGAGTACTGCACAGCAAAGGCCTTCAGCTGAGCACGCAGGGGACCCTCTTCCACTGCGGGGTTCTCCAACCACTGCAGCATCTGCATGAGCACTTTGAAGAAGAGCGAGGAGAAGGCAGTGTCCTGTGGCATGCAGCGCTGGGGAGTGCAGTAAAAGAGACTTGCTTGTACACACATCAACGATACAACAAAGATGTCAGGAAAGATGCAGACAGTGGCACACTCTACTCTGCCAAGAATACACAGAGCACACCTACACCTGCCAGCCTGCATCCAGATGCCTATGGCCGGGCAACCTGAGCCCCTGTGTGTCATGCTCAGCATGACACAGATAGAGAGAGGGTCTGCACACAGCAGAGCAGATGCACTGCAGGTTTTCTGTTTCTTCCTCACCCCTCTCTGTTAAACACTCCAAAGATCACTAACCTGGTACTGGTAGAGCTGTCGCATCAGCGGGCAGGAGATGAAGTGGTGGCGGTGCATGGCCATGACCAGGGCACCGCTGTGGGGGGAGTTCAGCAGCGCAGCCACCGCCTGCAGCAGCCGTGCCGTGATCCCGGGAACCTGCGTGTTCCCCTGGCGGATCCGAGCCAGCTCCTGCCCCAGGGCCTGCTGCAACGCCAGGGCCAGCGGGCGCAGGTTTGAATTCTGC
Organism: Pipra filicauda; assembly: GCF_003945595.2. Classification (NCBI taxonomy): domain Eukaryota; kingdom Metazoa; phylum Chordata; class Aves; order Passeriformes; family Pipridae; genus Pipra; species Pipra filicauda. Next base: position 113,998 of record NW_024103762.1, on the reverse strand, counting down.
CACCGTGGGTCCGGGTTTAGTGGGAAAAGCTGGTGGGATACAAAAGGGAGTAAACTTATGACAGCAAATGAAAGGACTTGGTGCACCATAAACATCCTGAGGCAGACGACTGATTCACCTTGTACAATTATAGTGACTGTGGGTTAATGGGAACCTTCTGATACAGCTTTCTCAGTATTTTAATGCCTGGTACATGAACATAAGCAGCATCTCTGCAGCCCCAACATGACTATCAACACTGACACTGCAGGGGAACCATACTACCCAAATACAGACAACCAACTTGGCCAATTAATTCCCTGTAGGCTCCTTCTGGAGTCAATGGAGGGAGGGAGGCTCTGTAAGCAGACATGCCAGAGTACAAATGCTGTTTGCACACAGCTTTGCTGCCAAGGCCCTGTGAGCATTTCACAAATCCTCCTTCCACTGCTGAGAGGAAAGGCACTATACACAGAACAAACAAGGTGCAGAGACAGTAACATGCTAGTAGGCACTGACAGTACCAGGCACTATCAAAAGCCACATCATGTTCCAACTAAAACAAAAAAGTCCTGCCACTATCAATTCCATGAGGCTGTAATGGCACAGCCTCATTGCATCAGGGCTTTCATACTTATGGCCTGCAAACACTGCAGGAGGAAGGGGTCAGAAGATGCAAGTAAAAGAGAAATGGGTTTTGTAAAGCTGCTGCAGGGAAGCAGCTAATCAGCTGGAGGTTATAACAGTACCTGCAGAAAGATGCCTGCCAGATCATCTTCTGGGCCCAGAACACGGACCTGGCTCAAGGCCCGGATCCGGCTCTGACTTTGAGAGTTTTCAGGACTAGATTTTGACCTTGCAGTCTCAGCACTGTCTGCAAAAGAAATAAAAGGAAAGAAAGGAAAATGCTTTTATGGTAGCTAGCACCTGGAGCCCCAACACTGGATCACCTTCAGCTTTACAGTCTCCAGCTACTGAGGAATTCAGCAGCTAATCTCTTGAGTCCAAGCAAGACCTATTTATTTTTCCATATCACTCAGAAAAACTCATTGTAGTAAACTCCAAAAATATTGGAATTTCTCCCTTTGCCAGGAGCAAAAAACTCTAGCAAGGCCTGGTGTCTAACTGTAGCTTGCTGGTATATTGCAGCAAAACCGTTTTTGAAGACAGCTCCCCCCATCCCTCTCAAGAGTAAAAAAGGAGGGAAGTTTGGAAGATGACTTAGAAATTTACCTCGGCGGGCTGGTAAGGAGGCACTGAGCAGGGAATGGAAAGTCTGGCCTCCTGTTGCCCCTCTCTCATGTTGAACCTCCACAAGATGAGCCATGTAGTCTGAAAAAAAAATATAAGAATACATCATCATCTCATCCTCTTTAGTAAAGAAGGACGGAATTGGCTGTTTGTACAGCTCCCACAGATAAGGGAATCTGCTCTTCCTGGGGACTTTGTACACATGATGCCTTGAAAACTTTGTTTCTTTCACAAAGTACCTTCCAAAGTATTTTTTAGTCTCTGCACACTTCAATCTACAAAATCTTTCTCTATTTGAGAAAATACAGCCAAGGGCCATTCAGACAAGCACTAGGGAGGTGTCTACAGTGACAACAAGCTGCCAAAGCAGCCTGTGCACAGAGTTTGCTGAACTTGCTTGCATTTTTCCAAGGCAGCCACAGGAGATAGTCATAAAAACTGTTCAAGTAAAAAACCTAGTCAGCCTCATCTGAAGCTCTTACTCTTGTCCATGATGTTCTGCTCCAGCGTCTGTGGGTCATGAGACACTGCCTGATCCAGGTACTGCAGAAGTTTGCTCATGCTGGAAACTGGGATTCCAAAGGACTGAACAAAGAGAAGCAGCTGCTGTGGCTCCAGGTCCTGCAGGGCTGAAATACACCAACACCGAGTCCTCAGACCTCCAAATTGCCCACGGAGGGTCATCTTTATTACCTGATCTTTGTGCTTCTGGCTGGACCAGCAGTGACACATTAATGATAGGGCTGCAGAGAGCCTAAAGCTAGAAGTCAGACAGCTGCCTACTATGTTTTCTTCCCTCTGCAAATCATTGCCACCTTATTGCATCTTCCAGTTAATTCACTCACTGGCTAATTTGATCCTTTGTTTAATTTTATTAGAACCTCAGTAACACAATCATTTGTATTAAAAAATAACTTCCACCCTATCGGTTGATGGCTGCAGGCAGGAATTACTGAATAATTCAATCACTGGCTATAGACAGCTGTCATTTAATTAGTAAAATGGGACAAAAGCTCTGAATACCAAGAAGAGAGCACAGACAAGAGGTGCAAGGACCAAAGCAACTACAGGTCTAGGGATTTCTACACTGCAAGCACTGCATGCCCTAGGGAAGCAGCGCTGTGCTTCCTGTCTGGTGACTGCATAGCTTAGTTCCATCTGAATTGCTGTAAAAGAGATGGGGCTCCAATTCAGAGTCCCCCCTTTCCTTTAAAATACACAGAAAGCACAATATCCATATAGACTCGCTCCCCTACTTTAGAAGTAATAGTGACTGATTGACCCACCGAAAGGCATCCAAGTAGGATGGGCTGGGCACACTTGAGCACTCTCCCTTTCCTTTCAGGAGGGTCTGAAACACCAACAAAGAGGCCACAGGCTCACCTGCATCCACAAGCCGCGGGACCTCAGAGCGGATCATGCGCAGCTTCAGCCAGTCAGGGAGCAGCAGAGCCTCCTCTGAGGTGTCAACCAGGAAAGCAGTAGGAAGGGGCTTTTTCTCCGGGAACCATATATCCAGTAAGGTATAAAAATCACCATCCCCTGCTTAAGAGTGGATACAAAATTATTTCCCATGTTCACAAACACCTAGACCACCCTGCCCTTCTCTAGCAAATCAATACACCAGAACACACCATCGTTTTAATATTTCCTGCTGTCTGCAGAAGGCAAAAAAAAAAATCAGCCTGCAAATCCTTCACTCTCCGCAGCAATATTCTGATAAGTCTTACAGCTGCAAACAAGTACTGCAAGGGACAAGGCTGTGAGTAGAAGGATTAACATCAGTCTGACCTGTTAGGAGATGGCAGATAAAGAAAAGGCTCTCTATATTGCCCATAAGCCCCTGAAAAAATCTGAGCATACTTCACTAACCTTGAGGTGGCCCCAGTGTCAGGAGAATAACCATGGCATGAACCACAAGGATATGCATAGTAGCTGTTTCCCCACTAGTCCAACGAAGGAACACCTGATCCTGGGACTCCGACTGCAAAAAGGCAGAAAAAGACAGGATGAGCAAAGGTGGGGAGAGAAAGAAGAATGAAATCTTTGAGCTACAGACGAAAGGAGAACATAAGGATGGACAAATTTAGTCAGATCAAAGTTCCCAATATGTTCAACAGTGGCCATAAAAGATTCTTGAGGAAAAGTTAAAAAAGCTTTTTATAAACACATACGCTTGGCTCTGATAATTATCTTGGCATCCAATTATTTTCAGATCAGGGAACTCTTGAACCAAAACTGGTTTATACATAGTCAGTAACCCACAAAGGGCTTCTCCTTTGTTAACATGTCCAGTTTCTGTTACTTGCTCAAGAGGGGCAGGGAGCACTCACCCAGCTGTACACCTCCTCGCCCTCCTTGCTCTGCCGCATGCGCTTGATGTAGCGAGAGAAGATGGAGAGAAGAGCCACGAGCACTGCATCTGATTCAGCACTGTAGGAGAGCTTGGAGAAGAGGTGGGACATGATGGTGGAGCGCTCCACTATCAGTCGGGCTACATCCTGCAAGGGAAAAAGACCCATGAGGTCTTTACTCCTGTTTTGTTGCATCGCATTCTATGGTTTCCACCACCAGCCCAGTTAACACCACTCTGGAGATCAACATGTGAAGTCAAGAGTAGAACTGACACAACAGGGAAAAGGCCAGTGCTTTGCAGGCACCTTACAGTATCCCCAGCTGAGCACAGCTGCATTCTGATGCATCCCACTACAAAGTAAGCATCTACATAGTAAAAATCTGCATTTCTCTGAAGAAAAAAATCTACCGACTCTTATAGTTTAACCTCCACGTGTCTAAACAGACCTATGGAGGCAGGACCAGTATATGAGCCTTAAAAGTAATGAAAAAAAGCACCTAGAGATAGAACAATGAAAGAAAAATCATTGTTAAAAAACAAACAAACAAACAACTACCAAAAGCTTTTTAAAAAAATTAAAAAAACAAACCCAGAAATCTAGCTTTGGTCATAGGCGAGTGCATGTCCCACCACTAACATTCCTGACTTCCCATTCTCTCCCCAGATACATGTGACTGCAGGTTTAGCACCTCCTTGCTTATAAAACATTGCCAGGTAGTGGGATTTCCTTCAAACCACTGTCCACCCTTGCATTCCCCATTGCACCTCACAGGCTGCTGGATTGGAGGTTATTGCTCTGCTATCATTTCATGATATGACCTATAGACACAGGTTGCCTTTCAACACATACACAGAGACACAAACATGCAGTTATCAGAGTCACATGCTCCCAAAAAACTCATCCTGCTGGTATAGCAAGTCCCATGCCTACCACTGTCTTGGGACATGCCACGTGTCCCCCACACAATCCCTCCTCTCACCAGAGCAAGGTCGTTGTGCTGTCCCTGCTCCTCCACTGGGGCGTGCTGGGAGAGGTACACCAGGTAAGCACTGATGGTCTGGGGATCTGTCTCCATGTGGATGGCCTAGAATAAAACTTCCTTTCATCAGAAATACAGATTTAATGAAAACAAGCATCAGCATAAGAAAAATTCTTCTGCAAGTATATAAACACATTGATGACACACCCAGATGGTTTGTTCAGATTTGTTTTAGCATGAGTAGAAAAAGAATAAGCTGGACACTCATGCCTTCAGCTGCCAACACCCACCTGCTGCAAAGCCAGAGCTGTTGTTGCTCTCACACTGTCGAACAGTGGCAGCCTCGGGAGGTCCCTCAGCAGCCACTGATATCCCTGCAGCAGCTCGGAATCACCAGAGTCTTCTTCCATGGGGTGATCTTTCTCCTCTCCATCACGCATTCCTCCTTCTGACAGCACCAAGGAAAGGCCCTGCAGAAGTCACACAAACACAGCTGTTGCATTTGAAGCCACTGCTGGACTGCTAGTTTCATACTAGTGAATATAATAGAAACAAGCTTCAAACTCCATGGAACGATCCAGATGCAGCACACAACAGGTTGCATCTCTCATATAATGTGTTCTCTTGACAGATACTCTGCTTGAAGTTTCAGTCTTCTCTGAGCATAACCTTTCTGAGCTCCCTGCAATTCTCTTTGTCTTGACTATGCTCTAGAGCACCAGACACTCACTCATTTACACTCCCCACAGACAACAGCCTCTGCCAATTACTCCCTGTAGCACACGATCTGCTGAGTCTACACCTGAACTTCACAGGAAACAGAGCAAAATCCAGCTCTGTCTTGAGAAAAAGTACAACTTGGCTGTTGAACAAAAACTTGTGAGCAGCAGGGAGCAGAAGTGCATTTGATGGGGTTTGGAGATTGAGACAAGTCAATCTCCAGTGAAGGAGGATGACATGAAACAATTTCATTTTGCTGGCTCTGAACTCAGGATAATCCAGGGCTCTGGCCTTGGCTTCTAACACACCCCAGTCAAGAAGATTTTCATTCTGCTCACCTTCATGGCCAGGACCCGTGAGGCCACTTGGGAGGAACTCAGGCGTCGCAGGAAGTAGTCAAGCACCTCGCAGGTTGTCTGTTCATCTGCTTTGGGACCCAACAGCAAGTCTTGCAAGCGTCCAAGCAACTGCCTCTGTTTCTGTTGTCTCTGCGGAGAAAGAAGTTGGCCTGTTCAGTGAAATCAAATCTGGGATGCACAGAAAGTAGGTAACAGAAGGGATTCCCAAGAGACTACTCACCTGGCGTTTCTTGGCACGCTGGTCCTTACTCTCACCCTCCTCTTCTTCTTCACCTGAGGTTGATTCATCAGCAGCATCGTGAAGCAGGAACTCACAAAGGCACTGCACGGGTAGGACGTCCAAGGAGCCCTCGCTGGACTGAACCAGATCTGCCAGCCATGGCATTGACTGCGAGGAGGCCTAGGGAAAAGAAGAGTGACAATATCAGAACATGGATGCATCACACTGATCATTTAATTCCTGAGCAATATACCACCTTCCCCTGCATCTCTTTTGCCCCTCACTCAAGTTTCAGAGGCAGGGGATCAGATCCCAACACAGCCCACCTGTCTTTGAATGATGTTGAGGAGAAAGTCAGGATGACGACTGCGACAGAGAAGGTGGCCCAAGCGAAGTGACTGGTTCAGGCTTTTCACTTGTTCCAGGACATGTGGTGGAGGTCTGCGAGGGGGGCCCCTGCCAGAGAAACAAGAAGTTATCCACAGGCTGACAGACTTTCACTCTAGTATGATGAGGATCAGTCAGTTCAGCAGTGCACAAGGGACACATGCAGGTAGCAAGAGAAGGACAAGAACCAAGTGTGACACATATCGACGTGTGCAAGGCCAGGTTGGACAGGGCCCCAAGAAACCTGGTCTAGTGGAAGGTGTCCCTGCCCATGGCAGGGGGATTGGAACTTGACAGTCTTTAAGGTCCTTTCCAACACAAACCATTTTGTGATTTTATGATCCCGTGGGCTACCAAACTTCAGGGTTCTTCTTGCCCACATCAACTACCCTGTAGAGCAGTAGGGTTTCCTGACTAGTGCTATATAGAATTTTATGATGGCATCAGAATGCAAAAGGTTACTTACTGAGGGTCCAGACTCGTCAGCTGGGACAGCAAGAGGCTGCTGCTCTCTGTAATTGTTTGTTTTGTGGATGCAGCAGCCAGATGGCCCTCAAATGCAAGAATCTCCTGTTTTTCTCTCTGGGAGATTTGAAGTTCACGATTAATCATCTCCGTGCGCGTCTCCTCATCCGTCAAGGTACATTGAGGATAGGAATAATTACTGAGAAAATAAGTGAAAAAAAGGAAATAGTTATCTTGTTCTATGCAAAAGTCATGAACCATAGTCAGAAAGAACCCAGGACATTGGCTCTGACAGACAACATAGAAAAAATAAGGCAGTTTCCCAATGGAGCCAGGAGACTGAGACCTTTTCCGCTAAGCACATCACAGTCAACCTCCCCTTTTTCTCAGTTTTATTCCCTTACTTATAATATTTCTGTTGAGAGAAGGCACTTTTCTCACTCCAACTGCAGTGCTGCTGCTTATTTTAAGCTTATTAAGACAGCTTATTTTACACCAGTCCCACTGGAAAGGAAGGAGCCACATGGCACAAACGTAAATCAGAAATATGTGTTTTCAGTGGTCTATTTGATTTATGTAGGGATTTAACCATACTAACTTGGTCATGACCATTTCCATGAGCATCTTTAGAGAAGGGTACTCCTCCCACGCAGCCAGACCTGCAGCAGAGAAGGACAATCAGGAATACAGGAAAAAAATCAGGGCCTTTATATATATTCTAATGCATTCCAAGGTGGGGAAACACAAACTCAATTGAGAACAGTTCATAACATTTAGAACACAAACAAGATAATTCCAGCCACATGCTAGTCCAAATCCCACCTCTGTGTATTTTTGCACCCACAGGTAATACACAGTTATTTAACTGCAGTTACCTCACCAACCCAGCACAGGCCTTGCACACAAGCAACCGGACTCCAGCAGAAAGCACCTGGGCCAAGTTTTGCAGCAGAACTAGTATCCTGAGAAATGTCTACACTCACCAATGTTTTCAGGATTGAATGCAGCCACTACAAGCAGGAGAGGCCAGGCTTTCCAGTAGAGAGTAGAAATAGCTAGATTTGGAGGCTGGTACCTGCAAAAGCCATCAACAGATAGAAGTGGTCAAATTTGGTTCCTTAAGCCCATCTCAAGTCTGCTTTTCTCCTTAATCATGCACTGTTTAGATTCTGTCAGCTCAGTGGTTTTCCCAACAAACAAACACAAAAAAAAAAAACCCTCAAGAGGGACAGCTGAAGGTTCAGCTGAAGATTTCTAGGGCAGAAAGGTCAGAGTCCTTGCAGAGCAAAGTTCATTCCATAACTCGGGTCTTGATTGCTCTAGAGAAATTCCCACCTAAACATGACCCTGAAAAAAGTCTCCTTGTCATTCTGTTATTACAAATTGTAGTAGAGAAAAGCGTCTTAAAATCTATGAGCAGGTAGTGTTAGTCAAGGTGAAAATGAGCCAGATCACAGCAAGATTATCTGTGTGATGTCTTACCCTGGGGGTAGCTGGATATTCTCTGGATGGTGATAAGTGCACAGATTTAAGACTGCATCGATCAGCTGGATTCTTTCTACCCTCAGGACCTCGACATCTGGAGGAGAAGAAAAGACTGAACAAGTTATTGACCTGTCTACTTACCTGAAAGTCCTTCAAGAAAAGCATCACAGTATAAGAAAAATTTTACTTCAAGCAACTATATTATTGTGGGCTTGCTCATGATATTACAGAAACAAAAAACAACAACATTTAGAGAGCAACAACACTTAAAAAAAGCTCCAAGTCAATATATAAGGATATCAAGCTTTTCAGCTGCAATTCGGTTTAAATTCTTTAGGGTAGTTTTTTCCCCAAATGTATCCAATATACTTGTAACTTTTTCAGAACTCGAATACACTCCTTCAGCTGAGGAGCGAATCTGCTCAGAACTTCTGGGGCTCAGAGGAACTAAAAATGCATTTCAACTTCGTTGCAAGTTTTTAGACTCCCTTTAACTTAACTCTGAGTCTTCCAGCATTTGAAATGGTGCAGCATTTCCCCTCAAATCTACCACAAACATGCACAGCTCAGCTGAATGGACATATTCCTCAGTGATGCAGGAATTTAGACAAATGCTAAATGGATTCATAAAAGCATAAGAGTAAAGACTGCTTTTGTAACTGCTATTCTGTAAGTGTTTGAATTATGGACTTGGGAAGAGCACACAATATATTGGTTAATTAGTTTGATTTCCAACCATTCCATTTTTGCATAGCCTTAAAATTTCATTTTACAGTATGTATAAAGGATTAAATTGAATTTAAAAACGCTGACTCAAAACTCTGGGTGGTTGTTCACAGCCCTTCATCCTCAACACAACCAATAATTTCCCAAACACTCCACGCTACAAAATTAGTAACAGTGAGAAACAGTAAGAGCAAATAAGAAGCTTCTCTAGTGAGAAAGCAACAGCAGTACATGTCTGGCTTTGAGCCAAATGCTTGGCCATCATGACTAAAATATGCTTTAAGTGACGCAAAGGCTCTTGTAGGCGGTAGGAGCTGTCTCAGCCCTGGGTGGCAATAAGAGGACATAGAGAGAAGCAACCACTTGCTGGCTGGAGCTTTGTGCAGCCTCACCATCTGCCTGCACAGCTGCAGCCCGCTTCACCAAGTGGTCAGCGAGCTCCATGGCATCCGCGGGGCCCAGGGGCAGGTCCCGCGACAAACCGATCACCAGGATCCGCATCAGTGTGTCCTCCAGGATGGGCACCTCGGAGCACAGGCGAAGGAAGAAGCTGCAGGAGGCACGAGACATCAGTCACACTTCTCTGGACAGTAGTGTGAGGGCTCCTGAACCCTTCACAAACCCTAGAACCCTTCTGAGCACAAGATACATCACAGTTTAGTTTACAATATCTTCCCTGGTCTCCAGATCCAAATGCAACTATGTGAAATAAATTATTATTGGAATATCAGTTGCATTGCCTTGTACCTCCACACTTCAGCTTGCTTGAGTCTGAGCTCCCTAACGTTACCCCAGTAACCCACACAGTGCAGGGCTGTCCTCCTTACAACTACAGCATCAAGATACAGAACAGCTTGGCACAGGGAACAGGAATGAAGGAGAAAGAACAGATGGAGAGTGGAACAACACCCCTCAATTTCACAGCAATGTGACAGATGAAGAAAATCTAAGCACAGTTCCAAGCATTTCCAACACAGAGCTATATAAGGATCACCAGAAAACACCCATTCCTCTGCCTCCAGCTACAGCAGCTCCCCACCTGCACCCGTTACGGGAGGGGCACTCACTTGCGGTCACTCTCAGGGGGCCAGTTGTCCCATTTGTAGTAGGTTTCCGGCTGTTCTGTGAAGAGCACCTTGTGCAGGCTGTAGAGATGAAGAGGACAGTAAACACCATCTAAGTGAGGCTCAAGAACACATACAACAGTTCAGTCTCCCCAGACTCCTGCTAATGTTCCCACCCCACACGTGAAGGAGCCTCCTCAGATAAGTGAGTCTAGCAAAGGTAACAACGTGAATCAGAACAGAGAGGACTATACAGTATGGGCCCTGGGCTTTTATACCTTCAGTAACATATCCTGCTTACTATTAATTCTGGCTTAACATGCCTCAGTAATGTCTTGTACCAAGACTCCAGGACAGGAGTCTGTCCTGGACAGAGGACAAGAGGCAAGCAGAGAAGACAGAACTATCTGCGGAGCCCTCAACCCTACAGCCTAAAAAAGGATGTCAGACAAAAAAACAAGGGGTCCACAGGGATTGTGTTTGGTCAGATAATTAGAAATCCCCTATTGAGTGGACACAAATAATACAAATCGGAAAGATTTTCCACTGTCATGTATTTCTGGTAAGAGGATGCATCTGAAGGAATTTCAGAGAGGGAGACAGTCTCAGCCTGAATCCTACTAAAACTGTTTCTGCTACTTGTCTGATAAGGGCAGAGAAATCTAACCAAGCCCTGTCATATGCCTGATTTTTCCTAATATATCACACTGTTGGGGAAGGGACAGAGATGACCAGGTTGACTCTCACCAGTGCACATAGTCCTTTGGAGCCAGCTTGCTGATAGATGGAACAACTGTATGAAGCCACCAGACAGCATCACGTTGGATAGCAGCGATTTGGTTTTGGAAAGAGCGCAGCACTTCCAGGTCTGAAAAACAGTCAGGTCACAAAGTACACACATACCAAGAGCCCCATCAGGAGCCAAGCAGTAGTTAGCAGTTTCAAGAGCAGACAGGTACCAGGGCTCTGAGGCATCACAGAATGGTTTGGGTTGGAAGGAACCTTAAAGATCATCTCATTTCAAGCCCTGCAACATAGGCAGGGATACCTTCCACTAGAGAAGGAGAACCAGAGAAGGGGAGTAGTATATCAGAGAGCCTTGAGCACCCCAGCACCGACAGCACATGTATTTTGCTTTCTGACATATGCTGCAGCAAAACCCCCAGCATGTAGCACAGGTGAATTAGCTTTGTGAGGAGAAGGCATCTGGGCAGTCACTTCAGTGCCATCCCAAAGGCCTGTGTTCTCAACTCACAGGTACTTGGTAATCCTTACAGCTGCCCCTTCAAGATTAAGGTTCCCCCATACAGAGCTCCCTTTCCCCAGCCTCTCAACCACTGCTTCCATAGATACAAGAAACACCCAGCCACACAAATGCCACATCTCTTGTCTCTGTCAGTCTCAGGATGATAGCAGGTTCCCCCATGCCTCTATTCAGAATGGAGGCTTACACCCTTTCCCAGCCCCAGCTGCAATGTTCCCCCAACATCAGAGGCAGATATCTGCCAAGCTGCCCATCTTCAGAGGGAATCTAGGTTCTTCTGCTTACTCTTTTTCTCTCCTTTATCCCAAGCAATTCCAGCCTCCTTCACCTGGGCTGTGATACCAAGCATCATGGAGACAGCTAGCAGATCAGTTATATGGATGACAAAACGCTCCTTAAAATAGAAAAAGAAAAGTGAGTTGAATCAGCAATATCCAAAGCTGCCTTCTGGAAGTGTTTTCTCATAAAAAATGATGATCATGGATGTTTGGAAATGAAATACGAGAGTGCTGCTATGAGACACACAAATAGTGACTCACTCAGATACCAAAGAGCAAAAGAAAGAACGTTCAGAAAAGCAGATACAAGAACAGCCCAGTACATGACAAGAGTCAAAAAGTGGTACCTTGAATTCCATTTCTGCATACAGGGCCTCCTTGCGTTCCTGCATAAGACCCAGACAGAAGGCCTGGAAGTTGATCTCATGCTTTGTCTGTTTGATGATCTCTCGCAGCAGAGCCCGCGAGGCCCGCAGGTAATCGTCCTTGGTGGTCAAGAGGTCCTGGAACACCATTGCCAAGTACTGGGGCCACACAGAAAGAGAAAACCTTCAGTGCACTGTAATGAATCTGCATCCACAAAATGAAGACACAAGGAAACCTCGCTGGTGGTGTCCTGTCCTCCAAACTGTAATAAGCTTCTCTCATGAAACTGTATTACCACAAGATTGGTCACCCAGAATGTGGGAGTTAGAAAATGCCCATGTATGTTTATTTCTACCAAAAGTAATAATAATATAATAGTATGGTACAGATCAGACAGCTGTCTGTGAAAAGATTCATCTGAGCCTCAACTCAACTATATCTGTGGGGTTCTGGGGTCACCATCAGTCACACAGGACACTGCACCTACCTTTGGAGCTTGCTCTGAGCTGTGCTGAAGCACAGTATACAGGATCTGCATGTTGTTGGGATTTCTTGCATTTGATAGTTCATTGAAAATCACAAACTTAATGGTGGTGCCTAGGTTATCCCTGTGTGCATTCAGCAGTTCTCTGCAAGGGAAGACCAGAGATACCTGAACTGACATTTCATTGCAGCTGGACACACTGTTCTTACTTCTCTTTGAACTATTTAGCACACAAAAGTGAAAAGGATGAAACAGCACATATGTCCAACAATATCAAAGGACTATTGAAAGACTTCCAGGACAATGAAATTCATATAAATGAACACAGGACACCCCTTAGTCCAAGCTGGTATTTAAAACCAATCAAGGCCAGACACATCTTCCACAGTGCTTTCTCTGACAGACCCAGTCACTCACCTGACACACAGCATGTAGTGGTTGAGAAGGACTTTTGGCTTGAGACGAATCTTGATCAGGTTGGAGATAACTTCCATGTCCTCTGAGCTGTGGGTGTTGCAGTTCATGCAGACTGACATCAGCAAGTCCTGAGCTGGCTTGGTCAACTGCAGAGGAAGAGCAGAAAGGCTCCAGTCACTTGCCATTACAGATCAGAAACTTAAGTGGGATACAGTATGCAGCCCTCCTGCCTGGATTTCACACCAGAGTTGTGTTTCAGCAGCTCCTATCCTTACCTTTGGGTTCTGCAGCCACATCTCCAGCCTCTGCACAGCCATCTGACGCACCTCTTTGTAGCCACAGGTTGCTGTCAGCAGTCGAAGAAGGTTCCTGGAGACATTGTCCATGGGCTGGCGCCGGTTGAGCTGGTCCCGCAGCATGTCTAGGACATATTCCTCCACACTCTCTGCAAGGTCTTCATACCTGGACCACACAAACTGCACTTTATTCATTTCCACACAAGCTAGTGCAAAGATCAGCATTCTTTCTTGTTTGTGGTATACATTATGAACAAATAAAATCTACTCTTTTCTTCTGGAACCAGTTTTATCCGATGCTCAACATCCCCCAGCAGGTGCCACAGGACAGGTAGTGCAGAGAGGGAGCTCTCTGCCACAGCTCTGCAGGGTGGGTGAGTGCAGACACATCTGCCACACGGCTGTGTCAGGAGAGGACAAGGCACTGTACCTGGGCATGAGCTGGCCCGCCTGCTCTGGGCTCATCTTCTCCTCTGCAATCAGCAGCTCACTCTGGCTATCTTCCTCCTCTGTCATGGAAGGGTGTGGGCTACTCCCTGAGAGAGACACAGCACACTTCATGAGACAACACCCCTTTCCAGAGATCAATCACACTGAAGGAGGCCACAGTCAGTCATGTCCTCACACCGCAGCACATACACAGGCCCACTTTTCACTACCCTCGAACATCCCCTGGATGTGAAAGAGCCTTAAAGAGAGGAAATGCAGTGGCTGGAACTCAAAGTCTGGTCTACATGACTCCATTCAATAAAAAACTATTCTCACAAGTCACTAAGTGCAGCAGGCTCCATCCTCTCCCTGAACCTTTGTTCCTGGTTCCCAAACATCTTCTTACCAGCACTAAGGTCCCCTCCGCTACGTCCAACTTCTCCATGCAAGAGCATGGTCTTAGGAGGCATCTTTGTGTTAAAAGCTGTTTGGATGTTATCCACAAATGTCTTGCAGTGAGGGCTGTCCACCCAGATGCGCTCCCCAAGGGAGTCCTCAATGTACACCTGCAGAAGGGAACACAATCCATGTTCATGCTTCTTTTTTAACTGATTAATCGAGGGAATATTTGTGAGTTTTTAAGGATTTCCAATATGCAAATGCAAAGTAGGAAACTAGCATGACCACAGATGAAAAACAGACCAGATAACTGCAGGCAAGTCACATAAGAGCAAAACCCCACAGGACACTGGCTACCCCCTTCCCTATAGCAGGAATAAATCCACTGCTGTTCTCCTATCCCAACACACACACACCTCCCAACTCTGGCTGATTTCACCCAGACTGCCCACCACACAGAAGCCTCCATGGTTCAACAACCTTGACAAAGATCTCTGGCCAGTTCTCATCCTCTTCATAAGCTGCCATGAGAAGGTTGCAGGCCAAGACTGACACGAGGCTATTCCCTTTGGCTTTGAAGTTGATGGAGGCATCTCTTCGGAGGAGGCTGCACAGCGCCTGGAATGTCATCCACAAAAAATAAAATAAACAACTCATCTGGCAAGAAAGCATACAGAGAAGCTGTAGAAAGAGAAATACAAATTGCAGCAGCTTGCAACAGAGTTCTGGCATTTACAAAGATATCAGAGGTCTATTATTTACAAAGCCATGCTCTGACCTGAGAGAGCAACTCTACTCACAAGCTGGCAGCAGGGATGCATCAGTAAGTTCACAAGTCCTCACCTCAATAACCCCTTCGGTGGCAAATATGTTTGGTTTGATTTTTGCCAGGTACATGAGGCTCAGGTACAGCGTGGTGTCAGGTTTGGCTCTGTTCATCTTCAGCTGCTTCACAGCTCCACACAGCACCCCCTCAATACGGTCATCGTTGCCTTCTGCTTCTGCTGCCTCAATCTCATCCAACAGCACCGTGGGGACAACTGCAAGCACCAACACACAGGCATCAGCATTACCCTCATGTGAAACAACCTGCCCTGAGATGCTGCAGGACAGCAAAGCATGGACCAGCTCACCTACAGCCCCTGCCACAGCTTTTTCCTACTCAACTGCCACTAAAAGTTTTGTTTCACACCTGACAATGCCCCTTGATTATCTTTTCATGCTAGCAGACTCCTCTGCAAATGTATCAAACACCAGAAATGGAATGACAATTCAGAAGGCAACATTCAGACCTGGATTCTGCTAAAGAAATATGTGAATAAAATACCACAATCCAGACTCAGAGATTTCCTCAGGGATTATTTCAGATGCTGCTATTAAACAGCTCTCAGACAGAATGACCGCAACCCAATGCAAACAGAGGAGAAAACTGATTTCAGCCCTATATACAGCAGAGGAAATACAGCGTAGGGGCTTCAAGAAAGGCTCCAGGGAAAGAAGAACAGAAGTTTCTCCCAGGCTTCCTGCGAGGGCAGGAGCACAGCGAGGCCTCACCTTCGATGGGGATGACAGACGGCTCCTTGATGGAGGGTGAGATGGCTCTTTTCTCCGCCACGGCCGCCTCTGCCAGGCGGCCCAGGGCGCTGAGGGGCGGCGTGGAGGAGAGCTTGGGGCGCTTGGTGAGCCCGGGCAGCCCCGCCGGGCCCGCCAGGGAGGCGGCCGCGTCCCGCTTGCGCTCCGAGGGCAGCCCGGGCGGCGCCGGCTTCAGCAGCGCCACGGCCGCCTTGCCCTCGCCGCTCTGCCCCTTGGAGCCCAGCGCGATGAAGTCTCCGGGCGGCGGGTGCGCTGCGAGGGGAGACACGGGGACAGTGAGGGACAGTGACAGTGACAGAGAGAGCAGCTCCCCGCCCGGCCCCGCGGGACTCACCGGAGGGCTTGGGCACGGCGCTGGGCCGCCGCACGGCCGCCGCCTTCGGCCGGTTCATGGCGCCGCAGAGCACCGGCCCCGGGACAGACCGAGCGACGGACACCCGGGACCGAGCGACGGACGGACGGACGGACCGACGGCCGCTACACGGAAGCGGAAGCGCCGCTCTGCCGCTCCAGGGCGGCACCGCCCGCCCCGCCCCGCCCCGCCGGGCAGCGCCGTCTGCCGGGCCGGAGGGGGAACTGCACCCCCGGCGGGCGCGGTCGGGAGAGTCTTGGGGGGATTTGGGGATGCTGAGGCCAGGGAGGGGCTGGGACTGGGGGGATTGAGACTGGGGGCTGTTTGGTGGTGCTGATTGCGGGGGTCTGGGAATCAGAGAGGGGAGTCAAGGGGCTGGGATCGGGCGCTGGATTTAGGGGTTGAAATTAGGGGCTGTTGGGTGATGCTGGGCTGGGTCCCCTCTCACAGGCAAGAGGACAGAGCCTCAAGCTGCACCGGGGAGGTTTAGGTTTAGGTTGGACATAAGGGGGAATTTCTTCACAGAAAGGGTGATCAAACATTGGAATGGTCTGCCCAGGGAGGTGGTGGAGTCATCGAAGAAATGACTGGATGTGGTACTTGGTGCCGTGGTCTGGTTGACAAGGTGGTGATGGGTCACAGGTTGGACCTGATGCTCTCTGAGGTCTTTTCAAACCTAATCGATTCTGTGAATCTCTGACTGTGCGGTCTGGGATCAGAGAGTCAAAGGAGTGGGGTGGGGGCTGGAGTCAAGGGCTGAAATTGGGGAGCTGAGAGTAGTGGCTGAAATTTGGGGTCTGGGATGTGGCACTTGCATTAGAGGGGTTGGATTTGGGCTGAAATTGAACAGCCAGAATCAGGGGGATGGAATCAGGAGAACTGAGGTCACGGACGTAAGTTTGGGGTTTCCACGGCAGCTGGCTGCCCACCCTCTCTCCCTCATGCCACCCCTTCTGTCCCCACATCATACGCCCATGACAAGCTCTCCACGTGCCTTTATTGCAGCAGGGACCGTGGGTGCCCACACCTCCACCCACACTACCCACCTGGGGCCACGCGGGAGGCACCTGAGGGCCAAGCCCCCATCCCACAGCCCCTGTCCCCAGCCTGGGGGGGGGACACACAGCAGCAGGTGACAGTCCCCAACGCCTCCTCCACAGCAGCATCCCAGCTTCAGGGGCTGGAGCACCAAGCATCTCCTGGACGGGTGGTCTTGGCAAGGGTGGGTGACCCCATGGCCCCCTGCTCACAGCCACTGCAGGGAGAAGCCCTGGCTGAGGCTGATGCCGAGGTCACTCACAGTGAGAACCTGGGGAGGGAGAGGAGACATTTTGGGGTACAGCCTTGGCTGGAGGGAAGTGGAGAATGCCTTCCCCTACCCAGCCTGGCTGAGCTTCACTGCCCCTGAACCCTGGCGTGGCAGAAGAGCCACACTATGTCCTCACCCACCTCTTTGGTCACCAACCTTGTGACCCTTAGGGCTAGAGGAGGCAGGGTGGAGCCCCTCAAGATGGAGACTTCCACCCAGGACAGGGCACCCCAAGACGAGGCTGTACCTGGTTGTCCAGGTAGGAGAAGGGCTTCTCCTGGCCATTCAGAAGGACCTTGCTGGGCAGCTTCTGCACCCCAAAGATGCTCAGTGTGCCAATGGTGACATTGGTGGCCTCAGTGCTGCCATGGAGGACGGTGGAGGTGAAGATGTTCTGCAGGAGGGGACACCATGAGCTCAAGGTGGCCAGATGCCACCGGACCCCCCACTCCTGCCCTCCCCACCACATCCCACCTGCGTGACATTGAACACCAGGTAGGAGTAGCTGCCCCGCTCGAAGGTGTCCAGGCTCTCCCCATCATCCCAGAAAAGGTCCCCCCAGGCAGTGGCACTCGAGGACAAAGCCACGATGAGGCGCAGGGGGTTGCCTCGAGTCTCCTCGCTGGTGGTCCCTGGTTTCTGGGGTTCAAAGACATGGGTTCTGTAGGGCTATGAGCACTGGGGATGGGGGTCTGGGAGCTGAGGTGCTGGGGGACAGCACTCAGGGAGGTGACGGGTGGGCACTCACCTGGGTGGGCAGGATGGAACCCTCCCGGATATGCAGGTTGAGGTGCTCCAGGGGGGCTGACATCTTCAACATCTCCCCACTGCTGTTCACTGAGGAGCCCTGGGCAGGTGGTGAGAGATACAGGTGTGAGGGAGTCAGGGGCACAACAGGGTTCTCAGGCATGGGTCTGGGGAGCAGCCATCCCCACCCCTTCCTCCATCAGGGCTCGCTGGGCTCAGCCATGGTTTCCCACCCGCAGTCCCGAGATGGTTAAGCAGGGATGACCCAGTCCCTGGCCAAGTGCCATGGTGTTCCTCACCGTGTAGAAGTCGTACCACGTGCCTTGGGGGACATAGCCTGTGACCGAGTCCACCCCGGGCTCCAGCACCGGCGTCACCAGCAGGCTCCGGCCCCATAGAAATTGCCTGTCCAAACCCAGGGTGGCCACATCCTGGGGGAACCTGTGGCAGGATGAAGACACTGCTCGATCAGCCACTTCTCTGCGATTCAGTCCAAGCGTCTCCCTAGCTACTGGTGGGGATGGTCTTACTCAAAGAACAAGGGCCGAGCGACAGTGTCCCCTTGCAGGTGGGCATGGTGGAAAAGGGTGTAGAGGAAGGGCAGGAGGGAGTATCGGGTCAGCAGCACGTCCTTCATGGCCGTCCTGGCCGCAGGGCTGAACACCGTCGGGTCCTGGGCCTGGGGGAGATGCAGGGAGTCAGCAGCCATCCCACCCCAACCCCACCTCCCACACCCTGCATCCCCCATCCTGCATCCTCCATCTCGTGTCTCATATCCCCCATCCCACCCCTAGGACGCCTCCCACCGGGCACGCTGCCCTTGACCTTCTCGTTCTGGGTGTTGTGGTTGCGAGCGAAGGGGTAGAAGGCACCGAGCTGCATCCAGCGGGTGCAGAGCTCCTCCGAGGTGCTGCCAGAGAAGCCGCAGATGTCCGCCCCCACCAGTGGGATGCCAAAGAGGCTGAAGCTCAGCAGCCCTGAGGGCAGGGACAGTCAACAGAGCGCAGGGAGTTTCGGAGGTGTCTCCGAACAAGCAGAAAGCTCAATGGAGCTGGGAGTGCTGGTAGGGCACCTGAGTGCGTTCTGTGCCACCCACCTGGGATGGAGTAATACATGTCCTTCCACTGGCTCCGGTTGTCTCCCAGCCAGTGCCCTGAGTAGCGGCCCTGGCTGGGGAAGGTGGAGCGGGAGATGATGAAGGGACGCTTCCCCCGGATCTGGATCAAGGCACTGGAAAACAAGAGGGAGAGGAAGGGGCAGGAGGTGAGAGCAGCCCCCCAGGCATTTGCCTTATCCCACAACAGTTGAGGGAGAGGTCCAGGTTCAGCCCTGTGGCAGCCCTGCAGTGCTGGAGAGTTGGCCTGAGCAAAGGCTTGGCTCCAGGACCAGCCTCACCCACCCGTCCCTCCCAGAGCAGTTAGCTCCCCTCTTTTCCTGGGTCATTCTCACCCTGAAGGCTGCAAGCAGCCAGACTATGTCCCCTTGAAGTCAGGCACTCAAACTCCCATCCCCATCTGAGCAGGATTTTGCTCCACCCCATCCTCAGGCTGTCAGGAAGCAGGATGCTCAGGTACCTCGCTGTGGCTTTGGCTTCCATCAGCCCGTAGAGGTTGTGGAGATTGTAGTGCACCGAGGCTTTCTGCTTTGCTGAGGCACACACCGTCTTGGAGGAGAGGGAATCGCCCAGCACGGCTGCCAGCAGAGAGAGCCCAGTTGGCACCCGGTGGTGGTGGGGTTCAGGGCATGTGGGCCCCCCACACTTGCTGGCTCTGGGTCAGCCCTCTCACAGGAGCCATCACTGCCAGCCCAGTGCCAAAAGCTCACACAGATGGTCCCACCCTGCACCCTGACATGGCCCCAACAAGTGTGTAAGGCTTAGACACCGATACTGGCACATGCAAGTAGAGATGGAGACATTCAGGGTGTAAAACAGACAGAATGTCTTTTAGAAATGGTTTTCCCCCATCACACTCGGCAGAGATTTCAAAGCACGCAGTACATGCCAGCACAGCCTTGTATCTCATTTTCCTCCTTACCTGGAGTGTAGGGTGGGCTGTCGAGCTCTCCTGGGGGGCAGCCGTCTTCAGACCCATCCATGAAGTTGGATGGCTCATTCATGTCCTAAGCAAAGAAAATCGTGGAGCAATTTCAAGCATGTGGTTTTGGGCATTTGTGGATAGACCTGGAAAAGCTGCAGACAGTCCCCTGCAGCCAGGGCACACACTGGGTGTGAGCTGAGGTGCGGCAGGAGGCGACCCAGGGGCAAGGAGGGACTTACGATCCAGAGGCCATCGAAGGGCACATGGGCATGGAAGTGCTGCAAGTTCTCCAGCCACCACTGGTGCGTGTCTGGGTTGGAGAAGTCTGCAAAGGCAGTATAACCAGGCCAGACCTGCAGGGACACCACAAAACCACGGGTTCATCAAGCAGGTGATTTTTGGGGAGCTGCCACCGGGAACAGAGTACCACAGCATGGTGAAGTACCAAGGGGTGAAACAGGCAATAACCCAGAAATTAAATCCAGGCCAATGCTTTGAGTCCTGGATGCTACATACACAGCATACCCCTTCTTCCTCCACGGTACCAGGAGTATTGTGGTGCTGAGGACTCCCCACAGTGCGTGGGCAGTGACAGCTGAAGGAGCGGTTGCTCTCCCTTCACTTGCATGAGCCCTGACACCACCTTGCCCAGGGCATGTCAGGGAAAAGCCATGATTTCTCCATGCTTTGCCTCATTTCAGGAATTTTAGCCAATTAATTTTCCCCCACGTTTTCAGGCTACAATAAAACCCCCTCCTTGGAGATGGCGAGGGAGAGACGGTGGGAGCAAAGAGTTAGAGGGGTCGAACTGGGAGGGAACCACTGCGGAGCAGATCCGGAGATGCACTGTTCATCCCAGGCAACCTCCCCTCACACCAAAAAGAGGAAGGGAGAGAAATCAGATGACCAGCCTTGGGCAGCACTGCTGACTCTGTTAAGCTCATATGACTTCCACAGGCTCCTCTGTTGGACAGGGGCTGGCTCCTGGGGTTGGTGAAGACACCAGAAGGTGACACATGATTACAAGGGCTGAGCCAGGCTCTGGCAATTATCCCAGAGAAGTCTCTTGGTCACTTGTCTTTCCCTCTACAGTAAGGGATGAAATCCCAACCCTGCTATTGCATAACCCACAGGGCTGAGATTTCCCCCTGGAGCTCCTCACCTTCCCGATTAGCGGCTGCCCTTGGGTGGTGTTGAGGAACAAGCCCCGTCTCAAGCCTTCATCAAAAGGCCAGTAGGAGCCGTGAGGGTTGGTGCTGCTGATGCCAGGATCCTAAGGACAGAGCAGAAGGTTAGTGCCATTCCAGGCAGACCATGGCTCCTTCCCCTGGCCAGACCGGAGTGATTCACAGAAGACAACCCAGACAGGGTCAGCCAGAGCCCAGACACAGAGGCTGTTTGCCCCAAGGGGAACAGAAACTTGCTTGGATGCTTCCAGGCATGTTTTCTAAAATGCCACTTCTGTAAGTCCCCAGGACACATTAGGATGTTTTGGGGAGGGGGCGGACAAATACATGAAATCTTGCACTTATGCAAGAAATGTCAGGTCATGGACAGGCTTGGCTACTAAGGGGAGTTCAAAGGGGAGGAATCCAACCTTCCCCTGCAAGGACCCCAGCAAGCAGAACCCATGCCCCCATTCTTTGTAGAGGGAAGAAGGGAGATCCCAGCCAGGTCACAAGATCCTGGCACTCATGGGGATGTGGGAGCACCCGAGCTGAGCACCCACGAGTTAAACTGCCTGACCTACAGTTCCTCCATTCCTCCACCCATGGAGGTCAGAGGCACCCTTGTACCCCTGCAGCAGACAGGAGCATATCATGAGAACCCGGCCTGTGTGTCCGTGGTCCCTGCATTAGGGGGATTTCCAGTGGCAGTTTACAGCTGCCCATCCAGCACTGTGGGGACCAGCCTCCCACAAAAATTCTTGGGGCTGGGGTTGATCAGCTGGAATTGTGAGCATCCCTTACACCTCTGTCTTACACCTCACATTCCAGCTCTGCAGCAAAGACGGCACAGGGGGAGAGGAGGGGGAGTACCAAGATCATAACGTAGCGCTGCCCATGTTTGTGGAGGTCTTCCACCAGCGAGGGGAGGGAGGCAAATTTCTGGGAATCGAAGGTGAAGTCCCGGTACCCATCCATGTAATCGATGTCATTCCACTGTGCATCCTGCGGGACAGAGGCTCAGGGAGGAAGGATGGAGCCTGGACCCCCCACTCCACGGGTCTGAGGGATTACCTGGGGGATCTGGTAGTTCCTCATGGCTCTCACGGTCTGCCAGGTCCCGTTGCTGGATCCGTAGCCCCAGCGGCAGAGGTGGAAGCCGAGAGCCCAGAGGGGTGGCATGGCTGGGAAACCTGCAGTGGGAGAATGGAAGCATGGCTGGGGTGTCCCAAGATGACAGCAGCATCTCAAAAGGATAGGAAGGTAAGGGGAGAGGTGGGAAAAGGAGGTGATCGCTGCCCCCTGATGTGCTGGGAGGGCTGGGGGAGGCTGATCCCTCCCCAGCTGGGAGGGCTGGGGATGTGGTGAAGCTGGGGTGAGACGGGGATGTGAGCATGGGGAAGGTGCCTGCAGATAGCCATGGTGGGGTGCGGGCACTTACCTATCACCTGCTGGTACTGTTGGATGACCATGTTGGGATCGGGCCCCAGGAAGACGTAAAAATCCAGCACCCCTCCAATGGTCCTCCAGGTCAGGCCTGGAGCAGGCTGCAGGGCCACCTCTTTGAGGGGGAAGGAGAAGGGAAAAAGACAGTGACAACTGGGGAGCAACCTCCAGACCTCAGCCCACATGATGGGGACCAGGCAGCACCACAGGCAATGCTCAGGGGAATAGACAAATCCCTGCCTTGCACTCAGTGGATGCTAAATGGGTGTCTGGAAGCTTAAATTATCACAGCCCATGGGAGATCAGTGGTTTATGCTATCTTAAAAATCTGCTCTTTAAGCTCAAAGCTGCACCAGCTTCCACTGCTAGACCAAGATCAAGCACGTGCAGTGCAGTGCTTTCCTTCATGTTCTCCCCCAAAGCCCCCTCCTAAGTGAATCTAGAGCTACTCGTACAAGAGAGTGTGCGGGAGCAAGGCCTTTCCTGGGAAGGGCTTTCCACATGAATGAACCCTCGAACCTCAGCTCGGGTGGCTGCATCTCACACGAGCTCCTCTTCAGCAGCATGGCTGCAACAGATCCCAGCACAGCTGGAGCTGCCAGAGCCCCGGTGTGCACAGCATCGCCCCAGCTGGCTGCAAGCAGCAGCTGCTGGGAGGGTTGGGTGGTCACCGGTGCCGTCCCCGACACCGGGGAGCCCGCAGGAGCTGCTGTGTTACCAGCTGGCACACACGGGCAGATCCCACGGCCGCAGCTGGCGCGGCACAGCTGGGGAAACACGGGCAGCAGACGGCATCCTCGGCTGCACCCCAGCCATGCCACGCCGCCGGGCCTGGGGGCAAGGATGTTTCAGTGGAGGGGGGAATAGGCATGGACCTGCATGCAAGGCACTTGCTTTCCTGATGGCAACTCAGCAGCTGGGCGTGTGGTTAAACTGCTCGGCAGTTGCTAAAGAGCCTCGCTGTAGCCAGGAAACAGATGGCTGCGCTCAATAACGGAGCCATCAAACCACATCTTTCCCTTTTATGGCTTCCTCTTACCCCAGGTCCTCCACCAGGGACCAGCTGGCCTGGGGTCCCCTAACACACCTACCCATCGCGTTGCTGTTGAGAAGGAAAACCCCATGAGCATCTCCGCCCTCCTCCATCAGCAGGTAGAAGGGGTGAGCGCCGTAGAGGTTGAATGATTCCTGCAAGGAAGAGGTGCCAGGTAAGACAGCAGAGAGGGCAAAGCAGGAGAGCCCCATGTCACTGGGGGTGAATAAAAGGCCCCGAGCTGCATATGCTTCCACCACCTAACCAGGAACCTGTCACCCCCGTGGAGGACAAGGCAAGGGACGAGGATGGTTTCAGGGCTGGTGCTGAAGGCCATGAGAGGCTGCTTCTTCCTTGCCGTTCAGGGGCTACTGAGCTGGGCTGGGTGAGAGGGAAAGCCTCACCACAACACATTGCACGAGCAGCAGGGTGGAGCGGAAAACACCCGGTGCCCTCGGAGTGCCAAGAGCATTTTGCAATTGCTCTGAAATTCTCCCTGGCACATACCTGCCTGTCAGCCTTGATCATCCCCTGCCCCTCCCAGTGCTGCTGCCCACCCCTGCCATGTTTTCCCAGGGCTTGTCAAAGCACAGGAGAGCAGCACTCCTGCCCTCACCCCCTGCACCCCTCTGGGGACAGGACAGATGTACCGTGGGAGCGACGTCGCGTGCCCACAGAGTGAGGGTATTCCAGTCCAGGCTGTGCAGGAGGCTGCCACGGTGCTCCCCCAGCCCATAGAGGAACCTGGATGGGAGCGATGTGGATATCTGGAGAAACTGGTCAGCGAAGATCAAGGGGGCCACAGTGGTGTTGAGCCTGCCAAGGTTACATTGAGGAAAAGAGGGGGTCAAGAGGGGATGCTGGGACCCACTGGGATCCATTTGCCTATCAAAAACTGATCTCTTCACTCTCAAAACATCCCAAGGGCCAGTGAAGCAGCACGTCCCACCCCACATCCCACCCTAACACCTTAGGCCAGGAGTAAATTTGGGTCTGGCTGGAGGCAAGGCACAGCCTGAGCCTAAACTAGCCTGGCCCAGTGCGGCACAGCCTTCCCTTTGATACCAGAAGTTTCCACCCAGGTTATTATTAACCACCGAGGCGATATGGCAGTGGGGCTTCTCAGCCTGCTGTCACTGATAAGCAGCTCCCAAATACAGGACAGACCACAGTCACCAGCAAATGGGAAGGAGGACAAAAAGATGGGATCCCAAAACACCCTGACCATACATCGCCCAGCTGTCAGTGCTTGTCAACAGCTTAGTGTGGGCAAAGCTGTGGAGGTGACAGAGAGCAGTACAGCAAAGTCACCAGCAGTCCTTTTCCACAAAAAGCCTGTAACTGTGAATGTCCCTATAGTTTCAACAGCCAGGGAAACCTGAAAGAAGCGTGAAATGGGCAAAGTCACAACCCTTTGTTGGCCCTTTTCCTGAGCCACCATGCTGCTCATTGGTGATGTGCCAGGGACCTGCACAATGTTTGGCTGGTGTAGGACCTCGGGAGGAATCAGGGCACTGGGAGGTTTTTGGAGAGGTGCTGATCCCACCCAGTCCTGCCACGGCCATAGCAAGCACATGGCCAGCCCAAGGGGCCAGGAAGCCACGTGCTGCTGCATCCCCATGTGAGCACTGCTAAAAAGATGCAAGACAAAAAGCAATAACTGGCTGGAGATCTTGCAAGCATGGGTTTTCCCTCTGAAAAAACACTGGAAAGTGTGCTGGAGCCCGCCTAGGGTTGGATAAGTTTCTCCCCACCTGCCACAGGATGAGGAGAAGGTGGGATCTTACAGCACTGTCCCCGTTGCTGTGCGCCGCAGCAGCACCCCAAAGGGATCCCAGGAGAAGTTCAGACTGTAGATGGGGTTTTCTGCCCTCTTCATCGCCCGGGGAACATCAAGGGGAACCTCATACCGTGGGTTGGCCGCATCCGTTATCTGCAAAAGGGAGAAAAAGTGCTTTAAAGACCAACAAAGCAAGAAGACAAAGGGCTGGAGACACTCGTTGGCCCCACACAGCCATGCCTGGAGCACAGTAGCTTCCACACTCGGTCACAGCAGGGGACAGTTACCTGTGAGATGACAGGTTCAAGGGTTAGGAGGGCAGCCATCAGGAACCTCACCTTGATGTGTAGCCGTGTGTCTGTCTCGAACTCCACGTCCAGTCTCAGCATCTCAATGTCCCGGGGGTAATAGGCCTTCTCCCTTCGCACCAGCAACCCCACCATGCTCAGCGCTGTCTGGTTGAGACTCTCCAAGGTATAGCTGGGGAAGTCAGGGGGATAGAAGCACCAGGGCACCCCCTGCTTGCCCTCTGCCGGCAGAGGGCTCTGGATGAAGCAGCACCCTCGGCTTTCACAGAGCTCCTGGGTCACCACCACCTGCCGCTCTGGGTAGCAGTCGAAGCGATGGCTTTCAGGCACGAGGAGACATTTGGGGGGTGGGGTGGGTCCGAGCCAGCCCCCCGACACTTGCCGCAGCACCCAGACGGTGATGGTGCTCAGCAGCACGGCGGCCACCAGCAGCCCGCTGCCCACCCAGCACGGGGCCATCCTCCCACGGGCGGGGGGCATCGGGGCAGCCCCTTCCTCCTCCACCTGGCATCCTGCCGGCTGCGGCGTTGTCAGCTTCTGGTACGACTTCATCGTCCTGGTGCTGGATCGAAAGGGAGATGGAGGCAGGTGTGAAAGACACAGAGGGGGAGAGCTCGCCCAAGCCTCAAGGACAGCTTCACTCTCTCCTGATGCCTCTGGTTCAGGCAGAGCCTGCCCACCTCAGCACCCTGCATCATCACATCTGCGCCTTCGGCTAAGATGCACATGGCAAACTCGGCAATGGAAGGCTTTGCCAAGGTCAGGTGGTCCTGATCCTGCTGAGTGCGGGGAGATGCTGACAAACAGCTCTTCACCAGCCCTAAGGGACAAAGCACCACCCACCTGAACCCCACCTGCTCTCAGGGAGTGGCAGAGCAGCCCCTCAAGGAGTTTTTCCCAGGTCTGAATTTATGGACTGCAGCATTTCTGGAAGCTGCAAGTAAAATCGAGCTTGCTCTGCCTGTGGGAACAGAGGTGGGAGCCACGGCTCCAAGGTAGGGAGCATCCTCTGCTCAGAGTATTTTCTGCTCTGAGCATCCTCTTTGAGCATCCTCTTATCATCGCCCAAAGCCCTGAGTCAGAGGTTTTAGCTGCGGGCAGGGCTGGACAAGGGATGGCTGGGAGTATACCATCAGTCCTTGCCTCCCACTGATAAAACCTGATTCTAACAACCTCTCAGACAAACAGCTCCTGGACTGTAAGCAAAGGACACCCTCATGCTCCGGGTGAGTGCAGGGAGCAATCTCAGCACCTTAAATAAGAGACACAACAAGAGACACAACTTTCTTCTCTCCATCTCCTATCACTGGCGCTCAGACGCTGCCTTCCTCCACCCTACGACCTGCAACGGCTCAGCAAACGGCTCCATCCCCACCACAAACAGGTTTATTCCCCGGCAGCCCTCCCCAGGCTCGGCCACCACCGCGGCACAACCTGCCGGGGCCCGGCTGCGAAACCCCCGCGAGCGGCAGCGCCTCCGCCCTGTGCAACCGCCCGCCGCTTCCCCACGCGTGGGTGGCGGCCCCGGGGTGGCAGCGCCCACCCGCCGCGGCCACACGAACCCCCGAGGTGGCACCTCGGCGTGCCACCAGCCCAAGCTCCCCAGGCTCCTGCCCGGCCGCCCCGCCGCGGGGACACTGCGGGGGGACACACAGCGCCAGCCGGGCACGGGGATCGCCGCGCCCCGGGAGCCCCTGCCCGCCTGCGGGCCCCGCTCCGGCCGTGCCGGCGCTTACATACACGTGTCTCCTCTTGACATTGTGGCTGCGGGCGGGCAGCGGGCAGCGGGCGGGCAGCGGGCGGGCAGCGGGCGGGCAGCGGGCGGGCAGCGGGCGGGCAGCGGGCGGGCAGCGGGCAGCGGGCGGGCAGCGCTCCCGGCGCTGCAGCTCTGCCTGCTCCGCCGTAAACACCCGAGAAGCCGCCCCGCTATTACCGCGCCTCTCTAGTAGCAGCGCATCTGCACACATAACGCCTCTCCGCTGTCTGATCGTCCGCTCGCTCCTCTCCTTTGTGCGCTTTGAGTGCTTTTTTTTAATTTTATTTTCAATTTATTTTTAATATTTGTATCTAAACTCAACGCTGCTCAAAAGCGACAAGGTGGGGAATATGGGGGATCAGCGGTTTTTTTAGATTTTCCCCAGTCTGAATGCACACAAGGTCTCTAAACCCAGAGTACAAATGCGTCTGTCACCCTTGTAGGTTGAGAGCACCTTACCCAAAGCAGAGTGAAAGAGGTCCCTGTGCTGAATCGTGTGTTGTGGCTTCAGGGAATCACTGTGGCTTCAGGATGTGTTTTGAGCACACAAAGGGTGGACCAGACCCCCAAAACACCCACATCCCAGAATAAAACCCTTTTTCCATCCAGGTTTTCACCAGAGTTCCTGTCTCCCACGCACTTCTCTTCACCTGCTTAACAAATGTATAGAACTGCACAGGCTTTCCCACTTTTTGAGGGACTGGAGAGCTTCTCCTTGTTTACTATTGAAGGCCACTGCAGTCTAAAGGTCAGCAGCAAATGACAACACACCTTTGGAACAGAGTTGCTTTCCTCAGGGAATGAAAAGAAAAAGTAACCTGTTGTGAACAGGACGATTCACCCAGAAACAGAATTTCAGGTGACAAGGCCGCTTCCCTCCTGCCATAAGCAGTCTGCCAAAACCATGTTGTTGCGAAGACAGGGGAAAATACCCCAATTCTGGCGAGCCCCATGCGTGGGGCTGTCACCACAGAGGATGAGATCCCCCACTCAGGATGCAGCCAGTCCATCCCTCCTGCCTCCTGCCTCCACCCTCTCATGGATGCCTCAGGGAAAAACCTTGGATAATACAGGATGGCTCTGGCCACTCTTGATTATCATCACTCAGAGAGAGCACAGGGGCAGGTGGCTGTGTTGGGGACATCAGAGGCCCCAAGGCTCCCACCACCAGCACCCCTCTCCTTGCTTGTCTTGGCTCTCTGAGCCACCAGAACCCTCCTGGATGTAAAGGAGATCTGGAGACAAACCTCAGAGGCATCAGTGGGGACCACAGGGATGGCTGAAATCTGCCTTCCAACCCTGAACTCAACTCATCCCAGCACCCAGGGCAAGATTTCAGAGTGCAAATCTGGGAGAGGTGGAAGCCAACACTTCATGCCACTGCCCAGGAGCTTTAGCCAACCTCATTAGTCAGTTCCAATAGTAAACAGGGATTTCTTAACGTCAGGGTGGTGCATTCGCCTAAATCTTGCTCCAGCTGCCCAGATCTGTGGGGCTGTGCCAGAAATGGGGCTCTCCGTGTTTTCCAGCTCGTGTTGTTCAAAGGGAGCAGCAAAAGATGGGATCTTATTCAAAGCCTCAACTATGACCCTTAGAGCTGCTCCAATAAGGATATCTGGCCCCAAGGCTGGAAAGCACAAATTGCACAGACTTTCTAATATAGTTACGGACACAAAAAAAATCAAAAGGAGCTCAGTTGTGATGGAGGCACTTGGGTTTGATCAACCACCCGTGTTATTACATTTTTTGATGCATTACCATCAATGTTGGATGCTCCCGGGATCTGAAATGCCGCTCACACCTCAGGGGTCAGGGTGCTGTGTTAGCAGCTCACACAACTACACAAGGAAAGTGCAAGGATTGTGTTCAGGATCCAGCCCCGGGGCAGGATTTGGCTCTGCTGAAGGGCTTGGGGGGCTCCAGAACAGGCAGTGCTGGGCGAAGGCTGGTCCACAGCTGGCGAAAGAGGACAAGCCCTGCCAGCAGCTGCCTCAAGGAGCTCGGGGGCCAAACCAGGCCCTGATCACCCCTGAGAGCCTCACAGTGCCCGAGACATATTTCCCCACCTCCGTCTGTCCCACATCAAGGCCAAGTACAAAATGCTGCACCTGGGTTGGGGTCAGTATAGGCTGGGGGATGAACTGATCGAGAGCAGCCCTGCCAAGGACTTGGGGGTGCTGGTGGGTGAGAGGCTAGACATGAGCCAACAAAAGCATTGTGGCCAGCAGGTTGAGGTGGGTGATTCTGCTCCTCTGGTCTGTTCTGGTGAGAACCCACCTGGAGTGCTGTGTCCAGCTCTGGGGTCCTCAGCACAGGAAGGACAGCGACCTGTTGCAGTGAGCCCAGAGGAGGCCACCAAGTTGATTAGAGGGATGGAACAGCTCTCCTACGACAAAAGGCTGAGATAATTGCAATTATTCAACCTGGAGAAGAGAAGGCTCCGGGGAGAACTTATTGCTTCCTTTCCCAGTCTGAAGGGAGCCTGCAAGAAAGTTATAGAGGGACTTGAAAAGGGCGTATGGTGACAGGACAAGGGGTAATGGCTTCACACTGACAGAGGGCAGGTTTAGATTAGATGTCAGGAAAAAATTCTTCCTTATGAGGATACTGGGGCACTGGCACAGGTTGCCCAGAGAAGCTTTCCCATCTGTGGAAGTGTTCAAGGCCAGGTTGGACAGGGCTTGGTACACTCTGGTCTAGTGGAAGGTGCCCCTGCCCATGGCAGGGAGGGTTGGAACATGATGAGCTTTAAGGTCCCTTCCAACCCAGTCCATTCTATGACTCTATGAAATGTGTGAGGGTGCAAAATCTCATGGCTACCCCGCGCCCTTTCCATCGGGGATGATCCAAACAGGCTGGAGCTGTTAGAGAAGGGTGAGCCCCGTGGTGGGGTGGGGTGCGGTGCTGGGCCCTGTGCACTGTGGAGGAGACAGGAATGAGGATGTGGATTGGGATGTGGATCTGGATGAGGGGGGATGAGGATGGGGGTGAAGATGAGGATAGAGATGAGGATGGAGATGTGGATCGGGATGGGTGTGGGGAACGAGGATGGGAATGGGAATGAGAATGGAAATGAGGATGGGGATGGAGATGGAGATCGGGATGAGGATGGGATGGGAATGAGGATGGGAACGAGGATGCAGACAGGGATGAGGATGGCGATGTACATCGGAACGAGGGCAGGGACGGGGATCGGCTACGTGCCGAAGGCAGCGCCGCGCCCCGCCCCGCGCCCTTCCCCATGAATGAACGGCGCGGGCGGTGCCGGCGGTGACGCGGCCGCGGGGCCGGGCCGGGCGGTGACGCGGCCGTGACGCGCCATGCCGGAAGCGGCGGGGGCGCTGGTTGGTCGGCGGCGCGGCGGGGGGGAGGCGGCCGCCCCGCGCTTGTTGTTGTCCGCGGGACTCGCTGGCAGCGAGGGAGGAGGGAGCCGCGCAGCGCCCCCGCCGCCGCCCCCGCGCCCCCCTCGCCCCCGCCGCCGCCCCCGCCACGGGGCGCTCCCGCCGGCACGCAGGTGAGGAGCCGCCCGGGGCGCGGCGCGGCGGGGGCGAGGCGGGTGGGTCGGAGTCGGGAGCGGGGGGGTGGCCGCGCGTTGCCCGCCGATCGCGGCGGGGGAGGGGGGGGAAAGGGGCGGCTCGGCCCGGTCCGGCCCGGTCCCCGCTCGGTCCGGTCGGGTCCGGTTGGGCGCGGGCGGGCGGGGCGGGCGAGGTAAAAGTGCTGAGTCACCACCGCGCCGGGCACGTGGTGCCGCCGCCCCTCGCACCGGGCCGGGCCGGGCGCGCACGTGGGGCCCGGCGGGGGGCGAGGGGCGGCGGCCCCGCCGTGGGGGGAGCGGGGAGGGAGGGGGGTCGGGGAGCGCTGCCCGCGCCCGCCGAGTGGCCCCCGAAACCTCCGGGGGGGCGGGGGCGCGGCGGCCCCGCGGTCACACCTTCCCCGTCCCCTCGCACCGGCGCGGGGCCGGCAGCGCTCAGCGCCCGCGGGACGGGGCCGGCGGCACCCCCGCACCCCCGGGGACGCGCGGCCAGGGGTCCCCCGGGTGTGCGCCGGGGTGATGCTTTCCCGTCTCTTGTTGTTATTTTTCTCCCCCTGCCGCCCCCGAGGATGAGCGCGCTGCCTGCTTCTGCCTTTGAATGGCTCTTAAAATACATGTGAGGAAACCTGTTGTGACGCCGCGCGCTCCGCTGACTAAAAATAGCAGCTTTTGTAGTACGGAGGGAGCCGGGGCGCAGCCGGGGACGGGCAGCGTGGCCGCGGCGGTGGCCGGGCGTGGTGGCAGCTCCGGGAGCCGCTCTCTGGCCCCGGGTTATCGGGCAGGAGCAGCCGCCGGCGGGAAACGCCAGGCGGGAGCCTCGCTGCCCGTCGGATGGGCTGGGGGTCAGGGCTTATCTCTGCTGAGCACAGCTGCTTTTTGGGTCGAAAGAGCGAGAGGTGCGTAGTGTGTTCAGGCTGGTCCCGGAGCCTGCGGGGAGGGATGCGTGTGCATGGGGCCGCCCCGAAAACGGGGCTCTCTGCGGCCGCCCAGGGACTGGCAGTGGGAGGAAAGGGGACGGTGACATTCTGGGAGCGGGCACGGCCGCGTGACTCTCTGGTGGGTGCAGGACGGTTTGGGGATATAATCAGAAGTGGGGTGGGTGGGGGAACCTCTTCAAGCTCCCCGTGACGGCAGTGGCATGAGATGGGAAAACATCCAGGCCACGAGTGAGGGGAACCGAAATCTCCAAATTCTCAGTGTGCCAGGGTCTGTTTGCTTCCTCCTCTTCCTCAGGCTGAGAGCCCGCTCCTTTCCCTCGTGGGCTGCTCCGTGGAGGATTTATTTTACGGATTCTGCTGAAAGCAGGCCATGAGGTCTCAAATTAGGAACGAGCCCCCTTTGGGCAAAGTTGTTACAGAAAAGGGAAAGGCCTCCATTTTCGCTTTCACCTGGCCGCCCCCTCCTTTGCCAGCGCACCTAAAGCTGAGCTGGGACTGCGGAGGGCGGAGAGAGCCAGTGAGAGCAAAGTGTTTCCCTGAAAAGCTGCACGCCCTTTTCTTGCACTTTCAGTTTTTATAAGCCCTGTGGCGGATAAGCTCAGCTCTGCGCCCCAGCCCAGCGTGTCGTGCCGTGGTGCTGTCGGGGGTTTTAGGAGCGAATGAGTTTTACCTTGTGATTTTTTTTTTTTCCCACTGATGAAAGGCGCGCGCGTCCCTCCGCTTTTCCCCCCTCTCCTTCCGTGTGTCCTCCCGGTGCTGCCTGCGGAGAACCCTTCCTCGAGCCTTCCTCGTGCAGTCACTTCCTAGGGGTGATGGACGCCGCGGCTGCCCAATGGCAGCGCGCAGGGCTGCGCGGCACCGGAGTTAACTCTGCTCCTGCCCGGCCGAGGTGCCGGACGTCGGGCTGGCGGCGACGGGGCTGCTGCCGCAGGGTTGGGCACACCGTGACTCCCGCCGTCAGGACACTGCAGGCTCTGAGCCTGTCAGGGCTTGGAACCTGAGCCCTCTTAAATGTTCCCCGGCTGTATTACGCCAGGCTCGTGCCTTGCTTCAGAAGTGTTTCTGAACCAGAGACAGAAATTTGTTGGCAATTTGGTTGGTTTTTTTTTTTGCTTGCCTGTCAAGGACAGCGTGCTTTGTCATGTTTTATGTCATTTCTGCGCCGTCGCCCGTCTCGGCAATCTGTTGCGGCACAGAGTTCAGTACTGCTGTGTGCCTCCTGAAAGGGAAAAATACAGATCAGCTTGATACACTCTGATTTCCATCAGCATTGGGAGATGATTAATGGCGTGGAATGTGCTGCAGGACTTGGTATTGAAAATCTCTAGCTGTGTGAGATGTTTGGGAAGCGAAGAAAGGACAGCTGGGAGCGCTGGCCCCTGCGGCAGTCGGGGTTTGTGGGATAAGCTTGCTCGCTGATCATTTTTGTAAACATCCAGCTGTGAAATACTTGAGCGGTGCGAGCACTTTCAATTATCAGGAAGTTTCAGGCTCAGCACCCTGTAGAGATGAACATGCAGTTTCCACTTCTGTCTCAGCTATTGTTTGAGGCTATCTTCAAACTTCGGCAGAGAGTCTTCCAAGCATGAAGCAAGCACAAGCGATGCAATGCTCTGTGACCATCAACCCAAGGACTGGGGGGGAAAGGCAGTAATGAGAGCGATTGCCCTGCCACTGTGCTCCCAAGCAGAGGGACAGTTTGCATCGTGGATGCCACTGCTTTGCAATATTGCAGGACGCCAAATAGTGATGCCACTGTGTTCTACTATTAGCAGTCGGTGAAGGTGTCTGACTTGATGGCTGGCACGTGGGGTCAGGAGCAGCAAAGTCAGGAACCCCAGTCCCAGCTGTGCCCCAGGATCTGGCTGTGCGTCCAAGCAAGTTATTTGTTGCTTGGTGGCTCATCTTGTGTGGCTGGGGGAGATGCATCTCTGGGCTAGTGATTGCTGAGGTGTAATTCCAGTATATCTCTGTCACCACATTTTATAAGTGTGTGATGGAAGAAGTGCTGTAAGCTTGTCAGTACCAGGGCTGGCTGTCACATACCTTTCCCCTTCAGCCACCTCCTCCATGAAGTTTCAGAGGTGACACACAGGCGTACCCGCCTGGTACTCCATATCCCTGCTCCCTAACCACAGGCTCTCTGCAGCATCTGACTAGGTTGTTTACCAAACCACTGAAGATTATCTGATCCGTGTCCAGGCTTCCCCAGAGAGTGCCTCAGAGAGCTGTGTCCTGGCAGCTCTTAAATGTGCTCTGAAGGTTCCTGAATCTCCTCTTTGCTGCTGGATGCTGGTTCCGATCCATAAGGGAAATGGAAAGCTGGCCAGCTGGGCGAGGGCTGCGTGGAGCTCCTCTAGAACAGTAAACAGTGACTCACCCCCTCCTTGTGTCTTCTCTCTCTTCATGTCAAATATATTGCCTCGCATATGCTTCTCTACTCTCTGATTCACACCACCAGCCTGTCCCTCCCCGCTCTCATTACAAATGAGTGACAAGCGTCAGTCTGCCTTACAGGATGTGTGAAGGTTGTCAGAGCAGGAGAATGGATTTTTGAATGATGGGGAGAAGGATGGTGCTCTGCCTACCATGCTGCAATGTGCTGGAAATCCATGTTGTGCCTCCGAGTGACAGAGGCACTGCGATGAAGATTGAAGCATCTGTAGTTCCCTTCACCTATCAGCTCAGATATTCTTGGTAGGCACGTCCGTTTGGCTGCTGCTCTGGAACTGGGAATAACTTGCGGATAAATGAGAAATTTAAACAGCTGCCTAGGAATTAAATGGCTGCATTTGGGAATGAGTAGAGTGTTCCCTGCATAGCTGTTGGTGCTGTATTGAGACGTGATGGCAGAGATCCCCGTCGCTGCTTGAACCTTGCGCTGTTTTTCTGCCCTCGGGAAGTTGTCGCTGGCTTGGCGGAAGGTGAGGGTTGCATGTTTTCAGTTTGCTGTATGTGTGTGAGAATGGAAGCTAAACACCAGCAGGGCTGCCTGCCAGGTGCTCATGTTCTGGCCAGGGTTGTCTTTCAGCGTAGAAAGAGTTTTAAAATTCGAGTTCATCTCCAGTTGTTGGGTGTCGGCAGCGACTTTATAGTAATTCCTTAATGTGTAACGCTCTTGGAAAGCCCTGTAGCGTGGAAAGTCTGAAATCTCACTCTGGCATGTTTTCTTTCTTAATTGCAAGCCTTGTGTGGAAAGCTGTGTCCTGCTTCTGCCTGAGTCAGGCTTTCTGCTGTCTTTCCCTTTCAAAGCAAAGGAACTGCAGATCTCTCGGTGGTCTAAGCTGAGACTGCCAGGCTTAGGATGTCAGCTGGAGGCCTCCAGGTTTTTGGGAGGATGCTGCAAGAGGCATAGGAGTGGTCTGAGAGAGGGAGAGGGCGTTGGCAAGGCTGTCAATGGGTAACTTTATTGCAGAATTACAAGGGCTCTTTATGTAACCCACAGTCAAAACACTTGCTGTAAATACGAGCGTGAAGCTGCTCTGGAAAAGCCTTTTCCCCTCACAGTTGGTGTATTACTACTCACTGCTTTATTGATGTAGCGTTCAAAGTGTGTCGTACTGCTTACAGAGCAGGATGTAACACGGTCCTTGTTCCAAAAAGCTGAGCTCCTAATTTTAGATGTGATGCAGCAAACGCAATTAAGGAAAGAAGGGCAGGAGTAGGGTAAAGACTAAAAGGGTTCTAATAATCAAATTGCAGGCAGGTTCCCAGAAGACCCCTGTGCAGCATGTTTAGGGAATGTTGCTGGGTATGACTTGTTTGCGGAATGGTTTATGATTTTGTTGTGGATTTTGCTTCCTATCTGTGGGAGATGCCATGCTGATTTTAGTAGCTTGTTAGTAGCTGAATAGTCCCAAATAGTTCTGATGGGAAGGAGTTAGTAGATGAGGAGATGGAGCCTGAGGCCCTGGAGGGCTGCTGGTGAGGGTTGTGAGCGTAGTTGTATTGGTTTCGAGCAGAGCCTGGACCACATCTGTGCCTTCACCTAGTGCAGAGATAAGACTCTTCCTGGCACTGGAGTCTTGAGCGTGAGGCTTGAGCCCGTTTGAGTATTTCTACTTGTGTTATGGAACCCTGCCCTTTGGGTCGGGGCAGCCCCCAGTCTCCCACCCTTCAAGAGGGTCTGGTATCACTATTCCTTATGGTGCCCTGAACCTTCTCATTCATTTCTGTGCCAGCAGTGGCTCTGGCCCATCACCCCTGGTGCAGTAGGATGGTTCCCCGCCTATCTTGGGGGGGTGCCTTGGTGTGCAGGGGGAGACAGGTGTGCAGCAGAAGACCCTGTACCGAGCATCTGTGCTGTCTGTCCTCTGAGGAATGTGCAGGGTAAGGAGCTGTTGCTTTGGTGACATGGAGCAACAGGTGACCAGAAGGGATTTCATCATGCAGAGCTGGAGCACTGCTTGGGGTGGCAGGTGAGCCCACATGCTGACCCCCTCTGGAGGAAACCTCCCCCCTCGGCTCGTGTTTTCCATGGTACTTTACAATTCTTTCCATCTCTGCGCAGCCAAGTGGCCCCGTTCAGTTTTTCCATCGGCTGGCGTAGAAAACGCTTTGAAGACGCGCTGGGTGAGGATCAAAAGGCTTTTTGTGCAGTTGGTGGGTGTGACACGGGGCTGTCGTTGGCCTCCCCCTCCTTTTTGCCTTTCCTTTTCCGGCGTTAGCAGCGCGGCGTGCGGCCAGCGCGCCCAGCGTGCCCCTTCCCTTGTAGGGATGGGGGTGGCGAGGGAGGGGGGATGCCGCTGAGGGAAGGAAGAGTTTCTGATGCTGTGGGAATGTGAGCGCTCAAACTCTGTAAACAGCTGGTGACTCACTGCATAACTATGGCACCAACTGCCTGCGGCCCGGCGCTGCGCCTCTGCAGGGAGGGGGCTGCCGGCCCTTTCCTCTGCGCACTGGCAGCGCCTCTGCGCTCCTCAACTCTGAGACGAGTCCTCCTGGCCAAGACAAGGAGCTTTTTCCTTCCTCCCGACTCCTAGGGCCTACGTCTGCACCTCCGGCCGGGAGGTAGGGGTGGGCAGCAAATGCCTGGTGCGGCGGGGAAGCGATGGATGGACGGCAAAAGGGCAGTGCTGCGATCTGAAGAAGTGCCTGTGCTCGCAGGGGATCCTGCCCTTCTGAAGAGCACAAAGTGTGGCAGGTGCTCCCCCATCCTTTGGAGGCAGCTGCAGGGGGCTGAGACTTGCCCCTGTGACCAGCCCAGTGAGGCAGGGGCTGCAATTTGAGGTCTGCCCGGGGTGGGGTTCAGTGCTGGAAGAGAGCAGGGAAGGACTCGGTGATGCTCTAGAAAATGCAGTGCACACCAGTTGCTGTAAGTGGTCCATTCATCACGGAGCATCTTGGCTTGTGCGCTGTGCGGCTGTCCTTGTCCCTCCTCCAGACATGGAGAGCTGTGCTGTCTCGGGCTTAAAAATAGAGGAGGCGCCTAAATACACTCCCTAATATCTAGGATAGTATCTTGCAGCTCTGCACTTACAGGATTATTTTTTTCCTCTCCTGCTCTTCATCTTGATCTTTACGTAAGTCGTGTGATGATGAGGTGTCTTGACTGATAAAATTCAAGTGACAGCAGCACGGGCTGAGCCAGCACCTTCACCCACCCAGCTCCCAACCAGTCCTCACGCCCCACCTTTGCACCCCCCAAATCCCGCTACCCCTGTTTGCAGATATGAATGAGTTTGTTTACTCTCCGACGACCTCGTGATGTCTTTGCACAGACATGACCTGAAGTCATTATTGCTTTTGGGCTTCTCTGTTTCCATGGTGACTGTCTCCGGGTTGGCTACTTTCCCAAGGTCACCATGGCAACTATCAGAAGGGAATCATGCTTGGGATGCTTTGGCTGGATTTTTCATGAATGATTAGGATGTGTGACACGATGCAGACGTGGAAATGGGGAGGGTTTGGGCTGGGCTGGAGAAGGTGGGGGGAGAGAGAGGACTCCCGCCAGACAGGCTGCACTCTGCGGTGCTGCGGGTGTGCAGCCCTCGAAGCCGCCCTGCGTCGGGGGGGCCCGGCGCCTCGCCCCCTCCCCGCTGGGGAGCCATAGGCAGAGGCTGTGATGGTGGCGCGGTTGTGGTCGCCTCGCTCGCGGTAGGTACCCGTCGGAGCGTCGTGCTGCCATCACCGCAGGGCGAAGGGTTTGGGTGGAGGTGCGGGCAGGTGAATTTTTGGCAAGGCGCTGGTCGAAGGGGTGTAGTCGCCAGCTAAGGTGAGAGTGAAGGGCAGCGTCGCGGCAGGGGACAGTCTGCCTGTCGATGGACATGCCTCCACGTCACTAGATATATCAAGCAGGTCGGCTCTCGCAGCCCGGGGCTGGAGGATCGGGAAGCAACAGTCTTGGTGTGTTGGGAGAGGCAAACTCCTGCCTGGCTTTGTTATCGGGGGCTTTTGTTTCTGTTGTTCAGGTTTTCTGGTGGCGTCTCCTTTGGGTGGGGACAGCGCTGGAAGCAGGTTACAAACCAGGCAGCTTCTTTCTGGGTTGCTGTTTCAATTTCGAGCTGGGTTAATAATCATCAAAATAAGAATGAAGGGAGTTGTTGTCTTGTGGCTTTTCAGTGCCTTTTATGAGCGGAGGTAACTCTTAATTCAGTCCCTAATAGACCATTTGGAGCGTCTGGGATTCCTCCGGAGGGAGGTGGCGGGGCCTGAGAGGCCACGCTCTGTGCTCCCCTTGGGAAGGGGTGGCACATGGCAAGGCGGTGTGTGGTGCTTAATGTGACTGTTGTTTATGGGTGTCCTTCCCCCTCCTCCCTGCCCTGTCTTCCCTGCTGGTTCTGTAGTTAATAGCAAAATATAAGGTCTTAAGTGTTGGGAAGCAATGCGCTTGTCAACACAAATGTCTGAATCCATCACAGTGCTTCAAACAACTGTGTAGTTATTTCTTCCAGTGGTGGTCGAGTTGGGAGTTTGGGCCACCGTGTTTGGTATCTTCTTCCTGCCTTTGTCTCTGAGATTAACCTATAAATCTTGTTTTGTTTTCCCAGTTGCAATTTCTGAGCAGTTTTGTCCGGAAGACTGTGCTCAGGTTATGACGACTAATCCCAAACCGAACAAGGCATTAAAGGTAGGCAGGAAGGCTGGGTGAGTGGGGCTGGGTGGCCAGGGAGGCTGTTGTAGAACTGTGCAAGTATTCTTTTTCATTCCAAGAGAGTCTTACAAATGAGTGCTGATACAATTTCCCACTATCTAAAGGAAAGGTTAGGGTAGAAGAATACCAACGATACCCAGAAAGAGGTCTGAAGTCTCTGGGATGGCGTGGAGGCTGGTGTATTCCAGTTGCCTATCCAAGAAACTTCTGAGTATAGCAGGTATTGGCAGCATCCTGAAACCACTGCTCCCAGGCTTGAAGTACTTTTACTCTCAGGACTGGGAGGCACTGGGGAAGAGATGTATTCAGCTGGTATCTCTGATATCTATGAGAAAGTAAATGCCTCGGACATGCCAGCATGGTGGTGGTCTGTGCATGGGCTGTGCATGCATTGTTGAAATTTCTTTCCAGTGTTTTAGCTCTTCATTCCATATGTACTTCAGTCTCTGAAAAGACAAAAGGATGGTGTCTTAAAAGTTCAGGATTCAGTGATATTAAAGGTCTTCTCGATTCTACAATTCTGAAAATAATGGTGGTGGCAAACCTGCTTGACAAAAGGCACAAGGCCTTAGTGTGGTTTCCTCATGTAACTTCACTCTGGCCTGTGCCCCAGCATAACCAAATCAGGCTGTGTCCTTGAAGCCAAGCAGGGTTGGTTTTGTTCACTGCTCAAATGAGCAAAACGAAAAGCCATAAAATGCTGAATTAAGCCCTGCACGCAAGCAGCTATTCTGCTTTTGAGATGCTGCACTAGTATCCCAACATAATGCTGCGAAAAGGTGTCATCTTTAGCATTCAGTGTGAATTTTGGGTCCCGACCAAGGGCTTCACAAACAAAAGGCTTCATCTGGCTTTACGTTTATCTCCTTGAAAATCTTGCTGTTGGGTTCACACCACTTTCTCTGACCTAAGAGGGTTACCCAAATTCAGATGACAGCAGCACTCAGATCTCTGCAATGTTTAACCCGGATGTTTTAGTGGAGCTTGTGCTCTTTACAGCGCTGCAGGGGTGTTTTCCAGGTAGGGCTGTCACATTGCCGAGGGGTGGCCTTGTCCCTTTCTGCTGTCCAGAACATCCGTTCGCGTAGGGTTGCTGCTACCCCTGTGCTGTTGGTATTTGCAGGTAAAGGAGGAGTCAGGAGAGAATGCCCCAGTGCTGAGTGATGATGAACTCGTGTCAATGTCCGTACGGGAGCTGAACCAGCACCTGAGGGGTCTCACCAAAGAGGAGGTCATCCGTCTGAAGCAGCGGAGACGCACGCTGAAGAACCGGGGCTACGCTGCCAGCTGCCGCATCAAACGCGTGACTCAGAAAGAGGAGCTCGAGAGGCAGCGGGTTGAGCTGCAGCAAGAGGTGGAGAAGCTGGCCAGAGAAAACAGCAGCATGAAGCTAGAGCTGGATGCCTTGCGCTCCAAGTACGAAGCACTCCAGACCTTTGCTCGTACCGTGGCGCGAGGGCCTATTACCCCGACCAAAGTTGCCACCACCAGTGTCATCACCATCGTGAAATCAGCCGAAATCTCATCCAGTTCTGTGCCGTTTTCAGCAGCGTCCTAGTGCCCTCGGTGGGGGGAACTAGCAGCCTTTCAGAGGGGAGGGGATAAGGCTCTTATGCATTGTTCCGGAGTCCTTGGTCATGTCAAGAATTGGCATTTTAAGAATTCTCTTCCAAAAGTGCAAAAAATAGAAGAAAAAAAAAAGAAAACGAGAAGAACAAACCCAAAGGGTTCCTACAAAGGGAACTTAACTGGCTGCTTCTGTCTGGACTCAGTGGCTCCATCAACCTCTTGTGTCCAGGATTTGAGCTCTGTATGCAGTACAAATTGCAAGATCTGCTTCCTCCTTCCCCCTGTGTCCACAAACCCCTCTCAGCCGTGGGGAGCTTTCCAGCTGGGAGAAGATACCTGAGGAGCCTCCGGAGTCTTCGTGAATGATGCTCAAGAGCCAGGAAACAGATGGACTGTAGAAATCATCATGTGAGATGAATGTATGGGAAAAAGAGTTTCCTTTAGTGGCCTCCTACTCCTTGTAAGAAGGGTCTCCCCTACCTTCCCCACTTCCATCTGATATTACGAGGGCAGGGATATAGGCTTTTTGGATTTGATTTCATCGTGGTATGAGTGGATGGGAGTGGGAGGACAATGGAGACTAATGCTTGGGTCTGACCACACCCATTAGGAATAACCTTTTGGTTTTGATCCATGCTGTTAAATTATGGAAAAATATATATTTTACATATTTTAATATGCCCCATTACCTGTGTGGCCTGTAAAAACTACATTGCAGCCTCGTTTATTCCAAGCCCAAGTTTCCCAATAGCTCCTTCCCAAAGGTGTGCCTGTGAATTGGGTATATTTATGCAGTTTATTTCTTCCAAATGATCCACGGTCTTGAAGTAGCAGCTTTTTTTTCCTGGATTCCCTGAAGCTTAGAGGAGGGAGGCACAGTAAATGCTGTGAATGAAGAGCAGTGTGATGGGGAGGAGAAGGGGAGATGAGGAGGAAAAATGCTGCAAGTATTACTGGTGGAGGCAGAACTGGCTGTAGAGAAGGTGGGACAGTTCTGCTGGGATCAGCACTACGAGAAGGGGTTTGTGCAGCGTATTTCAGAAGGATGTTTTTAAAGCACTGAAGTGTATCTAGAGGGCAATAGTATTCAGACAGGAGGAGAGAAGTTTTAGAGTCTCCTCTTTGACAGAAGCATTGGTAGGTTAGCAACGAGCATCCCAGCTGGAGAGCTGTGCTTGCCAGTCCTTGACCAGAGAAGGGCTATGGGGAGGTCAGATGGGAGCTGGAAGAGTCTTTTCCTCTCCATAGCACATCGGATGCTGAATTTGGGATCCAAAGAGTACAGTGAACAACCCTCAGTGTTCAGACAACCTGTGTGAATGTGACCCTGAAACTTGATGCTTTTTCTTGCCAATGGGTGAATTATCCTGAGAGGTGCACAGAAGGCAGGATGGAAAATGTGTGTGTAGGGGACGGAAGAATTGGGATCGAGAAGTCGTTTGTATGGCTCTGAGCAGTGGTTTGGGAGAGGGATTTCTGGCTTGGCAATGGGCAGGAGGTGGGAAGCTGAAAGGAGGGATTCTGCTGTAGTGCAGCAGTGCTGAAAAGATGAACGTTTCCAGGTCACTGTAAAAAAAAAAAATAGCTATGTTGGTGTTTGTGTGTTTTGTTGTTGTTTTTATTTTCTTTTTAAAGTAGGAAAGAAAAGGGACTGTGAGTTTTGTAGGGCAGGTCAGAGACTTGTGGAATGGACGATGCCTGTTGTCACGCAGGTGAGAAGAGAATGAGATTGCTGAAGTTCAAGATGAGGAGAAGAGCTTAGAGAATTTGGGCTCCAGAACAGAAAACAAAGATCACGGAGAATTCACGAGTGTTTTGGACTGAAAGAGAATAAGCAAGTGCCACCGTTGTTGCAAAGGGGACAGTGAGCTGGCATCTGACACCCAGTATAATTTGTTGTTTGAGGCTTTGTCTTGCCTTGGATGGCAGTAAGTTAGTGAAGCCCTACTTGTCTTTGGAAGAAGTCGTTAGCTTGCTTTTTCTTTTTTTTTCACCTTGTCATCGGAGTCTCTGGATTTCCCAGGAGGATCCCTTGTGAAATAGGTTAATGAAAAGAAAAACCTCAGACTTGGTTCTCATTCAGTCCTCAACATCGACATCCGTGACCTTACTGAGCCAGAAAGGGTGTCAGTGAAATGCTTCCTGAAGGCTCATTCCCCCTGCCAGATCCACGTGTTATGGAGGGGAGCAGGGAGTTTCCTTCAAGTGATTTTCCAACACGTAGAGTTTGGATGACACTTAGTGTTACCTCATTTCTCCTCCACTCCCTCCCTATCTCCAAACAGGCAGATCGATGTCCTGTGTATCAGTACCAGTTATTGACTCCCACAGCAGAAGCTGAGGAAGAGAAAGATGTTACTGTCATTTCCTGGTCCTCTCATGTTCTCCAGCTCACAGACATTGGAAACTTTCCCAGACCTTACAGGTGCCTCCAAAAACAGGCAAATGGAGACTCCTGGCACTGTTGGGGCTTTAAATGAAAACTTTATTGAAAAAGGCCAGTTGACTTGAAAATGCCCAAATGCTTCCAGTCTTTAAAACAGCTCCAGAGCTCCATAACATTCCTGGCTAGATAGGAACACCCTCTGGCTGCCCTTGACACCCCTCCGGGGAAATCAGACCAGTCTCACCAAGGGAGATGGAGGTCCAACTTTGTTCCGTGGGGTCTTCTTGCTGTTGGAATGAGTTGAGAAACATATCTTTACGTGGCACTTCCCTTGTGGCCAAGTATTTCTTTTTTTTCCAGTTCTTGGAAGGGTGCCAAAGGCTTGTCCAAGTGATTGCTAGTTTAGTGCTGGTAGGCACTTAAATCTCTGGTCACTCGATAAAGAACAAGAGGCCTGGGTGTTGTTAAAGCTGTTGATACCATAGCCATGGTAGGTAATCCATATTGGATATCCATAAGGACCACGTGGAAATATTTAAAGAGAGAGAAATATATATATAAATATATAATTATATACATTTTATCGTACAGATTTTTCGTAAAAAAGAAAAAAAATAATTTTTTTTCCAAGTTTGATACTGTAAATCTTTATTAAAAGAAATTGCCAGTCCAGGGCTCCCTGGGTGGTGACCTGGAGGGGAATGAAATGTCCTGGCTAAACTTCCACAGAGGGATCAGAATTGCAAGGTAACGTGGAGGGAGGAATGACCCGAAAGCTGTTGACCGCGTTGGAGACCCAGCTCCTCCACCCTCCTCCCTGGAGGGCCCTCCAGCTTGGGGTTGTCGCGTTGCATTCCTCTGGGGTTCGGTTTGTTTCTGTTGTGTTTTATTTTTTTTTTTTTTTTGGTTTTTGTTTTGTTTTGTTTGGCTTTTTTTTTTTTCCCTCTCCGTCCTGCACTTGCTAACCTGACACCCAGGGCGAGTGCGGCGCGTGGCGCTGGCGGCGTTGGGGCGCGTTCCCCCGCAGCCGCGCCTCTCGCTTGTCTCTTTGCTGCAGTAGTTTGGATGCCGGGGCTCCCTTCTCTGCCCCTCTTAGTTTGTTCCCCCGACCCCGCTGAGGAGCGGGGGCTCTGCTTTGTGAGTGCTGGGATCCTCTCCCCTGGGCCTGGCCTTTCTTTGGTTGCTCCCCATCCACAGCGTGACGTGGGAACCGAGGGCTGGGTGGGAGGCAGGAGAAGACGAAAAGCGTCGTGCAGGGACCGGGAGGGGCATCTCTGTTCTCGTAGACATGTTTGCTGTGCTCTCTGTTGGGAGTGGGGAACCTTTCCCTCCAGGGCAGCTCCAGATCCCTTAGAAACAAGTCTCTGCTCTTGCCCAACTCTACTACAAAGGGCAGAGACCTGGGTGACACGGCAGCGCTGGGACGGCCGGGGAGGGACGGGGCGGGTGCGGAGATGAGCTGTGGCAGGGCCAGGCGCGATGCCACGGGAGCATGAGGGATGGCTCAAGACCCCGGGGAGGAGGAGGAGAAGGTGGCAGTTTTTTCTCTCTCGAATCATTTAAACTTCATTGTCATGATTGTTTTTATTTAAAAAGTAAAAAAAAAAAAAAGAA
Source organism: Pipra filicauda (assembly GCF_003945595.2). Taxonomy (NCBI): domain Eukaryota; kingdom Metazoa; phylum Chordata; class Aves; order Passeriformes; family Pipridae; genus Pipra; species Pipra filicauda. The sequence goes on along the minus strand of NW_024103762.1, from coordinate 69,412 downwards.
AAAAAAAAGAAAAAAAAATAGGAAAAAAAAAGGAAACAAAACAAAACCGAAAAACTTTTGTAATGTGGATTTGTTTTCCTTCGTCTGTATTTCAGTCTGCTGGGGTGTTTCCGTAGATGGTGGATACTTGCTTTCATTTTTTTAATGATAGAAGTCTTCTGTTTTAAGTTGTTTTTTATCACCAGCTCATTCTATCCTCTGTGGTTACTCAGTAATTTCATTTCAATATTTATTTTTGTGCTGCTTTTTTATTATAAAATAAATTATTGATATACCAAGCAATGTGGATTCCTGTTTGTAAGGCGAATAGCCCTGTGTATGTGTCCATTACTTCTCTTGACAGCCACAACGTAATTTATTGCTGTAAATTTAGCTGCAGTGACTGGTTTTTTTGTACCTTTCCAATAAAGCATTTTCTGGTTTCAGACTTGCCCTGGTCTATGGTCAGCATTTTGGAGCCTGAATTGATCTTCAGTGGAGTGTTTTCCTTGGGTTTTTTGCTGCCTGTCCCCAGTGCAGCACGCAGCTGGTTGCTGGTTGTGGCGCTGCGGTGAGCAGTGTGTTTTTTGGAGGCAGGCTGGGCTAAGGCAAGTGGGATGGCAGCTTGGGCTGTTGCAATTGTCTGACCCAGGCAGGCGGAGCCCATCTCAGCCTTTCTGTGGTGCTTTCTTGGGCTATTTGGAATGTGCTTAAGGGATGGCTCTTGTCCGAGCTGTTTGTCAGGTTGATCCCATGCTCAGACCACGTGTACCTGTTCCTAACCCTGGCTGTGCCTTTGTGCACAATCAGTGGGTGTCTGTGTTAGCACAAGCAGGACTGACAGCTCAGCAGGCACCTGCCTGCAGTCGTGATGCTGAGCAAGGCCACTTGTGGCTTGGAGACACTGTGACCTGTCTTGCAGTGCTGCAGAGAGACACTCCTCTTTCTTTCTTTGGGTTGTGAAATATCCCTTCACTGTTTCCCCGTGCAACTGCCTGTGAATAAACCCTTACATCAACACTTCATCTTTTTGCTTGTCCCTGTTGGGGCTTTAAAGGGGTGGTACCTTGTGCCAGTGAGCTCCCAGGGGTTGTGTTGGCTTTGAACTCCTATTCCAAGCGGTTGTTTTTCTTTAGGGGGCAGCTGAAGGGGGAAAACACTTGGCCATATTGACGCAGTAGGTTGGAGGCAGATGGGTGTGTTGGCCAAAGCTGGAATTAGAGGTAGGGCAAAGTGGAGAGGAGCAGGGCTGAAAGGCTTTGTGTGTCAGCAGGTAATGGATGGTCATTAGGTGGGGCCAGGCAGGCTTGGCTGAGCAGGCAGTGGGTGAAGCCTGGGGGGTGATTGCAGTCTCCCTGCTGAGCAAAAAAAGCATCATCAGCTGCTTCAGCTCCTGCCTGAAGAGATGGCAGCAAGGAGCCAGTGACAAGGGAGAGGAGAGGGAGGTGGGCCAGTTGTGACTGTTGGAAGCATGGAGGAACATTATTTCAGGAGGAAAAGGGCATGAGGAAGGGTCCAGGTGGAGGTTCAGCAGTGAAAGGAAACTCAACCTTCACCATGCTTAGGGGAGAAGTCTTAGGGAAGGGTCTTTGTGAACAGGGTGGCAAAAGCACAAATCCTGCTCTCTGGTGCAGGTCTGGCAGCCTGTTGCCTGTCAGCAGCTGGGCCCAGGGACTCACTGGTAGGTGTTAGCACCCAAAAAAAGAAGTGTCTGTCTCTGACTGGGTGCTGCATGGTGAGCAGCCATGTGTGAGAGCTGGCTCTGCTGTGGTGCCAGTGGCCACCTTCCTTCCCCTCTGCTTGTAGGGTGGTCAGCCCTAGCTCCTGCAGGTGCAATGGCAGGGCTGCAGCTCAGCCTTGCCCTTGGGGGAAGCCCGAGGACAGGTGACAACTGGAAAACAAATCTGCCGACCACCAGAGCCTGCTGCTGGCAGTGAGAGACGCCTGTTCCTCCCGGGCTGCCTGCTGGCGTGGCTCCAGGCTCAGCAGGCTCCTGTGTAGGTCACCCGGGTGCTCGCCGCCAGCTTTCCCCGCGTCCTTGTTGAGGAGGTGGAGGAGACGCATTAGCAGAGGAGCGTGGGACCACATCCAGCCCACACCACCGCTGGCATTTCTGTTCCCTGTGGATGCGCTTTGACAGCGTAAGGGTTGGAGGGCCGTGACAGCGCCCAGCCTGAGCCGTCAGCTCTTGCCTCTCTCCCCTCTCCAAGAAAAAGGACGAGCAGGAGGCCCAGCTCGCACCGGCTGGAGCAGGGAGGGAGCAGGGAGGGTGCCTGCTGCTGCTGTCGCGGCAGCCAGCTGGTGTCCAGCCCAGCACGGCTCCTTCAGGCTGGTATCACACTGCTGACTTGCATGAGTCACAGCTGACTTTTTTTTCTTCCCCCCCTTGTTTGGCTTGCAAGAAAGATCTGTTTTACATATAATACAGTAATCAGGGCTTGACATAAATAGGCAAATGTTATTGTCTGCGGTGGGAATTGCACCTGCTGGCAGAGCAATGGAGGCAGCCCATTATGCACCGGAGACGATCATTTGTGCAGTGAAGTACAACCACAGTTCTTGCTGTGTTCTTGTGCAAGTCTTTATCTCAGCGGCTGCGAGTGCGTCGACAGATGTGCCATCATCACCTTTGCAGTCTGTCCTCGCCCCGGGAGCCGGAGCAGCCTCTGCTCCTGCAGCTGTGGCCATCCTCTCCCAGAGGGGTGAAGATGAAGATGCTCAGCTGAGATGTCCCTATTTCGGTGCTGGCTGTGTTACAAAGCCAAGCAGCCTCGTCCCTGAGCACGGAGGCTGCACTTTGTGGGCAGGACAGTCCTGCTCCCAGGATGCACAGGTTCCTGGATGAATGCCTGGATGCGCAGACCATATGGCTCTTGTTTATGGACCTCCTTGCAGGATAAGTGGCAGCTGTCTCACCTGCTGAGCAGGTATGAGCAGCTTTGGACCACGGGGACTCGTGAGACTGGCTGAGCTATAGGATGCTTGTGTGGAATCTGGGCTTTGGCATGGTAAGATTTCTCCAAAAATCATCAACTGGTTGTCTTGTTGGTGCTGGAGTCTGGGCTTACCAGATCTAGCTGGGCTTACCAGATCTTAGCTAAACCAGATCTAGCACCTCTGAACCACTGCACCCACATCTTAGGCGAGGGTTGGAAGACGTGCTGCGCAAGGAGAGGAAGCAGGGGACATGCACATTCTTTGTGGAGTGAAAAAGATGAGCACAAATCCCCCAGGAATGCCAAAATGTGCAGGATGCTGCGTGTGCAGGTATTTCTGCTGGGCCAGCATTGAGGGGCAGGGAGGACGTTAAGCTTAAGAGCATCAGCATTATAGCAGGAACAAGCAGATCGAGGGCTCTGCTTGCTGAGCTCAGTGAAAATGCTTGCTCCGTGCTAGAAATTGCTGTTTATTAGAAAAAAGAAATAAATAAAATAATTTCATGTTATGATTTACATTTTGCAGTTTAAGAGCGGGGGGGTAAAAAGGACCCAAACGCTTGGAGTTGTGTGTAACAGGGCTCCAGGCCTTACCTATCGGTTTGTTTGCCACATGACTGCAAATCTGAGGCTGCAGACTTGCCCTCGTCCTTCCACTACCCAGCTCCCACCCCAGACAACAGCCCAACCAGTGCCTAGGTAAGTTCACAGAGATCATCTGATTACAAGGGAATAGAAATCAGACTGAAAACTGGGGGGGGAAAAAACAGAGAGGAAATTTAACAGAAGGATGTGCACTCTCCATCACTGATACAGGGAAAATCTCTCCTTTCAGGCTCTTCCCCTACCAGTGGTCCTGCCCTGAGTGGTGACATCCCCCAGCACCTCTCTATCCCCACGATGGTCACCCAACTGGGCTCAGCTCCCACCTGCCTTCCCACAGGTCAGGCAATGCCCAGGGACCAGGAATAGTGAAGGATGAGGAGGAACAGACAGTTCCCAGTAAATGAATTCCTACCACCACCAGTCACAGTCCAGTTCCCTAATAAAGACTCTGATAAGGAAGCTGGAATCCCTTTTAACTTCTGATCCATTCAGAGATAAGCTGCTTTAGACATAAACAAGCACTTCTGTCACTTGCAGATCTCAGAAATGCAGCTGCAGACCTCTGATTAGCCCCAGTGAGGTCCTGCCTGAGCTCCCGGGGGAGTTACTCAGACAGCTGCATCCACATCTGGAGGGAGAAGAAGAAGATTACTTGCTCTTCTTCCATGGTAAAGGTCTTTTGCTCAACTCTGTAGGCTTTTCTGGGAGAAGGAGAGGGGAAAAGATGTAAAAATAAGGAATGACGTCTTTCAACCATTACCGGGTTTTGAGGTGAAGCGAAGTCACCTTCCTGGGCTAGTTTTCTCCACGGGGCCCTTGGAGATCATTTTTTACTCAAATTGGGAGAAACTAGAACAGAACTGTGCTGAGAAAAGCATTTCTCTCAGGCCTCAGCACTGCTTAGAGGTAAGAGGAGAGTGAGGGCAGCTGGTCTGTCCTGCACCCTGGCTCCCCTGCCTGCCTGGCATCCCCCAGTGTTGGCACGGGGCTGGCACAGAGGCACCAGCAGTGGGGCAGCAATGCAGGGTCAAACACAGCCTCATCCGTAACAGCAGGAGAGATGGGACAGCAGAAGCTGGCACTGTTTGATTTAACCTTTCCTTGGGTTATTGCATCTTCCCTTCGAGAGACTGGCTTTTTGGGTAGAGTTCCTGGCTTCCCAGTGCTCTGATTAGACCAGGTTGTCTCAGCCTCGAGGCACCTCCCATTTGCATGGGTTTAAATCTTTCCAGTGTCACTGTTCCTTCTGATATCTCCTACAGTTCCTCATCTGACAGGATCAGCACTCTCTTCTCAATGTTTTTGCTCTTCCTGCTGCTCTGGCCATCCATTTTGGAGGCCACGTGCCCGTTCTGCCCTGGTGCCTTGCACTCTGCTTCCTGCATTGACTGCTGAGTGTACTGCTGGTACGTGGGCGAGAAGTTGTGGATGGCATCCTGCACGATGTCCTGGGGGCTGATGGTCTCCTTCAGCCCACTCGAGATGCTCTGCATCGGGGCAAGGTTTGCTGCAAAAGAGGGAGAGCAGGAGGGTGATGGGACATCAGTCAGTCAATGAGCCCAAGCACTTCAAGACTGGGATGACACTTTTCCTTAGAAATTCAAGATTAGAGGCTCATTGTGGGCCACATCAGCTTGCAGTGGCAAGTTCCAAGAAGGAAGGCAACTCCACCTCCACGTTTCAAAGAGGATGGATCCTCTCCTACAGCATGTGGGTATCATGTATCCCCTAATTCTGCCCATTCACACCAAGGTCTCTCTTCCCATCCCCTTGCTATGGTTTGTGGTATCATTAGGGAACAGGGAGAAGGAACCCATTGAGCATAGGATAAGGAAACTTCTCTTGTAGTTTTTAGCATCCCATTGGTAATGGGATACTAATAAAGTAAGGGGGGTTTCCTCTTAGTCATTGATGAAGGAAGGAAGGAAGAAGTGAGGAAGGATTACCTGTCGAGTTCTCTTTCTTCTCCCTGTACACTCGGCAGGTGAACGCGTAGCGCAGGGCAATGGAAGCAAACAGCATCTCAATGCAGATGATGAAGTTCTGGTAGCCAGCAGCCACTGTCCCAGCTCCCACCTCCTTCCCATCGATGATCTGAACTTCAGGGATCACCCCGCATTTCTCCAGGATTGCCAGCAGCGTCCCTGTGCAGGGGAAGGGAGAGAGATCAGCTGTGCTCCTGCATCCCTGAGCCAAGTGGGGCTACGGGAGGAGAAGCACTGGGCATCCATGGTGGGACCCACCTTGCCAGAAGGAGAGGAAGATGACTGCCTTGATGGTGATGAACTTGAGGACCGGGTCAAACGGGCGCAGCAGGTCCATGGTGGCGAAGTAGAAGAGGAAGAGTGCGTAAAGTGCCAGGCTGACGGAGAAGTTGTAGATGATGGTGATGTAGAGGTATCCACTATGGACACTGCAGGGAGAGAGAGAGCTGCTGCCCTGGGCTGCGGGGATCGAAGCAAGCTGGGGGCAAAGAGGGATCAAATGGGGAGTGGGAAAGTGCAGGCTTTGCCGTAAGGGAGAACACAGCCCAGGTGGGGAAGAAGGGGCAGAGAAAGCAGGGGGACACTCTCAGCTTTTCCTCTGTTGGTGGGACCTCTTTTATTATGGCTCACAGGAGTTTTGTCCCTTTATTGTTTGGGGGTAGTGAGTCTCCATTCTTGGCACTTTGGGCTCGCAGTGCTCTCACCACCCACAGAGCAGCTCCCCAGGGAGATTGACAGGACACTTGTGATGGAGCAAGGATCCATCCTCTCCCATTCACCCTCCCCAGCCCAACCCGCATCCTCACTTGAAGTCTCCATCGTGGTACTTCCCGAACGCCTGCAGGATGATGGTGACGATTGCCATGAGGGGTTTCACGATGCAGAACTGCAGTGTGGCCTGCACAGGGGAGAGACATGATGTGTCCTGAGCCGCAGGGACATCCCACACCCTACATCCCACCCCCAGCCCCTCCCCACGAGCCAACCCCTATGCTCCCGGGACAAAGACACAGAGGAGAGAGCAGTTCTCATCACAGGAGTGACTGAGGGGTGAAATAAAAACCAGCACAAGGTCTGCAGATGAGAGGGAGCAGGGCTTCCAGAAGGCATCTCCTGAAAGGCAGCAGAGCCACTCAGAGGTGGGGGACCAGGTGGCTTGGGGACAGATGGGTGGCAGGATTCAGCCCACAGCACAGCACAGCACTGGAGAGTTACAGTGTCCAGGCTAACCTGGGACTGGACAGAGATGGCAATCTGAGTTCTGCAGTGGGAGGAGACCCTGACTCAGCAGTGAGTCAGAGGCAAGGACAGCGAGTGTGCAGCCCTGCTGCTGGCCAGATGCCGGCAAGCTGGGTGAGCTGCCTCCCTTAGAGGAAAAAAAACCTCAAACCAGCATTTTTGGAGAATGATGAAGCAGAGCCCCCTTGGCAGGGCAGTGGGGAAGAGACCTGCCACCCAGAGAGCCCTTGTCCAAGGGGAGTGGAGCTGATGCTCCCCATCGAGTACCCACCTGCTTGCAGAAGCGCAGGAACCCGATGGAGTAAGACATACCCTGAAGGCAGCAGGTCCCATAAAAGCAGCTGGATCTGGAAGCAGAAGCCAAGGAGATGCCATTGGGGCTGCTGGATGGGGAAAGTGGGTGAAGGGCCAAGGAGCTCATGGGATGCTGGGACTTACGCAATGGGCTTCCCTCGGATCTCTGTCATGATGTTGCTCTCCCCTCCAAGATACTCAAAGCATAGGCTCAGGAAGCTGTAAATCACAAAAGCTGCCAAGGCAAGGGCAGACACAATCAGCAGGATTGATGGAAATTCAGGATGAATTCCCATTCCTTCCTGCTCATGTGTTTTCTCATCTAACCTGGCACTGCACCAGGATTTGGGATACTGGCAGGTGGGGTCCCAGCAAGAGGAGCAGCAGGTCAAATCCATCTGACTTCCCAGCAGAGTCAGACACACTGCACTATGTGCACAGAATTCATTGCAGGTGCAGCAGCTCCTCTGGGCACACACAGTCCACTCAGGGACCCTCTGCATGGAAGGACCTCAAAATTGCCAAGGGACAGCACAAATGGCTGGTGGCCAACAAGGAGCAGGTCCTGAACACTTTTTCTGGACATCCCTATCACTTATGTTTCATATGCTCCAAACCTGAAGTAATACAAACACTCACACCACTTAGTTCCCCAGGAGTAGAGCAACAAGACAAAAAAGCAAAATTAATCTAGCACCTTAAAACACCCCAAGTCCCCGGTTTCTTGGGTATGTCTGCTTTCCGCTTTGGAGAAGCTGCATTTCTACCCTACAGGGAGCCAGAAAACCTCCTTCCCCAGGAGCATGGTACTGGGGTCCCTCTGAGCCTGCAGCCAGGTGTCTGAAAGGCACCAGCTCATTGTCTGTGGGGCACCCTCTCCCTGCTGCTGATGGAGAAGGAAGGGGAAAACCTCTACAGGGAGGGGAGTGGGAAGTGAAAGTGATGGATATTTGCCACTTTGTGCAATCAGGATGCTCCAGAGTTTGGTCAGCAGGATGAGAGCCCTGCTTTGCCATCAGCTTCCCTGCTGAGGAGAGGCTGTGCTCACCTTCATAGCAGTCACGAACCGAGTCAAAGTAGACATAGTACTGGTGGCTGCCGAGGAGGAGGAGGCTGAGCCAGGAGTCGAAGGCATAGATGGGCACGATGAAGAGGATGCGGATGATGTAGCGCTGCTCCTTGGGCATGGTGTAATTCCTCAGGTGTGTGTAGATCTGCAAAGTGCCCAGAATGCAGAGTTGTGGCTACCAAAGGTCAGGATGGGAACCAAAGATACCCCCATCCCACAGGGGTGCCCTGTCAGCCTTCCTCCCGGGGATGAGAGCTCTGCCAGCTTCCTACCACAGACCCACCGCAGGGAACAGACATGAGATGGGCTCCATCCCAGTCCCTGTGGCAATCCCTTGCATGAAAACATGTGGAAATCGGGTTCATTCCTTGGGGCTGTGCAAGGAGTGTGCCTTCTCCTGGGCAGCTCCATCCCAGTGCTTGGAGGCACCAACTTGCCCCAGGGCTGCCTTCAGCAGCACAGATCTGCACAGTACCCTAAACCATGCCCACTGGCAGTGTGGCTCAGGGCAGCTGGTGCTGTGCACCCTGAACACCCTGCTGGGTGTTGCCTCCAGGCAGTATCAATGTCCTGCAGCCTCTCCTGGCTCTGGCAACCACTCGGGGAGAGTGTGGACAAAGTCCATCCTCCCAAGCTGCCAGCACCAGGCTCCTGACAGCGGAGATATCTCCTGTGGGCAGCAGCAGGAAGAAATACTTATCCAGAGCTGAGTGATTTGCAACGAACTTGGGGGCAATCAATAGTTTTGCCCTCGTGTCAACCCCAGCGCTGAGCCCCATCTCCACTCCAGCCCGTACCTGGTGGAAGGTGACGATGAGTGCCGACCACACGAAGATGCCAGAGATGGCCTGCGCCGTTGTCGTGGTCAGGAAGAGCTGCTGGCCATCCTGGGAGTTGTTGTGGGCAGCCATCCGCAGGGAAAAGGCTGGGGATGGGAGGGCTGAGGCCAGCTGGGCCACAGTGCCAGGCCCCAGGGTGCCAGGTGCCACAGGAGAGGACACAGCACGTGTGGCATTACTCATCTGCAGGGAGGGAGAGGGAAAGGGAGTGGTGCAGGAAGGCAGGAGCAAGGTAAGCTGGTGACAGGGAAGGTCCCAGCAGGTTTCCCAGCCCACACAGAGTGTACAAATCTCCTGTGAGGGTTATCTCCTCCTCAGGGTTTTTCCAGCGTGTCCCTCAGCCAAACCAACCCGTTTGCCATGGTTGGGTCTGCTTCTCTGCTCCTCTCAGAAGGGAAATGCAAACGTCCTTCAAGAGTAGACCCTCTTTTCCCTGAGAAGGTCTATGCAGTCCCCATGTCTCCCAAAACACATGCTTTTCCTTCCCAGCCTTGCTCCTTGTTTTCTCAGGAATAACTATCCAGCTTGAAAAGGAATAACCTGCTTACATTTGTGCCCACGTGAGTTCACACCTGTGGCTCAGGACCCTTTTCCATCATAAACCAGAGACTTAAGGGTTAAACCCATCCCTCACCCAAGATAATAATAATGAGTCCCTTACCAACAAGCCATCAGGACACCGATGTCCTCCTTGGGAGCCCAGAAAACACCTGGATCCCTGTGGTCCCCCACAAATTTGGCTCCGTCCGTCATGTGTAGCCTGCTGTGGGCAAAGCCCGGGGCTGCCCAAGGAGCTAGATGTTTGGCATCACCCAGGTTCTTAATACAGCTATTTCAGGACTGTGGGAGTGTCACTGTGCCAAGCAGTGCCAACCCCAAGATCTGAAGGGCAGCCAGTGGTCCCTCCTGCACCCAAATTAAGCGCAGGGGAGCAAGCCTGCCACGCCACAGGCAAACCTGCTGCCCCTTAGGGATGCTGGAGCACTCCAGCATCTCCCTGGTCAGCCTGTGCTCCTGGAAGCTGGTTGCCCCAAGGCACTGAGCATTCCTGGTGCAGAGGGTGGCCAGGGCATATGAGCACCGTGTACCCTGTGGCTCCAGTCAGCAAGGACCAACCTAATAATAAGCAATTATTTATAGGGCAGCTTCATATCTCAAGGCCAACAGATGCATAAACTGCCATGTTTGGGTTCTCTTTCTGCTAATCTATGGAAAGCTGCTTTTTTCCAAGCATAACAATAGCAGTTTTAAAAATACAACAACAATCTGTGAGCAGAGCTCCAACAATATAGATGCTTTTCAGTGCATTGTTAATAAACAAATATTTTGGCTGCTGGGTAACTATCGCCTGGGGTAAAACTGTAAGCATGAACTGGAGAGAAGCATGAAAATATCTGCCACAGATAAGAGTGGTAGGGAATGACCTCGGTCCAATTAAAAACTGAAAACAAACCAAAGCAAGAGCTCACCCTGCGGCTTCCTCTTCTGCCCTCTCCCCAAACCCCAACCTCACAGGCGAGGAAACTCAGCTGGTGTCAGATCAACAGCCCTAAAAATACCTTTTCCCCCCCCCGCCTCCTCCTGGCAGGAGTTGCCTGTAAGCGGAGATGCCGGGGCGGCAGAGTGCTGGCCAGGCCCCAGGAGCTCACCCAGCGTACCTGTGCCCACAAGTGGGGATGGCTGGATATGGGGCCAATAGTGTTATGGAGACAGCAAGGAGCCGGCTTTTCTTCCCCGTGACTGTCCTGTGGCCCTGCCCCAGCCAGCAGGAAGAAGGATCCCGGGAAAGCTGGGGAGGGATCTGGTCTTTGGACAGACCACAATGACACCAGACCTGCCTTGTAAACATTAACAGGAGGACAGAGATAGCTCGTGGCACAAAGAGGGAGACAAGAGCCTGGTTGTGCCCCATTTCCCAGTCACTTCTCACTCTTTTGGGGGGCTACCCTGCTGCTGCTGGGGCTATATGGCTGGATTTGGCCACTCTTTCCCTCTACCAGAGCATCGTGATAGAGCTGTACGAAAGCTCATTGTTTCTAGCTGTTTTTCTAGTCACTTTTCCAGTGATCCAGCCCACTCCCCAAGACACGGCAGAGAGCTGCACTCATCACTAGACCCATTTACTCTGTTTTCAACCCAGTGCTGTGCCACAGACGCTTGGCCTGAGACATCCCAACTTTTATTAGCTTTCCCAGCCATCTCAGTATGAGCACGGTGGCACCAGCAGCCGGTCCTGGCAGCCTCCCCGACATTGTCACACTCTGAACGTGGCAGAGCAAGTCATTAAAAGCAAAAGCCTCAGTGCCGCTTGGAGATAGGGCTCCCAGCTCCAGAGGTAATTAGATCCCGGCCATGCAAGGTAGTCGGGCAATTCAATGCAGTTAGAGAGCCATTTACTTCCAAAACAAAGGCAGCAAGGAGACACCGGGAATAATATCAGCTGCAAAACTCAGTTCCTGGACGGGACTGCGCCAGTGCCACATCCAATCTGTCTGTTTTCAGACACCTTGCAGGTACCTGCCATGCAGCATCTACCTGTTACACTCGCTCCCTGGGATATTAGAGATGCCAGGTGAGCACTGAGAAGATAAACTGAGCAGTGAAGCCTGTGTTCAGGCAGGCCACCTGCAAATAGGCTTTTCACCTCACCAGGGATTCCCCTCTATCCGCAGGTTGTCAGAGCCTGGACTCCCAGCTCACATCCCTCCCTGTGTCCTGAAACAGCTGGGACAAATCTCCATCTCGGCAGCAGCCCCTGTGAGGTGAAGCAGTCAGAAAGGAAAGATGAGCCCTTGCAGCCCCCCACCAGCGCCTCTCAGATCCCTGACCCACATCCCGGGAAGGGGAGCATCCAAGCTTAACCCCACCAGCACAGGAGACATGCCTTTTATCCTGATTGCTTTCAGACAATTGCTTTTCAGGGTTATTTACCCTACCAGGCTCTTCACACCACTCCCAGGCCACCCAGGAGGAAGGACCTACAGCAAGCACACAGCAATGAATCGAGGCAGGGCAGCATGGAGCCCTGCTTAAAGCCCGTCTGGAGGACTGGATGACGCAGGCATGGAGCTCTTACAGCAGGCTCTGCCGCCCCAGCAGCTCCTACAGGTGCTTAGAACCAGTGGCTGGGCCAACCTCTGGTCTGTGGGGGGTGTCCCCAGCCGCTGCGCACCCCCCAGGGCCCCACTCACCCTGTGGGGCTCCTCCGGGAGTGGGTCTGGCTGCCGTGCCCCTGCCTCTGCATCCCCCGTGCCCTCCTCCACCTGCACCCGCGGGAGACTCCTCCTCCGGACACCCTCCCAGCCCTGCCCAGCCCTGCCCAGCCCTGCCCGCCTGCTGGCAGCGGGCCCTGACAGTGCCCCAGTTACCTTTGCAGCTCCCCGCGTCCTGCCAGCTCCCCACTCATCCCACCAGCACCCCACTGTCCCTGCCAGCACCCCAACTATCCTTGTAGTGCCCCGGGCCCTGCCAGCACCCCACTTACCTTACCGGCACACCCCTTGCCCTCGCTGGGCCCTGCTCACCCTGCCAACGCCCCACTTGCCCTCGCTGTGCCCCGGGCCCCTCGGGAGCTGGAGCAGCAGGTTGGGCTTTGTCTCCTGCAGAAAAGCCACCCAACTTACCTTTCCGGTCTGCCGCACTCGGCACCCACGCCCGGAAAGCAAACACGGATGGAAAGCCACGGTGCAGCCCAACGCCGCTGACCCCTGCCCGGCACACGTCCTGTGGCCGCGGGCAGGAGCAGCAGAGGCAGCTCTCCTTGAAATTGGAATTAATCCCTACTCGGAGGAGAGCGATGACTAAAAGGCAGGGAGCTGGTGGCACCTTGTGCCTGTCGTTTGGGGCAGGCCTTCCCCCTGGTTTGCTGCTGAGCAGAGAGGAGCAAAGTTGAAGGACCAATTGCTTGTGCTCCAATTTATCGCCCATGGAAAGGCACCAAGGTAAGTTTGTCCTGGCTCCAAGCATCACATTGGAGAGATCCCCACGTCCTTTTGTCACCCACCACCCTGTGCAGACCTGGTGGCGCACACAGCAGGAAATTAAGGTGGTTAACTTGTACTTGGCTTTTAGGTAGTGACACTCAGGTCTTGGGGGCTCAGTGCTGGTATGCCACTATATCACCACAGTGGAAGATGCAATTTCCATCCAATTTGCTAATTAATGTATGCTTTCCAAAAGTTGCAGGACATACGGACAGACTAAGAGCACCACAATTTGGAATAGACATTGAATTTTGTGTTGGAAAAGAATCCCTACTAGCAAACCAGATCGACAATAACAAATTCCACATGGCTCTCTCAGCCTTCCTAGACAAAAAAAGGAGAAATGTAGAAGAGGGAAAATTTATAGTTATGACAGATGCAAATCTTTGATTCTTGGAAGCACAGTTTGGAAAATTATTTTTAGATGAAGTTTCTTGTCAAGGGCAGCCGGAAGCCTGCAGTGTTTGAATGTATTTTTTAAAAAAGTTTCATTTCTCATAATCTCTTAAATGCTGTAAATAACCCTTGTTTCAGAGAAGACTCCTTTCGAAATCCATTTTCTGCTTTTCTACTTCTAGGGGATTTTTTAGCAACAGAAATGACCCAGCAGCTGGATCAACACGGGGCAGGCACAGGCTCTGTGCTGATTCTGTTGTACCAACAGGTCTTAGCACAGCTCCTCCCTTCCCAGAATCCAAGACCTGGCCTCCATCTGTGCTGTCAGGTTCATAAGTGACAATAGTGTGTAACAGCTCACTTAAAAATTTACTACTTCTTCTTGTAGGAGAGGTAAAAACAAATGTGCTTTCCAAGCAAATGGCAAAAGTTTGGCTATTAAGCTTTGCATCAACTCATACAACTTCATCTGACACTTTTTGTCAATGACTCAGCAGAAACACCTTGGTGTAACCCTCGCCCAAACCGTCTGTCCCCAAGTCTCCTGTGACAGCTGCTCATTGCAGGTGGTCCAACCTATGGATGTTCTGCCTCTTTCATGTGCTGATGCCATGTAATCCATTGGCAGAGATTATTTTGTCTTCTTCTCACCACTATTTTGGGTTCCTGTCTTCCACTCTCACATCAGCTTTCATGAAATTTGCAGAGCATAATTATCTGCTTCTCTTTAAAATCACAGTGAAAGTGGAAAATGGATTCAGACTACATCAGGAACTGACATAAGGACAAAAGCAGTCATATAGGACTCATTTCCTTAAAAACAGGCAAGAAAATCTTTCCCATTATGCAATTGTTGACTTTTTACGAAAGCTTGTATTTCAATTGAAGTGATTTTCACAGAGAAAAAAGAAAACAGGTAAAATTAGATTTGTCAGTGTTTCTTTTATTCCCTCTGCACTGGGTGTTCCCCCTTTGTGGTACAGTGCAGCTACAGAGCTTGGCATCTACAGCTCCTGAGGACACAAGTGCAGAGCTGAGCCCTTTCCAAAATATATGACCCACCCAACACAGTAAAAATAACACTTCTCTTGTGTATTGAGACAATTGTTCTTGTCCCGTCACTGACTATATGGACTGCAAACCTGTCCCAGTAACAAAACTCACAAATATTCTACACAGTAGAGAAAAATTCATCAAATTCCTCAGTACGTCCAGAACCACCACAAAGACATTTCATCATTTTCATTTCTTGTCCTTTTAAATAGGTGGTGATGAGTCATGGACTCGAGATCGTTTCCTTGAATCCAGATGGCACAACTTCACCACACTTGGCAACTTCGGATCACTTCCCGTAGAGCCTGTATTCCTTCCATGGTCTTGTCCTTTAAAGCCATGGCGAGAAGAACAGGTTTGTTCCCAGCTTCCTGTGACACGAACGCCACCAGGTTTTTGGCACAAACATGAACGAGGGGCTGAAAAGCAAAGGGGACAGAGATGTACATTCCTACAGATGGGAGAGCCCTCCCACACAAGCTGGGAGAGGAAGAGTCAAGGAATGATGTCAATAACCTGTTGATCCTGGACTTGGACTGAGCATGGCATTTGCTGTGTGGTTCCAATATGGTCAGCAAAGCCAAGCCATAGGACAGGAAACTTTAGAAACTCAACCAGCTTAAAAGGGAAGAGTTTGGACCCATGAATGACAGCCACCCAAACCACCCTGAAGCAACTTAACTGCTGCACTGGAATTGAGTTTTAGCACTGTCAGGAAAAACTGGAAAGTCAGTGTGGAGAATTTTTCCTTCCATTAATCCTCCCACGCAAACTATGACACCAATATCCAATTATATGAAATGCCGTGGATCCAAATGTCTTTATTTCCATCAGAGCCAGACTTCTAAAGAGGTCTGCAAGTACAACCTTTTGTTTAAAAACTTGTTCTGAAGAGGGGATGTTCTGCTGACAAACTCTGGAAAAAACCCTGCTATTTTTGCAATTCCTAGAGAATTCCTGTGTAACAGGCATATTGCTTATTTTACTAGAATAATGAAAACCAGAAATAAGTAGTGAGGCTGAAGAAGAGAAGAGATATAACCATCCTTGTAAGGTTTCCTTAACAAGAATAGACTAGAACAGCAATGACTATTTCAGCTGGAAGGGACCTACAAGGATATCTAGTCCAACTGCCTGACCAACTCAAGTTAAAACATTATTCAGGGCATTGTCCAAATGGCTCTTGAACACTGACAGGCTCAGAGCATCGACCCCCTCAAGCCTGTTTCAGTGTCTGACCACCCTCTCAGTAAAGTACTTCCTAATGTCCAGTCCGAACCTCATCCAGCACAGCTTTGAACCACTCAGCTTGTCTAGGTTTCATTGACACCCACAGTTGTGTATCTGTCAGAAGGATGAGTGTGATTGATTTTAAATACCAGTCTTTTTTGGAAGTGTGCACCATCCCAAACAGGGATGTTAACAGTGACAAGCAGGAAAGGAGCAAACTAGTGAAAGCCTTTTCTTAAAGTTTAGATCGGTTTAGTTGGTTAAAATGATTTAAAAATAGAATTTAATGAAGTAAACATAACACTTCCCATTCATTTCCAAATAAAACACAGAAGCAGCTTGGGGGTGGAGGTGGTCAGAATTAGCACATATCATACCAACAAAAGAAAAACAAAACATCTCCTATTCAGAAAGGGAAGGCTATTACTGAAGAAAAAGAACTCCACAAGGGGAAGCTGTGGATAGAATCAGGAACTTGTGTTGCTACAGTTTTTCTAGTTAAAGCTAGCAAGTAATATTTAATAGCTTCAACCCTGATGGAAAGCCTCATAAGCAGGTAGCTCTGTAACTTTCTGTTTTAATTCTTGACCAGTTGATGCTTTGCGAAACACATTTTCTTCTGCTTTCTCTCCAGCCTTATGAAATGGTTGATAAAAACTCATTTTGCTGAAGCAAAACAAATTAAACTTTATCAAGGGAAAGTGCTGGCAGGCACACTTAAGTGAGGGCAACTAAAGTCCATCATGGGGCTGGCATACACTGGGTGGGGGGATGGGGGTGACAAAACAGACCTGAAAAGAAAAACAAACTCACTGGAACAGAAACCCAAAAGGTTATCAATGGCTGCACATTTGATCTTGCAACCCTTAAATCAACAAAGCTTTATCAAACCTTGCATAAACACAGAGAAGCAATCCATATCCTGCAGGACACAAAACAACAGATCCCCAAACCACTGACGGTTAGTTAAAGTTTTATGTCAAACAGCAGACGAGCGCACATACTTCTGTGATGAACCCCTCTTGCCTCAGAAGATATTTTAAAATTAATCTTATCACTGTTCAAACACTGCTCTAACTGCTGTGATTCATCAACTCCCTGGCAACTCGCACGGCTCCACCTACTACATTTCCCCCTTATCCTTGCTGCACATCCGCTCGCTCTCACCTCATCCTTGCCCAGCAGCACCTTGGTGGTGAGCGAGGGCCTGCCCACGTTGTCGCCGATGGTGTTGGGGTCCACGTAGACGATGGTGCCCATCTTGCCGTACTGGGTGACCACCACGAGCACGGAGTTGGAGAAGGCCGTGCACACCACCTCGGTGGGGACGCCGTGCACCACCTCCTCCCGCTGCTTGGACGTCACGATGGGACCCGCTTCCATCGCTGCCGGAAGGGAACGGAGCGGCAAGAACAGTAACACAACGTTAGATTACGAACGTGGTCTCTACGGGCTGTAAAAAGCCCAAATCCTTCCCCATCATTTGAAACACCCTGGGTTGAGTTAGTTTCAGAGCACAGGAGCATCCGGAGGTGCGTGTTAGTGCGGGACAGCGCACCCCTGATTAGGGGGGGATATTTGGCAGCCTCGCAGCGATGGCATCGCTCCCCCGGCATGGCCGAACTGGCTCTGACAGGCTCCGTCCGAACAATGCACCAGGGAGGGGACCCCGAGCCCCGCTTTCCACCCCGGGCCCCGCAGGGCCAGACTCTTCTTGAGGGAAACAGAGATACAGCCACCATCACCCCTCCCGCCGGGCCGCGGCCCCGCCGCCCCTACCCGTGCCGCCGTTCTCCGCCCAGGCCCGCCCCGCCGCGGCGGAAGCGGCGCCTTTCCCTTCCCTCCTTTCCTTCCTCCCTCCCTCAGCCGGCGCGGGGCGATGGCGCAGGGCGGCCGCTGCCCTCAACGGCCCGTCCCCTCCCCTCCCCTCAGCGCCGCCGCCGCCATTACCCGCCGCGCTCGCGCGCAGGAAGGCGCCATCTCCAGCCCCCCCCCCCGTCTGCTCATGGCCGTGGTCCCTCAACGGCCCTGCCCCGGATCCGGGGAGGAGCCCTTTCCCCCAACGCCGTCTCCTCCACCGTTTTCTCCTCGTTCTATGCCGCTTCCCAGCGCGGCTGGGGCAGTCCCGGGGCAGGACCCCGCAGCGCCGTGAGGGGGTGGCGTTTCCCCCTCCTCAGGCCCGTGAGGGGACAGGTGACCCTGAGGGCCGCAGCGGGGCTGCAAATATTTGCATGTTCTGATTTTTCCTCAGGGGATGTGGTTGCACCCACCCACTGGGCGCTGTTGGGTCACACTTTAATCCCCTGAGCGTGCTTTCCCATCTAAATAAAAAAAAAGTGGCTTGTAAAGCAGGCTGATAAAAATAGAGGGAGAGCGACTTTTTACACGGGAAGACAGGGATAGGACGAAGGAGAATGTTTTTAAACTAAATGCAGAGAAATTTGGATTAGATATTGCGAAGAACTTCACTACGAGGGTTGTGAGGTCCTGGCACAGGTTGCCCAGAGAAGCTGTGGATTCCCCGCCCCTGGAAGTGCCCAAGGCCAGGTTGGACGGGGCTTGGAGCAACCTGGGATAGTGGAAGGTGTCCCTGGCCATGGCAGGGGGTTGGAACAAGATGAGCTTTAAGGTCGCTTCCAACCCAAACTGTTTTGTGATTCTGTGAAAATAAGGCTGTTTTTGGGCTATGGCTCCCATAGCCTTGCCCGTGGTTGAGTGAGTGATGGCAGCTGCCCAGTGGAGCTGTTGTGGGGGATAAAATAAGGACACTTTTGTGAAGAGAGCAAAACCAAACATGACTGTCCCGGGTGCAGACATTAGTTTCTGTTAATTACACACAATTGATCTGGTGCTAACGTTTTTCTTTGTAATACTAGTACTCGTGAATAATAGTTTTGTATTCTAATTTATACATAGCCCTGAAAATTGGGATTTCTCAGAGGTTTGCAACCTTCCAGACTCTTGCAATTGCTGCATCTAATGTATGCTCGAAGCCTTCATTGCTATGTTTTAGCTCTCCTTTACTGGCATTCCCGCCACACACTAAATATCCCAGTTGTGGCTGCAGCAATAGCTGCCTGAGTTGTGGGTTATCAGTTCAGGCAACATATCTTAAGAACCTCATGAATATTCCTTTTGTTTTGCATTAAAAGTTTTACCAAAACTTGACTACAGGAAGAGCGCATAGACTTTGTGATGAGAATCCTGGAAGGCACCGTTAGAGAGCAGCAGAGGTCCACGGAAAAGCTTTTAATTCAGCAGGTTATTTTTGTGGTTAATTCAAACAGAGGCTCGATACCTTTTCGGTACTCTTTGCAGTCTGGCAAATAGTCTGTTTTCCAGCACTGTGAATAAACAGCATTCCTCTTTCTTGCTTACCACAATCACTCGAGACTTTGCCTGTTTGACAGAGATAATAGCAGCTATTGTCAGTAAAACCTCCTGACTCATAAAGAAGTTTATTCCTGCTCTGCCTTCTCCAGAGAGTAACTTTACTTCAGGAAACACAAAGGACCCAGTTCTTCCTGCCATCCTCACCAGACTCCATTTTATTTTTTACATGTCAGGAGGACAAAAAGCTGTTGTTCAGATTTACAGGGATTCACCATTCTTCGCTGTTTTGCATTAGTTTGGGATGAAAAAGTTGTCTTTAACAGTTTCTTTAAATTGGATGTCTCATTTTGGCATGTAGCTGAGGTGGGATATAGTAAACTGAAGTAACTAAGCACTGAATCTTCATCACTGGCAGTAAATACATTAAAAAAAATGAACTAAAGAGAAGAGTCCTATTGTCTGTGTGACATATAGGGGATTGAGATTTGAGAATACACACTGTGGCAGGTAATGGGACCTTTCCTGAGGGGTCTGTCTGCCTGCCATCTGCTTCCCAGCATTTTGTGGCTGAGAGAGACCTGGATGCACACTTACACTCCTGGTTTCTACAGCACTATTCCTCCAAAGATCCCTAATCACATTGCAAACATTATTACACTTAGCTTCATAAGCTGTCTTTTGACATAACACATTATTAATATACCCCATTTTACAGTTCAGGGAAAATAAAGAATCGAGACAGCAGGTCAGAGCCATCAAATTCTCAGCTGGAGATTCTGCAGAATTTCAGGATCCCTTCTTCCATTCCCATGCACTCACTGTTGAAGAAACATAAGTTGTGCATATCACTATCTCAATTATGAGACAAAATCAATGACTGTGCAGCCCCATACGTTGACAAGAAAAGCTATTCTTAATGTTGCCGCTTTATACCTTTATTATTATTTATTTGAGCAGTTTTGTATTACTCTTCTTTTTAAACTGCCTCAGCGCCTCTGTGTGTGTAGACTGGAAGGAGGCTGCTTTTATATTAGTCTTTGCATTTATCTGAACTGATTTTATAAGAACAAATGCATAAGATCCTTAGAGCATCAGAAATGTTTCCCACTTCTCTCGAAAACTAGACACACAGTGTTTCAGAACATCCATTAATAATCCCTGCTCTGGGGAGGGCCTCACTATCAAAGTGCTGGGTTGGTTTATTAGTTTACAGGTTATTACTTCTCTAGTTTAGATTTCTCTCTTGTATCTTTTATGATGCAGAATATAGACTGTGAGCTGGAACCTCGGGTGCAGCTGGGCCCTGGGCTGCGCAGCCAAGGAGAGAGGAAAGGAATTAGTTTGCTCCCTGATGCAGGAGCTGCTTGGGAATTATTCTGACCCTTGTTATAAATCAGGTACGTGAAGCAGAGCTGCCTGCGAGTACATTCCTCGGGCCAGACGATATCAGAATGTTCCTGCTCCCCTTATTGCTGTCACAGCAAGGTCGGGGGCGTGGGTGGTGCAGGGTTGTGTGAGCAACTCTTTCCATGGAGCTGTTGTGTCAAAGGAGTAGGAGGGATGGCAGAAATCCATACCCTGGATTTCTCCTTTCAAGCCATCCTCACTGCATTTTGATAGTCTAGCAGAGTGTTGTTCAGAAAATACTACTGGATTGAGGCCCTGGGGGAGGCAGGGAGAGGAGCACACCCGGGGCTGTTCTCAGAGACCAGCCTTAGCCCCAACAACTGTGTCTCCCCGCCTGGCTCTCTCTGCAGTCGCTGGAAACGTGGCTTAGAACCTGGCTCTCCTCAGTCAGGAGTCACACGTGCTGTGGCTGACGTTGGCTGGTTTATCTCCTGCTTTCTAGAGCTTAGCCTGACATAGGTATGGGCCTGCCAAACATAACCACAGCCCAGCTGCCTCTGCACATGAGTAGAAATGGGACATCATGTGTGCAGGGAAGCCTGAAGTTGGAGTGTGAGCAGCTGAGGAGTTCAGACGTGTCCAGAATTAGGTGATACCTGAACAGCATTCTCAGGGTTAAAGCTCTGAGGCTCTGTTTGTGCTCATATTTTGAAGGGAGGTGAGGGGATTCTGGCTGTTTTGTGCATTGGTCCCTTTTCTGTGCTCCCTGGGATAATGAGAGTATCAATTCTTATTCCGAGAGACAAGTCTAAGGGTTTGGCTTGTTTTGAAGTTGTCTACACAGCTCTTACTGTGTGGGACTTCTCTTATTTCATTGATTGTGTGAGTAAGGGGAAGGTTCAGCCAATCCATTAGGCATTGCAAAACAGCTCCAAGCTATTTTGTTTTTGATTAAACCTTTTTTTTTTCCCCAGTTGTAGAATTCAGCCGGCAAAACAACCGTCTTTTAATAAAAAACCCCACACATAACACATCCAATTGTTTCTTTTCTGTGTGAGCTGCACTCAGCTGCCCATCTGAAATAGAAATGCTGGATGTCTTTACATGCCTGAGACTGTCAGGTCATGCTGTTGTTTTTGTTTCTTGCACTTACAACTTAGTAAGGAAACAATATGGGAATGTTCATTAATATTTGTGTCAATAGTAAGTGCCCACATATGAGCACTAGCAGATTTTCCTGCGAAAGCTCAGTGTACGGGGTAGGATTTAAAAACATGGCAGTGATCCAGCACGCTCTGGCTGGGCCTGGAAACATCTAGGTAGCAATGTGACTGGAGCTCTGGAAGTTTTTTTTAGTCAGATTTAGCGACCTATAAATAGAGGAGTACTCCAGCCCTTGTAGGACTTTGTTATGCTGTGTCATTGGTGTTTTCTGAGCTGCTGTGCAGGCTGGGAAAGGAGGATTACAGATCCATGGGGCAGGGAGGAGAAAGGAGGAAGGAGCAACCTTGGTGCTGGGGGAGAGTTTCAGGAGGGGGCTACTGCTGAGATTGCAGAGCCTGGCAAGATGAGGCAAGTCACACCTGCAGAAGGACATTGCTGAAAGCAGTTTCTTGGGTACTTGATCTCAAACAGCAGTAGTTTTCATATATTCAGTGCCTTTAAAACCAGCACATCCTACATTTCTTTGCAAAAATTATCCAGAAATTACTTTCAAGAACGACTGAAATTAAAATGACATTCTGGAAATGTGTGAAATACATCTCCAGCATCACTCCAGACTACCTAAGAGAGCTAAAAGAGCTCCAGCTACCTAAAAGAGTCAGGATTACATCATGCAGCCAACCTGGTGCTGTCTGATGATAATTTTATCTCCGGTATTTATCATGAGATAACAGCTGGCTGTACTGGACACTATAGGCAGGGGGTATGGAACAGACAGAGTCATCATGAGGCAAGATTGAGTTTGAGTACTGTTTACATAATTTTCATTTGTCAAGTAACAGCCCTACATAGATCACGACCATGACAGCGCCTGTGGATGGTATCATCCATCAGCAGATCTACCCTGCGAACAGCAGAAGTTTCGTACTGCTGCAGTGGCTGAAGGAATTATTTCCATGGATCAGTAAAGACAGCAGTAATTACCATAAAGCTCACTATAGTTTATGTAGGAGTTTTTTAGGTGCTCGCGGGGGTCTGTCAGATGAAAGACAACATGCAAATGGAGTGGGTTGCAAAAATAATTGTGGCATAGCTTCTAAGAACAAAACTCGTACCCCTCTGTTCCCGAGAAGTGCGAAAGCACGGCAAATAACACCGTGGCTCTTGCAGAAGCAACAAGAGAATGTGAGAGTATTAGTATGATACTAATAGTATAGTCAGTTCTATAAATCACTTAATTGTGACAGCAAATTAAATAGTGTTGTTGTCTAGAATTCACCCATAGTTAGAACGATATATCTTGATGAGACAAATGCCTTCTGCGCTGCCAGTAATAAATTAGCTCCTCTTTCAAGTGAGAAAACAATTAAAAACTTGGTTGAAAAGGGCATATTTTCTCTGTGGCCACTGATCCTTCAAACTCAGGAAATAATAAAGTGGTTCTAATAGTTGTTCATTGTTACACTGTTGAAAGAGGAAAAATCCATTGCCTCATTATGTTCAAGACAGTTATGAAATTGCATTGGGAATATTTGAAAATGTAAGAGGCATCTAACCAAATGGTTCCAACTTTGACAATGTGTCATCATTTGCAGTTCATAATGCTGCTGTTAACTTTGGGAGATATCAGTCAGTGCACACAGTGGAAAATGAGAATAAATATTTACCTTGCATTTATATACTGCATAAATAATAGCAAAGTACACAGTGATAGGTCATGATTCCATTTCGAGGGTTGTGTAACAGAAGTTTCAGAATTACAGGAGGTATTCATTTTGCAAAACTTAAATATGTGGAAGCATTCAGGCATTTCCCAACAAAGTGGACAACTCTGTGCCTTGCCAATGAAACAGTACCAAAATGATTCCTGGGTATAATGAATTACTCTTGAATATTAGATGAAGATTGGCTCTATCTGATTTTTAAGTTCTTTCTGGATGTTGAAGATGGAGATGGTGAAAATACCTGATGTCTGAATGCTTCCTCTTTCCTGGTACATTAAATTTCTTTACCATCTAGTCAAAATGAACATCCTATCTGGTGCTGAAGTTTAGCACATAAAGCTACAGTTATGCTGTAGATGACAATAAAGAATCCAAGCCAGACCTGCATAAAGACATTCCATGGCAAGGCAAAAGAATGCAAGCAGGTGCTCTTCTGTGGGCTGTAGAGAGACAGATTTCTGTACATATACTAACCAGACTCACTGAAGAAGTGTGAGATTATAGGAAGCTGGGAGCTGGGAGCTGTATTGAAGGACTTACCTAAGACAGAAAATTGGAAATACAAGTATGAGGAAGTTTTTGATTGGAAAGATTTTGTTAGGCACGTGCATATACTGCAGGAACTTGTATTTAGAAGAGTTTCAAATCGTGGTTATCTCCGTTTCAGAAAACTTGTAGAGTTTACTACATCTCCTCCTCTGTCTAGAAATTAATCAAATAAATAGTTTCTCTTGGAAGCAGGTTTAACATTTCAAAACCCTGCAAAATGTTGAGTCTATTAAAGTTGAAGTTTAAAGTTAATTTTAACTGACCACATAAATTCTTTTATGAATCAACATAGAAAAAAACAAGTACTTTGTTTCTTTGTTAGTGCCATTCTAAGTAATGAACTGAAGTTTGTGATAATTGAATTGTGCTTTTGATGGACAGTATAAATGTACTCTTAGGAGAAAAATACAATTATATACTGGAGAAAATGGCATTAAAATGAAGCATTGTCTCTTATTTCGTAGGTGCTTATCTTCTATTTCTGCACAAGAAACATGAAAATCAAGAAAAGCAGATGTACTATCAACCTTTTAAGTTTCATCCTGGAAATGAGGTTGGAATATTCCATAAGGAAATCAAAGTCATTTTCCTACCCTCTTCTGTCTCTGTAAGAAATGCTCTGCCTAAGTCCTTCTCTGCTCTGCACTGGCAATTCCTCTTCTGTTTCTTTAGGTGACTCCAGGCTGAGATCATGTTTTTATTCTCAACTTCATGCGAGCCTCCCTTTCTAACCCTTCCAAGAGCATTTTAGAACCTGTTTGCCCTGAAACCCTGAAATCAGAGAACACCGAGGGATTAGGTTTAAACTTGTTAAACTGAATTAACACTCCTGCCACATGATTCTGGCCTGTGCCAGTCCTTTTAATCTTGTTCAGAGTTTAGGATAATTTGTTTAGTAGGGCTGATCAGCTGGAGGTTAATTCAATTGGACTTTGGTTATTTATTCATGCCCGGATTTGCTAAGTGTCACAGCAGATACACGAGGTCTCTGTTACAGTTATGAGATGGCTTCATTAGTGTGACGGAGAGTCCATCTGGATCACTTCCTTTCCTCAGTGCAATAACTGGCTGTCAGGGCTCTCTCCAGTGGAAAAAACTCCTTATATAACATCTCCCTTTCATTTGTGTCACAAGTGTATTGATTACAACTTAAAATGCACTCCTCTGTTCCGATTGCTGGGATTGCCAATAAACTTTCTCAGGGATCTCAATAGTATTCCAGCTCTACATTTTCCATTGATACCAGAACTTAAAAGAAAAGTAGAAATGCATTGTAAAAGCCATTTATTATTAATAATGTGCTTTCATGCAGCATTTTGGTCCTTCTCACTTCAAGGTCCACTTTTCTCACAAGTGAAGTGCTACCGGTGCTGGGTTAGAATGTGGTCAGTCTTTTGCACTGTCCAGAATTAACTATCCAGAAATAGAATACAGAAAAGAGGGAAAAAATTGCATCCTACTGAAACCTCTGGAGGAATTTAAGTTGGCAGAAGGTTGTTACTCGAACTGGAATGTGGCCAGGACACCAGGATTAATGTTAGCACAAAATGCCATTTGATTGCAAATGTTCAGATAACCTTGGATGAAAGTCTTATCTGAAAAGAGGCTCTTCTAACAGGAAGGGCTCCCTGATGTTGGCTGGGACTTTGGTTCAGCGTTGACTCAGAGAATTTTTGCTCTTTGCTTCAGCAGTTTTTGAATGGGACAGCTCTTGAATGGTAACAGATCTCCCCTTCACAGCCTGCAGCACAGCAGATAATTTCCCAGAGAGAATTCCATGCCATAGACTGATGTCTCTTTTTAGAGATGTTTCCTGATATATCATGCAAATATTACAAATAGGAGCCTGAAGGGAGGCTTGCTGGGGAAGGTCCTAAAGATTAGAAGGAAGGAAAAATGTTCAGTGTCGAGAAGGCACTGGGACAAGCTGAGTTTCCACATCTTCATAAATGTGAAGTAGCTATTTATGTCGTGGAGTTACTCCTGAGTAAGTGAGACTGTCCTTTGCCTCATTCTTGCTTTATTCTCCTCTCTGGATGTTTCTACTGTAGTCCTGTAATACATGTTATGACTTGGGCTGGCAAAACCAGGGGATGCCCAGCCAAAGCTTTGATGATTAAGAGCAGTGTTAATCAAAATTTCTTCTCTTTCTCTCATTTTTTTCAATTAAATTGTAAATCTGTGCTGAGGACCAACCATTAGCTTCCAGGGAGTGAGAAATGTTCCCACATGCTTGGCCTTCTTCAGAAAATCCTGTCACAGTTAAACACCGTGAAATATGGTTTCCAACAGAACAGTGTTCCCAAAACCAGCTGGGACCAGCCTTACAACTCAGCATTCTTTGCAGAAGTTTATTTCCTGTTGACTTGGAAGGCACGTTAGAGCTTTGGAGAGGAGTTTCTACTTATCTACATAACAGTGCAAGATGAGTCCTGCAGCATCAGCTCCCACAGAGAAGCTGGAGACAGCAGGACTAGAGAAAAATGTGTCAGTACCCATCCTTGCCATCAGACAAGTGAGCTGCTGTGGGATTTGACGTTTCTTGCACTGGTCCTGGGTCCTACATGTCTGCATGGGGAAAAGGAAAGCATCCAGGGAGGTTTTGAGGCAGCCTGCCATAAATTATGAAGGAGGCTGTACCTGCAAAAATCCAATACGTGTTCCCAAGAGACTTGATTCCTGTCTGAAGGAGAAAGACCAGTGTGCAAGCTCCATCTCTGTGGATGCTCTCCCCATACTACAGCTCCTTCTTCACAATAAAGCAGGAGCTTCATGCAATGGGAACAACCCTTACAGGGCTGTGTGTCAGCTGCATGTGTGGATAAACTATATTTGACCATGGGACTTGCTTTGCTATTTGGTTTTGAGGGCAAAACCCATCACTGTTTTTATGTAGTGTTAATCTGACCTAAACTGTTTTATAAGTGGAGCTGTTTTCCATTCTATGGAAGCTGAAGGTTTTCCCTTGCTTTCCATGGGAAGACACCAATTGTCGCATTTCCTCCAGCCCAGTCTTCCCATTTCTTTCCTGCAGCAGCTTAGACTTGTATATGAGCCAAGATATGATTCCCCTAAGCATTTACATAATTTAATATTCCTTTTCCTTGTCTTCCTTATTTTTCATTTATAGGTTAACCAGCACCTGAGATGCTCAGTGCTTTCCCTCCCTATGTCAAGTGGGAAACAATCACTGTTTCTCCATACTTTGAGGAATTCTTGCCCACATCCCCTCTGTGTACATACATGTATAAAATCAGTTACTGAAAGCAAGAGAACAAAAATACTGTGAAAGTCCTCCAGAGAGAGGGATGCAAAATATGTATCCAATAAAACTTTTCTGATGATATCCATAAATACAGAACTGAAGTGCTGGCCCTGCTGTCCTCTCCAGTACCATTCCACCATAAATGTGTAACTCACATCCTGAGTCATCCCCAAGGAGAGCAATAGATGTTATACACTGGAAATGGTTTAATTTCTAACTGGCCCAAGCACAGTTCATACCTCTTCCATCAGGCGAGAGGAAGATGAAGAATTTTAATATCTTCTGGTGAGATCATGGGACCTCTGAGTCCCTAGGCTTATTCAAAGCAGTCGGTGCATTTTGCCAGTTCCATGCAAGAAACTGCAGGTGTGGGAGAAGTTGGGCTCCCAAATTGCACTACAAGGGCAGGAGAGTGATGATGCTTGCGTAGGAAGTTCAACCTTTCTATTTGCTCTGACCGAGTGCAGGACCGTGAGATCTCCATTTTCAGATCCAGGAGGCCCTTTTTTAGGCTCATAAGTTTATAGCAAGATCCTCCAATGGCTTTATTTCCAGAGGCAGGGATGATGGATTCCCACCTGGAGAAACAGGTCTGTAGGGAGATGCATTTGGTCCTGGCACACCATAGCTTGCTACATCCATTCCCTGCTTAGTGCCAACCTGTAAGCTGAGGCAGGAAGCTCACAGGCTCTACTGCCCCCTCCAAAACAGTTGTCCCAGCATACAGAGAGAGGTTGGCATAAATTTCCCTGGGGATAAGTCACTGATGGCTGCGATTACAGGAGAAGATCTTTGGAACAGATCCAGCCTCCTCTATAGTAGAGTTGAAGGGCAAGAAAAATCTTTCAGACATCCTATGGCTGTGAGGTGGCTTTGCTTTGAATGTAAACAAGAAATACATTTTCAGAGAGCTTGGAATCCACAAGCAAAAAGGAAAAAAAAAAAAATGAGGAAATCAGATGGTTGAATTACTAACTCATCAGAGGCCAGTAGGGACTGTGGTAATACAAGCTATATTATATTGTCAATTTGTATTGTACATTGGGAACAACAACAATTGTGTTATTTTGAAATTAAGAATAACCTGGAGGAGGAAAATAAACTAACAGTACCACATAGTTGAGAGGGAGAGAGAATTTGTACTTGGCAATAATCAATACTCGTGTACGTCTCCTAATTGAGTCAGCCCAGTCTTCCTCCGGGATGTGACAGTGACAACTCCTCTTCCTGCTTGATGGATTTGGTTGTGCTGCAGCTGTAAATAGAGAGAGCACCAAAAATGGCTTTGGTTTGTCCTCAGTGCCTGAACACCAACCCTGCTGGGTCCCAAATATCAATCAGCCAGGCAGGACGGGGCATTGGTGCTGTCTTACCTGGGTCAGTTGGAGGTCACAGCCAAGGACTTATCACTCATCTACCTCTCCATGTCCCCAGCGTTCAGCTCCCTTACAAACAGGTAGAACTAGCATCTTCTAAAGAATCGAATGACCAGTTCTGGTGGCTTTCTCAACAATTTGATCGTTTTCCTGTCTCCTAAAATATTTTAAAAACATTTCTCTGCCAGAGGCACTGAGTGGGTTGATTGATTAGCATGACCCAGTGCTTGGGGGTCCACAGCTGAAGTGTGTATTGTTCCTTTCTAGTCTGAGGTCCTTGCTCGTGTGTGCAAGTTTGCAATGGTTATTGAATTCACAATGGAAATAATTGCATGGACCTGGGGCCGTGCTCTGGCATGTGGCCAAGGCAGACCACAGGCACCCTCAGGTCACATCTCCATGTCTTGGCATTTCCGAACTTGTTTGACTTCCTCTGTCCCTCTGCTATGGCTGGAGGCACATCCAGATAGAATGAAAGGCTTTCCTTTTCCCTCTTCAAATTGCTACTTGTGTTGCCAACTCAAACTCTTCACTTGGTTTGTACTGGGGGATGAGTCAAAGCCCTGGCCTATTCATATTTCACATCATGTGCACGTTAATTGGTGCTTTACATCCCAGGAACTTCCTAAGGAGGCACCGATTTGGTCTCTTAACAATTTTACTACAAACATATTTCGCCCCCTTCCTTTTCCCTCTTTGTCGTAGATAAGATTCATTTTTTTTCTGGACATGAATCCATTGCCTGAGGTTTCTCAAATCTCTGCTCTGGGACACTGAATTCTTATCTCTGAGGCAGAGTGGGAAAGGAAAAGTAGTACATGAGGGGAACTGTGACTCATGCAGAAACTGAAATGATGAAGCAAATGCTGCTATTACAAAGACCCAGAGGTGTTCAAAGACCTACTGGTGGAAAGGCAAAAGCCTGGGCTTTTCAGCCTTGAAAGCTTCTGCATATTGAAGCTTTGAGCACTGGATGAGGGTTGCAGGCTGGTGAGCTCTCTGCTTGCCTGCTAAGTCCTTTCCATGTCAGCAGCAGTGCAGCGGAGCTCAACTGCAGGCAGCACGCAGCCAATTTAAGCCTGATCAATAGAAGATCTGTTAAAACTTGAAATGGTGCTGCCTTCTTCTCCACAACAGAAACTTGAATTTATTTTTTTTTTCCTCTGGAGGGGCTGAGTCTGTGTGAAAGGAAATAAGGAGAAAACGTGCCTGATTTTTTTATTTCAATGAATGAGATGAAGAAGGCACCTATGTGTCTGTCATTCTGAAAAGCTCCTTGTTTTGATGGAGCCTTAATGGATTTTTCAAAAGACTCTTTGAGTGCCTCACCCAGCTCTATTGGAAACAGTTCTGGTTTGAAGCTGGCACCTTGCCATGTCTATTTATGTTCAATATTGCCTTCAAAAATAGCATCGCTTCTATCTTTTCCCAATATTCAGAGCAGTGTTAGTACATAGGACAATGAACCGGCCTTGCCTCCCCTGTGCTAGGGAAAATGCTTCAGGGGAACCCAGACCACCTCCTCTCCTTGAGGATGCGTAAAATTCCCAAATTCCTCTTGCCACACAGATGGCATTTTAGACTCGTACACTAACAGGAGAGTTTACAGCTGTCGGCATGGAGACTCCCCAGCATGCCAAAGTTATCTGCTCCAGACCCTGTAAACAGTCCTCTGTGTCTAACCTGATTTGCTCTCACTGCAATTCAAACCTGTGTCATCTTGTCCTGTCTGCTGCAGCTGCAGAAGACAGACCATTCCCTTCCTCATGGAGGTTATCTTTTAAAGGCCTTAAGGACTGAGTAGTTGAGCTGAGGGAGAGACGAGACTAAAATCCTCCTCTGCCACTTGTTAGGCTACACAGCGAGAGGGACCATTCCTCATTCAGAACAGAGCTGCAGGACAGACCCCTGCCCTGTGACTGCTGTTATCCCAGCTCCTTTCTGGAATAAAGAGCATGCCTTCAGTCATTCACACCCTGGATATGAGCAGTCTGTGCCTCCAGCAGGGCTTGCTGTTGTCCCCAGTTTGCATTTCACCTCGGTATTTGGGGCCATTTCATCCAACTTGTCTAAATCATTTTGAATTCTAACCTTGTCCCCAAAGTGTCCTTGCCATCCCTCCCTGATCACTCTTGTCTGCATGCATAATAACCCTGCTCCTTCCTCCCTCACCGTGTCTTCAATGCAAACACAAGATGGAGCACAGGAGAACGTGCAGCCCAGCTGCCCATACAGTCTGGGAACCATTGGATGCAGCAGATCCACAGGGATCTGCCATCCCATTGTGTGCGTGCCTGGGGCCACGGCCCTTTCACTGCATGCTCTGTGGTTTCAGGAGCACTGAAACAAAGGGGCAGAGTCTTGTAACCCTAAAATTATAGTTATGATGCAGCACCATTACAGCACATGTCTGTGGAAGTGGCAATATGAGCAGAGGGCCCTTTCCAGGAAGACCTCCCCTCCTCTGTGAGCAGTTGGCTGTAGGATGAGTAAGGTGCCCAGTCATGTCCCGACTTCTGAGAAATCCATTATCAAAAGCCTTTTTTCCCTTTGAAGTATCCTGAACTTGGTGAGCACACAGCCTTATCTCTCCCTGTGCCAAATTCTCCTTAATGAGGTTTATCCAGCTTTTCCAGCATGGCTTAACATTGTCCATCCAGTCCGGCCAGAAAGGATCCTTTATTTTACTAACATAATTAAAGGCAATAAGCGGCCCATGGTGTGCAGCGATAATGGTATTGATGCTGTAATGCCCCACAGACAGAGCTTGGGATTTAGAGAAAGTTCCATTCTGTTGCAGCGTTAGCAATTTCCCCAGCTCCCTTCCTGAACAATTTCTCTTTCACATCCTATGCTGGAATTTTGCCTCACGCTGTTTACATTAAAAATGCATTATACATGTGTTGAAAACATTGAGTTCTATGTTGCTGGCAAGGAAGGAAGCTGTTACGTTTAAGGAGCACTCTTTTATATTATTATCACTTTTGTTTAATTTAGTAGGATTATTTTCTCTAATTCCAAAGCTGAGAAAAGACTCCTGTAAATATTCTTCCCACTAGCCAATTTCTGTATCATCCAAACCCACATAAGCTGACTTTCTTATGAACTGCCACATCACCAAGCTAAAGTGCTGATTTCCCTCTGTTAGCTTTCTTCTGTGCTTTGGATCAAAAATGTACAAGGAAAAGGTAATGTCATTTAAAAGAGCTCTAAAAGGCTTGCTGCAGCACAGGGGAGCTGGGATTTATGCTAGCAACAGAGCAATGCCAGGCTGGGGAGATATTGAGGTTTCTAAACTCCACAGAAGAGTCACATGGACTAGGAAAATGTGAGATTGAACAACTCTGCACCTGTAGGGACTAGATGTTCAAATGCACTGTACCATCCTCCATAAATAAGCCTCAGAGGGATTTTCTGTGGGTCTCACAGCTGTCATATCTAAGCACCCTACTGTACAAACAGAGTGTGGCAGGGATGGGAGTTAAACCCATATCTCAGCCCCAGAGCTTTAACTACATGGACATTTCTATTCTTTATAATAAAACTCAATCCTGGTAAATTAGAGGCCTAAAATGAAATGGGGGGGGGGGGGGGGGAATAGGACACAAATGGTGACTCTGGGTTGAAATCAGAGCATTCAAAGAAAATGAAGTATGAAAGAAAGAGAGAAGAAGAAAGGGAAGAGGAAGAGGGGGGAGGAGGAAGAGAAAAGAAGAGAGAAGAGAAGAGAAGAGAAGAGAAGAGAAGAGAAGAGAAGAGAAGAGAAGAGAAGAGAAGAGAAGAGAAGAGAAGAGAAAGAGAAGAGAAGAGAAGAGAAGAGAAGAGAAGAGAAGAGAAGAGAAGAGAAGAGAAGAGAAGAGAAGAGAAGAGAAGAGAAGAGAAGAGAAGAGAAGAGAAGAGAAGAGAAGAGAAGAGAAAAAACAGAAAAGAGAAAAAAAACACAGAAGAAAACAATTAAAGGAGAAGGAAGGAGGGAAAGAAGGAAGGGAGGGAGGGAAGGAGGGAGGAAAGGAGGGAAGGAGGGAGAGAGGCACGAGCATGGGAAGTTGCAGGGAGGAGTTACAGGACAAAAGATGAAGGAAATTAAGTCTGTGGAGGAAAGTAGAGGATATTGAGGCTAAGATATAAGGGTGTAAGGAGCCCTGCCTGAAGGAAGGAAATACATGATTTTGCTTAATTAATGACTGACAAAATTGTACCTTGTGGGCACTAGCTGGAAGAGGGAAAAAAAATCCATTTCTATAACTGAAACCCACTTTTTAGCAGTGGGACTGGCTGTGGATTGGGACCCACAGTGGAACTGGGCAGCAGATTACTCAGTGCACAGCACGGGTGCGGGCAGGAGGGGTTGCAGCAGTAACATGTTGGTACAACATGTATTTGTTCCCACAGCATTTTGAGAAGTGATGGAGGATTTGATGCTGGCATTAGGAAACAGCCCTCTCAGGAGGCCAAGTGGCAGCTGTTCAATGGCAGCTGGCAACTGCACATTGGGAAGCCCAGCATAGCCACATGTCTGCACAGGTGAACTGGGAGACAACTGCCAAATGTCTGCGGGTGGCCGGGGAATGGGGTCCCTTCCTCCCAGGACAAAGGCAGAGCTTGGTGTGAGGTCCCTCAGCTGAGACCTCTGGTTTGTCCCATTCCAAACCCAGCATGCCCAGCAGCACGAGGCCATTAGAGACCAGCACGAGCTTTTGGTGATCCCTCAGCCTTCACGAACACAATAACATGTCTGTTAGATCTCCTTAAGCATTCGCCAAGTCACCACTCTAACCTAGAGGGAAATAACCTTGTGCTGAACAGTTTGATTGTCTAGTGCTAATATAACAGGAGAAAACCTATTAAATGTTGGGCTGGAAGGGTCCTTTGGGTCTGCAATAGCTTTTCTCTTTTTCTTTCCTTTTTCCATTTCCCTTTCCTGTTTCTTTCTTCTCTTTCTTTCTTTTTTCTTTCTCCCTTTTCCCCCTTCCTTTCCTTTTCTTTCTCCTTTCTTCCTTTCCCTACAGACCAGAAATGAGCAATAGCAATGAAATGAAGGTGAGGGAGACAGCATCTATATGAAAGGAGATTGCAAACCACTGGCAGCATTG
Organism: Pipra filicauda; assembly: GCF_003945595.2. Classification (NCBI taxonomy): domain Eukaryota; kingdom Metazoa; phylum Chordata; class Aves; order Passeriformes; family Pipridae; genus Pipra; species Pipra filicauda. The sequence goes on along the minus strand of NW_024103762.1, from coordinate 35,952 downwards.
CCTGTGGCTATGCGTCCACTTACTGCTGGGGTCGGACCTGCATCCTGCCTCCCTGCTCTCTCAAATGCTGGCTGTCCCTCATGCCTCCCCAGGAAAAATCCCTACCAAGTGTTTGAGGAGCTTTTCCTGCACTTGTGCAACAGTCTCTTTCTTCTGCTTTTTGCTTGAGAAACCTCCACAGCAGGACTGGTCCTGAATTGCTTCCTGCTCTCTGTGATCTTGGCTCTGTGCACCAGCAGCTGGTCAAGAAGAGCTGGTTGAGACCACCAGGCTCCTGGCATCAGGCAGGGTCTTGCCAAGGCTCTGCAAAGATGAAGGTGTCCCAGCCAGATGATGTGTTGGCCAGGGTTACACCTGGACCAGCTGTGGCTGATCTCTCCCTCACTTCAGCAGAGACTTCCTTGTAAAGGCAGCACACGGCACTTCAAGGGGAGAGCCTCAGGGCTTCTCCTCTCCTGGAACTGCTGAAGTACTGGTGGCCTGTCAGGAACAGCAGGAGAGAGGCACAGCGGACTCTAGAGTGCCTCTCCCATGCAGATGTGACTCTGAGCACTTGCTATTAATTTTAAGAGCAGAAAAGAACAAGAAGCCTGTTCGTTCATCACCTGGGTGAAACATCCCATGGAGAAGCACCGTGTTGGCAGAAACCCTTTCCCCTGTGAGCTGGAGACAGGCAGTTCTGAGGCCCATTACAGCTGTTAAACCATACACTTGCCCTGCTAACAGCAATGCCAGGAGGCACTTTCCCCCTGCAGTTGTGTTTGGGTGCTGGGCACACACAGCAATCCTCTCTGAGGAGTGAGGAGTGTGAGCAAGGCCATCACAGCAGCTGCCTCACTGAAATGAAGGTGTATGTGTGCTTATAGGCTGTGATAGAAACTGCTGTGATCAGTGCTGGGAAAATGTAAGTCACGTGGGATCATTCAACAAGGTGATGACCTTACTGTTAAAGTGGCTTTTTAAAGAGGTGATTCCTTAAATCAGCTCATCATCTGTGTCCCTGACTGTTCATGGGTCTTTGCACATCTTCCAGGGCAGCAAGAGATGCCTGTTGACTCTCTGCAATTAGTACCCCTGGCTTAATCGACTTTAACATTCTCCCAGGTTCCTTTGAGATGAATCTCCATCTGCTCGTCCTGGACAAAGTGTCTCTTCCTGAGATTCAGCTACAGCTGAGATGAGAAGCAGACATGAGGCAAACCTCACACTCCTAGCACAGCACATATGAGGGAGAACTTCATGGCTGCTGTCAAGGGGTGAGAGACTCCTGAGTCCGTGCCATGGCCGTGGCCTGGATCCACACTGATCCCAGTTATCCAGTCCACTCTGGCAGTGATGTGAGGTGCCAGACGTGGAGTGCCAGAGCCTGCATGGTGAGTGCAGCCCCCGTGTGATGCTCAGCTGTGTCCAGCAGTGCCGACAGCCCGGGCTGTGCCAGCCCCTGTGCCAGCTCAGTGAGCTGCAGGGGCAGAGGCACTGGTGCTCTCTCCGCTTGCATAACTGCATCCTTCACGTCTCAGTGGCTTGGTTGGGGTCTGGGCAGGCACACGTGAGCTGAGCTGCATTTGCTGCTGGAGCCTTGAGGGGAACTGGGAACATCCATGCATGTAAAGCCATCAGCTCCAGAGTGAAGCCTCTGCCTGACCCAGTAATCGTTGGCAGGGATGAGTAGAGGAACCGCTCCTGACAGGCCTTGCCAACCTGCCTTTTTGCAAGGGATGCATTCAGAGACCTTAAAACCCCAACAGCTGGGCTCTGGCTTCAAATAAATCATTCTCCTGCCTTTGCTGTCAATGTGACGAACCCACTGTGGTGGCTGAGGCCCAGATACTGAGTCTTGTTTCATCCCACATAAATCTGCTGATATTCTGTGCCTCAGACCCCCAGGTGGTGCTGTCCTGGTCCCTGGCTTGGGCAAAAGGGACACAACTCTGCTTCTTGCCAAAGGCCCAGAGATGCTGCTTGTTTTTTTTTTAGGTTGGCTTTGTGCCTGCTTGGGAGCCTGACCTTGCAGGAGGAGGTCTGCCAAGAGGATCTCCAGCCACTGCTTCTCCAAATGGCGCACATACAGCCTGTCTGGGACTGAAGGAGGGACAGCATGGCTGGGGGGAGATACTGAATCCAGACCATCCCTCTGACACCGCAGAGATGTGCTCCTGCCCACCATGCAGACAAAAGTGCCTCTCCTATGCTGAGGTTATGATGTGCCCCAGGCCTTGGCCCCTTCCCCATAATGTAAGTGCCTGGGGACCTCTTTCAGGGCAATTGCTGTGAAAGCTGTGGGACACAGGAGTCAGTGTCACCCTTCGCATGGCAACATCCAATGATGTTGCTCTGTTTTGGCAACCTGTGGCCCATGTATCCTGACATGGTGTCCCAGTGTTTCAGGATTCCCTGGTTTCCCTGAGCACAGAAAGAGCTCAGCCTGGGCTCAGGTATCTCGGCTTTTGTCACTCTGTGCCACAAACTGTGTCAGTGTACAGTGCCCACACTGCCTGACTGGCTCCTGGAGGTTGGTGTTCACCATGTGTGCTTCTCCAGCAAGCCTGGGGTATGCCTGGGGTATGCCTGGAGCAGCCAGAAGTAGAGTTCTTGGCTCTCATTCTGCTCCCTCTCTGAAATCAAGAGACTTTTAACTTCAAAAGAAGCAGGCTTGGGGCGTGCTGGGGAGGATTCAGCAGGAGCATGTCCTGGGAGCAGGTTCTTGAGCTGGTGGAGGAGCCATAGGGCTCATCCTAGTGCTGTTTTTTCCAGGTGTGACAGGAGTATGGAGTGACCTGCAAACACGTCCATCTGCTCCAGCCTGTCCCACTTTAACACCCTTCAGCAGCAACAGGATGGGGGATGCTTGTGCATGATTCCCCTTGAGAACTAAGCTAACCAGCCACTGGATGTCATTATTGCTCCAAACCAGTACACTGAAGAATCTATTCCAGACCTCCAAAAATATGTGAGTTTTCAGTATAGAAAGCTTAAAATGTGCTTCCTGAGGACGCAAATCCTTTCACCTCTTGTCCTGCAGCTCTTGTCTTCCCCAGCACACCTTTGCATGCTGGGGGACAGGGTGCCTGGGGTTTGGCACAGGGAGGACTCAATCCTGTGTGACCTTTCTGCCCTTCCCGGGAGCTCCTGCGCTACCTCCTCATCTGTGGGGATGACATCATGGCTGTTTCTGTAGCAACAGAAAGGGGCACTGCAATTCCTGAGTGGGATTGAGCAGGAGGGAGATGTTCCCCCACCCCGGCAGTGCCCCTGGCATGGCCCTGGGCTGGAGAGCAGAGCTGGCAAGTCAGAAGGCTTTTGGCTGGTAGCTGACCCAAGAAATCAGGAGGAAAAAAATTGATTCAGTTTCTCCCCACTTCATATTTCAGCTGGGGACCCCATCTGTCTCAATAGACCTGAACTGAAATATTTTGCTTTAGGTTATTTGACCTGACAAACACTTTTTCTGCCTTCTCCCTGCTTCACTTTAAAAATGAGATCTGGTCTTAAAGCAAACCGCGCTTTGAAACCATAGTGGGAAGTTTCATTTACAGAGGGCAACATCCTCCCTCTGCCTCCTTCCCCCAGGGATTTTCATTGCAGTTTTCCCAAATTCAGCCTGATTTCACCAGCGATTTTAGATTCTTGGATTGCCCATTTATTGGGTGGTTTGATATTTACTGAAAACATTGTGCCTGGTTCGATTTGAGAGCTGATCAGGGGTTCACCTGGTGCCTGACCCTCCTCCCCCTGAGCTGCTTGCAAGTCCTCTCCCAGCATTCCCAGCGTAACTGTGCCATCACAGCTGCCCGTAAACTCTGGGACAGACTTTTCCCAATATACTGGGAAGTCTTGGGCATCCCATTTGCTGCTTGCATGGTCAGGACTTTAGGGGGAGTGGAGAACAACTGCAGAGGAGGACTGTGTTTGCACCACAGTGCAGCACGGAGAGGAATTGATAATCCCCGGGGAAATCCAGGCACAGTGCTTGCTGGGGAGAGCTTCCATGTAGCCTCACTGATCTGTACTCTTTCATCTTTATGTGCCTACTTCTAATTTGCCCTATTTCACTTATATCCCTTTCATTGGCTTTTCTTCTTCCAACACAGCCATAAAATAAGCCAGGAAAACACCAACTGCTGCAAGCCTGGTGTAAAGAAATAATCCTGAAACAGCAGATCAGGATGTTCGTGGGCTGTGCCTCATCTCTAGCACTACCTCGGGTCCCACAGACACCTCTGGCCAGCAGCAGCATCTTCAGCTCCCATTGCAAACCACTGCAAGGAGCCACAGGCCAAGGGAAAAAAATCGTTCTGCTTAGCCTCGCTCTTACACTCTTGCAGAGAAGAGCTTGGGATAGGCCTTGGGTGCATGTTGGCAGAAGGGAAGCCGTCTCACAGCCTGGTAATAGCTCTCAGCATATGCCTGCACTCCCTGCTTGTTTTGACTTGCGTGGGAATCTTTGCAATCAAAATGATACGACAATTCCAATCATTGTTGATCGCTTTAGGCAGGTGTAATTCAAGCTCTGGCTGCAGACGGCTGTCATTTAATTAACAAGGAAAGAGCCAAAATTCTGTGTAAGACTGGGGAAGGCAAAGAGAGGAGCCTAAGGGGGACTTGGGATAATAGAAAGTGGAGGATGCCTGCAGACTTAGAGTTTAGCTGTTCCCCAAATCAGGTAACGCCGACATTATTCCATGTGTCACAGGCAGTGACATGTGCTCAGCAAGCTGTGGTAGGCAACACGATTATGCACTTATTTCAGTCCAAATCATGGGGAATTACTTCAGGACAACACAGAGGGAAGCCCTACACAAGTCACTTCTCGGTACTGTTACCAGCTCTAGGAACTCACAGTCTCTTTTCTCTTGCTGTTTCACCACTGATTTCCTTCCTGGCCCAGGCAGCACTTGCCCTCAGCCCTCCAGGGCCCAGCTCAGCTGGGTACAAATGGCTGCAGCTCTCTTTGGTCGGTGGAGCAGTGCTGGCCCTCCAACAGTGCAGAATTTGTCCCTGTCCTGCTCCCTTTGCAGCTGCTGACTTACCAAGGGTGGTATTTCTTTGCAGTGGGCTGTGTACTGTGTGTGCCTCTGCTTTCCACACTTCTGACCCAGATTTCAATTTTCTACACCTAAAATTAATAGGTCCTGTTACTGCAGTAGGGAAAGTGGTGGGCAGCAAAGGAAACACTTCAGTCCTGTTTATCTTGGGCAAAGTGAGCATGTTTTGAAACTCATGTTACTCATGTCCAGATAATGCAATGCCTCACTTTCTGTAGCACCTGTTGTGCTCTCTCCCTCTTCTTGGTCACCTGGTGATGGGACATGTGTCCAGAGCTCACCTTCATCCAAGGGAAACCAAGGCACACTCCTGGCAAATACAATGTCACTGCGTGGAAATGAGCTCAGAGATCAGGCTGAGCTGTTTCAGCCCTTGGACCATCCCATTATGGAATAACTAAGCCAAGGGGAAAAGTCAGTCTGTAAATACATGGGTGAGCCAAGTCATCTAGAGAGATGTCAGAGGAGTTTTGTGTCCCTGCTCCAGCAGCTGTGGCAACATCCCTTCGCTCACACAGCCCCTCCACCTGGGATCCTGCCGGCAGCTGCAGCAGCCCACACTGCTGCACACAAATGTGTGTGCTCAAGGGACATGCTCAAGGGAGGGACCAAGGGAAAGAAAGACCTCCTCTGCTGGGAGCTATTGAGCTGATGAAGGGATTTCCAGTTGCAGAGATGGCAGAAAATGTCACTCTGTTGTCCCTTGGCTCATGGGAATGCCTGTGTGCGTTGGTACAACCTTGCATTTGAATGACCCAGAGCATGCAGCATGTGGGACCTAATCCAGCTCAACAAAACAACCCTTGGTGTCCCACTCGGTGTTCTGGCTTCTGGTTTGACACCCCTGAGCTACCAGGATGGCAGGGCCTTGTACTCTTTTAATTTACTCCTGTCTCAGCAAATGGCTGCGGTACTAAGAACCAAATTTTGGAGAGAAGGGAGATGAAAATCCAGAGGAAATTGCTGGCTTCCCGCAGTGCTAACTCTGAGCTGTTTGATATTCTCTCTTTTTTAAGGTTTGCTTGTTTTAAAGCAACATTAATTGGAAAGATGCTGGAGTGTCAAATAGAAACCACTCCCTGAATAACCTCACTAATGAGCATGTTATTAAAGCAGGGTTAGGAGCTCCCTAGAGGGCTCTCACTGGATAGGATTAAATTAAAAAAAAAATCATCTAAACTAGACAGAAAATCTCTGTTAGTCTGCAGTGATGAATATAGAAAAGTCCAATGAAAAGTGGCTTTGAAAGGTTTAAGTTATGTCTTCCTATCTGGGACTAGACTTCTCCCTCCCTCAGGGCTCACTCAGGCAGGGAAGAAGTTTTTAACGAAGCAGAGGATGGAGGACTTGCAGCTCAGAGCCTGGCAAGCCCACTCTCCAAGTGGTCACATCCCCATGCTCTTGGCACTTGCTCATGTAGGTCAGCAAGGGCAGTCCAGGGTGGACAGTGTCTCTGCCCAAGCAACATGGCTTGTGGAAGGCAAGGGCCAGCAGAGATGGGGATGCTGAGAGCCTGTGTCAGGAGATGAGAGGGTGCTTGTCAGATCAAAGTTTTGCTTTAATCTGACTCCATTGGAGCAGTTTCCCAGTAAAGCCCTGTGCTGCTCCACCTCTGAGGTGGTGGCATGTCATAACTCCCTGTTCATCTGCCTTTCCCTTAGATCTGGAGGCACCTATGAGAGCAAGGACACAGCAGTAGTTCTAGAGCAGATGGGGCTGTGGGATGTGGTCACACATCCATCCTCTGACAGCACTGTGGGGATGCTGGTCCCCGCCCCATCTCTGCGTTCAGCCAGCCCAGGAGCAGTGGCCGCTGGAGCAGCTTTGGACAGGGATAGTGAAGGAGAGGTTTTGTGATTCCTGGTCCCTTCTCTCCTGCTGGAAAGGATGTGGGAGGATTTAGGGCAGAAAAACTGTTCTCATACCATCTGAAGGCAGGCATGAAATGCTTTAGCAAAGCTTCCCTGCAGGCAACAGCGACTTCCAGAGCAATTCCAGCTTTTTTGTGGCTTGCCCTCGCTTCCTGTGAATGGTGGGCAGGTCAGCCCTGCCCCAGCCGCAGCGGGGGGCTGGCTGGGGAGCTGATTTACTGCACCTGCAGACGAGGAGCTTCATAGCTTAAGGCCATTCTTTGCCTGCATTACCATGGAGCACATTTTCAGGGAAGCTTGGCTGCCTGGGCTGCTCCTGCCCAGATATTTGGACTGTGCAGGCATGAGCACCTTTTCAGGGAGGATTTTGTCCATGTGCAGAAGGAGACGTATTGCCTGCCTTTGCAAAGCACTGTCTGACAGCCTGATGCAAAACATGCCAGCACCAAGCTGTGACTCTAAACAAAGAGAGGGAAAGCACTGTATTTTTATTTTCTCTGCTGCTGCAGAGAGTTGGTTTTTTTCTTTCTTCTTGTTTTTTATTGTTTATTTTTCTTTTCTTTTCTTTGCCTGAGACAGGAATTTGGATTCTCTGTGCTCCCCAAACTCTTCCCTGGGCTGTCTCCAGCAATCAGAGAGAGTGACAGCTCTGAAACTCTCCAAGTTAACAAGTTCAAGTGCTGATGATTAACTAGATTCACAAAGTTGATTGGAAAAAAATAGGGATATAAATAAATATTCCTGGAGATATTCCACCCCCTGTAGTCATGAACTTTGAATAATTGGAGGGAATTATGCTGAGTACTAATCAAAAGGGTTTTTTTTTTTTTTAATTTGCTAATTACTGCTGGGTTTCATCAGTGTCAGACTCTAATCATCTCAAGACATGTTAATTGACCCTTGGGAGTTGTTTATCTGATGCAGAAAGTTTTAGATGGGGTCACACAAAGAAATGCAATCATTGAGGTTACTTCTTGCCTGCCACTCAGACAGAGAGAAGAGTTAAAAAGACTTTGGGCTATGAGGATGTGGGCATTGTCTGAGCTCCAGAATGGCTCTTCGTGGGCACTGTGGCTTCCTCCATCCATTGGGGACCTTCTCTTTCTTGTACCTTGCACTTCAGTGTCCTCCCTGCCAGCCTCCTTTTTGTGGTACACACAGACAGTAACTTTGGTGATCCACATGCAGCGAGTGCTAACAGTGACATCCCTCCGGGATGTGGCAATGCTGTAAGGCTGTTCCTTTCATGTAAGGTTTATGGTGCTCCAGGAGCGGGCTGAGGGTCCTGCTGTGGAGCTTCCTGGGCAGTTTCACAGCCTGGCTGCCTCACCTGTCTCGTGTCCTGTTAATTAAACCAGAGGAGGTGGGAATTAGTGGAATAAAAGGTAGGGCAATGGGGAGTAGGGAAGTACTGAGTGAAGGGCTGACAGTTCAGCAACTTTCTCAAGGGCAGGTCTCAGGAATACCAATGTTTTCATCATATAATGTTTTAATTAATGACCTTGGTATAAAAATTAGTCTTATGCTAATGAAATGCTCTGGAGATGCAATGCTGAGAAATATCCTCAATAAGAGGCACGTAATGTCATACCAGAAGACCTGGGTGATCTCGACATGAGTAGAAGTGATTAAATCTAAGAGTGCCAGCAGTGCAAGGTCGCAGACATAAGGGCAAATGAGGAGAACTTCTGCTACCGACTGGGAACTGAGCAGCAGTTTGGGAAAAATGCCTGAGTCACATAGTTAATGGTGGGTGACCACACTGCAGAGATGCAACCGAGCCCCAGGACGGGTCTGTTGTGTCCATCTCAGTGTCACAGCAAGAAGTGGATATAAGTCAAATACAGGAGAAGAGGAGCATTCCCAGGTGGTGTGTTACCCCCGTGGCACGTAGGGGCACCACCAGGAGCTGTACCAGGCTCTGCGCATCTGCTGGAGCCACAACTTCCCTCTGACAGTGATGGAACGACCGGTGTTCCCATTGCTGACTGATAATATTTCACCACCTCTTTTGCACCCGTTTTCATTTTGATTCCAGGATAATTTGTATCAGTTTATGAAATGAGGCTTTTCCTTCATTGCAAGAAAACACAAACCCAACCGCAACACCTAGGTATAATTGACTTAAGGCATATACAGGCGTGAGTTTTTATTTGATCACCTTCATTTTTCTAATTTTCCCCTTTCCATCTTCTTTTTCCTCTTTATTATATTGCTGGCTGTTGGAGGCCCTTGAATAGAAATAAACTTTCTAGGTAATATTTCTTAATAAAACCCATCATTTATTATTGTTATTCTCTACCAGTAAATGCCCAGCTCCTTCTCTCATTTGTTATAAGTCTAGATTAACATCTTTTCTGGCAAGGTTGGGATAGATACCTGAATATGACAGCACTTGTGCCCCATCCTGGCTGTGCCCAGCTGTAGGTGTGCTAACATAGGTCAGGTCTCAGTCACCAGCAGCATGTCACATGCTGCCACAGCAGGACACAAAGTATGGAAGAGATTTTTTTCAGGCTCCTGTGTTTACCATGTAGCAGTGAGAGATAAAAAGCTCCTGACAGTGGCATCTGATCCTGCACCCCTTGTTACCCTCAAGTCAAGCTGTTACTTGTTTAATCTCAGCTCAGATCCTTCAACAGTTCACCCAAAAGTAGAGGTAGAGATTTCTCTGGAAGACGCTTGAGCCATTGTTTACTGTATTGCCATTTCAAAGAAAAGCCTTTTGTGTAAAAGACACAAAAATAACTAATAACATTAATATAAACATATACTTTAACTACTGTTTAAGGCTGTCACTGGGTTAAAATAATCTCCGGTGCTGCATCCCAAATGCACAGTAATTATGTGGCGAATCTCTTTATTACAGGGTGTCAGTCAAGCAACAATGTGGCTGTGAGTGAAATCACTTTGCATCTCTCCACTGATATTCCCAGCACAGAGCTGCAGGCTCCACGATGCTTCTGAAGGTCTGTGTGCCTGTGCCCAGTTTGTCTGATTAAAAGGTGGCCATAGGAAGGAGAATTGGGCACAGCAACTGCGCTTGGCTTTTGGGGAAGGAAATGATTCTGCAAAGTATCTGTCCATCTTCCTATATCAAAGGAAAACACACAGAAATACTTGTCCTAATTATGCAGCTGGCCAGTGGCTCCTGGCATCCCCACGCAAGGGCCAGAGGGGAGGTCAGGGCAGCCAGGTTAATTCTGCAGCTGGGGTCTCTAGACCCCAGCGGGTGAAGCAGATTATTTGAGTTTTGGCCTGGAGGCTGCAGAGTTTGGGCTCTTCCAGCAGTTACTTTGGGAAAAAACTGCTCAATTTTATGTCTAAACACAGTAGTGAGATTCTGCTTTCCACTGGAGTTCGTAACCCCATCGATCCTCCCTTTTCTAGGCTGGGAGCTGGAGAGCAGATGCCAACCCCTGAACCTCTTGGAGTCAATGGGAGGGTGAGAAACGCAGCTATTTCCTCACCTGGAAAAGGTTTTTGCTTCATTTTCTTCTGCTGCCACTGTCAGCTGCTGGGATCTCATCTGCAACTTCTGCAGGGAGAGGAATCCTCAGAGAGAGACACAGCATGCATCCTCTGGGACTGCACAGCAGCAGGGACTGCATGGCTGCAACGAATCTCTCCTTCTCCCACCCTTCCTGGCTGTTGCCAGGTAAATCTTCCCTTTGCTTTTCCTCTCCTAGTTTCACTCCTTCTCTACTTCCATTCTTTTGACCCTCCACTTTTCATTTCATTTTCCCTCTAACACCACCTTCCCCCTGTCCATGCTCTAATATTGGTGGGTCAGGCAATTTTTGAGCAGAGGTTACAGAAATAACCCCAGGTTGTGCTGCGTGACTGTCTTTCCACAAGGAGGGTTGGAGAAATGCATTTCCATGTGTTCTTTCTTGAGCGAGGCCCAGGGATGGTGGCTCAAGCCTGGCAGTTGGGGTGAACACAGGCTGTGTTCTCTGGGGGGAATGTGGGTCCAGTGCAGAGCAGTGAGGGATGGGTTGGGCTTGAGGCTGGAGATAACGCTTTTCCCAGAAGCCTCTAGTCCCAACCTGGCCAAGGTCAGAATTTTCTCTGTCATCCCACCTCTCTATCATCAGATAGACAGAGTGGCCTCTCTTGTACACAGATCTTTTGGGTAGGACCAAAAATCCCACATCCTTGCTGGTTTGTGAGGGTCTGAGGAACCGAGGATGTGATTTTTTTTGGTCCAAATTCCCCCTTCCTCTCCCTTGTAAGTGGGGTGGTGGCTGCTCTGCTCCTGCTTCCCACCAGGGGCCTGTGTTTCAGCAGCTCTCAAAGGACATGATAACAAATCACTTTGGGAACTGTTTATGATAAAAAGTGCAATACAAACAGATAATATCATCATACTCCACTATTTAACAGGCTTAAATCCCAAGGATGGGGAGAAGCTCCTGTGGAGAGCAGAGCTATCTCTCAAACACTTCTGCTGCAATTTAAAAGCACTCCCTAGCCTGGCAAGGCTAATTTCACATCTTTTTTCTCCAGGGAATATATCTGGGTTTCTCCCTGCTTGAGGCCAGAGCCCTCCATGCTGATTAGATTCATGCAGGGGTTTTGATTATCACTCTTCTTGAGTCCTGATGGAACATGACAGAGGTGCCCAGCTGGGCTGCATCCCACACCCCACCTGCTGGTGCATCCCCTTGGTGAGGACAGACCCTGGAGTGGTAAATTGTTTTCTTTCATCAGACCCCACTCACCTCCAGGCACAAGCTACTCCTCGCAGGAAAACAGTTCCAGTCTCCCACTCTCCCACCCAGGATTAATCCTGGGCTATGGCCAAGAATCACTTTACAAGAAGAACGTGTGGGATGGTTGCAACAATCCCAATGTCACCAAATCAGCTGTGAGCTGGGCAGGACATGCTTGCTGAGTAGTGTCCCCGCAAATGTGCCCCCTCTGGGGAGTCTGGCTGCTATCTGGCTCATCCTTCCTCCTGCCCCAGTGCCCCACCTCCCTCTGCCCTCTCTTCCCCATGGGATTTTCTCCCGATCCATCAGGATGCAAACTTGAATTAACACTGCTGTTTGGTTTATGCCCTGCTGACCTGCCTCCCAGTCTCCTCTCCCATCCTTTTGTGGGTCTCTTCACCTTCTGGTGGGATGATTTAAGATTCCTCTTGTGATATGGTGGGTGAGACCACCACTAATGCCCGCAGTGGCACAGGGGAGGGATAACTTATGGGAGCACTGGGCTGCACCTACCGGGGCAGGCGCTGAGGACAGCTGTGACATCATTGCCCCTTTGTATTTATTGCTGCCACTGCATTCCCTCACTGATCTGAACAGGAAGAGTCTCATAGGTGATGCAGGAGAGTCAGTAAAAACAAAATAGAAAAGGAGAAAAGCATGAAAGGCAAAAATCCTTTTCCTAATTAAGCCAGATGTCCCACCCTTTCAGTTTGCATTGAGGGGTGGAAATTGCTTTCTCAGGTTATTTCTCTGGCTGGAAAGGTATTTATATCCAAATGTTGCTGGTGTGGTTGGTGTCTTGACTGGGCTTTTCCATTTCAGTGGCCCTTCTGGAAGAGCCAAGTTTTCAAGCGTTAGGTTTGGTTTCCGCTTTGAACAGTGACTCACTGAGCCTTAACCTAGGTCCTTCCTGGTGATGCACAGGAAGGCAGTGGGAATGCCAGGGATGAAGAGTGGGTGAAGGGATGTTCTCAGCAGAAGGAATAGTAAGGATTGAGGGGTTGTGCTACAGCTATAGCCCCATAGTGCCTCCAGGAGGGCATCTCCAGTTCTTGCCACTCACTCTCCTGCCAACACCAGCTCAATGCACGACCGGGCCCCAGCTCAGACACCTCTTAGTTCTGACTGGGTTTAAATCACTGCGTTTCCCTTCCTCATTTCTTCTGCAGTGGGGGCTTTACCCCACTCAGCGTCATTTCCCTGCTCATCTCCGGCTCAGACAAGGCAGGAAACGTATTTTCAATGTATTAATTAAAGTGTCTTTGCAGCAGAACATCTGCATGGAGAGCGATAGATCACCGAAGTGTGCGTGTGCGCGTGTGCCTGCGCGTTGCAGGCTCCCAGATAACGCATTGCTTTGCATAATTTATTCCAGCCAGCACAGCAATAATTTTCATAGCCTGTGATCTTCAAGTATGCGATTATCAATCTGCAACCCAGCTCCACGTGACCCAAACATTAGATTATTCCCAGATAAAGGAGAAGCAGGATGTTTGGCTCTCCATCAGCTCTGGCCAAATGGGTTGTGTGGGATAAGATCAAATGCTGTTTTGTTAGATCCCACCATGCCCAAGCAATGGGTCGGTCTTCTCGGGTATTCATCACTGTCAGCTATTTTGGGAGAGGACTGTCTTTGCCAATGATGCTATTCAATTTCCTGATTGTTCAGCTCATATCAGTTTAGTTTGAAAGATAATAAGATAGAAACCAGAGACTTTCCAGTCAATAAAAGGAAACCTCAGAGGCTTTTTTGGTCTTGCATCTGTCATACTTTGTTGATATTTTAGCTGCTGAGCATTTGACAGCTGGTTGTAAAACTCTTATTTCTCCTTTGAGAGAATTAAATGAAGAGCATTTAATTTATTCCATGGAGGATTCCCCAAGTGACCCATGAAACAGGTCACTTTCTGGCAGCTGGGCCAAAACTGGAGAGATTTGGAACTTTCTCCACCCAGGGGAGAAAAAAAAAAACGTGATTTCATTACCTCTTCCCTTTCTTTTTTTCATCATCAAAACAATTCTGTCTTTTCCAGCATTGATCCTACCTCTCATGAGTACCACAAACCACTGCTGGCATCTGTGTGGCCAACATGGTCCTGCCAGTGACAACCAGTATCTCCTGGGTGAAGATCTTGATGCAGGATTGCACTGGGTTCCATCCATCTCCAGGCACTGGTGCAACTGGGAATGGCACCTGGGAGCATTTCTCTTGCAACAGGCACGTGGTGCTCCCCCATCAGCATGGACAGACACGTAGGTGGGTGCCCAGCACCATCATTGGAGACATTCCAGCCTGTTTAGCAGGTCAGGACATTAAGGGGCTAATGGTTAATGTCATTAACCAATATCAGGCAAAAGCTCCCTTAACTGTGCCAAGGGCAGGCAGCTGCTCAAAGCAGCACAATAATTATGTATAGACCAAGTAATTATTTTTGTCACATCTTCCTGGCAGGAGAAGACCGTTTGTGGGATGGGTTTAGCTACCTTCTGCAACACGCCTGTGTCTTATTTATCCAGAACAATACGCTCAGTGTGATTTTTCTGTCATCTTTTTCCTTTTAACGTCGTTTCCAGCCCACACTGCTTTTAATTCGGTGAGGTAAATTGAGACTGGGAGGGGAAGCTGCAGAAATCCTCCGAACTCCCATTCTCTGAGCAAAACGTTCCCCCTGGGATCTGACGGCGTTGCTGAATAGCTGGTCCTTCCCTTCCCAAGGGGCTTGTGAGTCTCGGTGGAGACAAATATTATTTTGGATGGCTGCAGTCGCTGCACGGCCGGGTCTCGTCGCAGGATCCGCTTGCAGCTTTGGAGCCTCCCTGGCGGCTCCTTCCTTACCTGGGGACCTGCGAGTCAGCAGCCCCGGTGCTGTGCCGTTTTGAATGTCGTGCCAATGAAAGGGACATTACCAGAGCGCTGCCTTCGGAGTCCTGGCGCTGGGCTGGTGTGGATGGAGGAGAGTTGCTCCCTACACTCTTATTTAAAGGATGCACTCAGCCTGCCTGGAGCCAGCTAAAGAAAATGAAGGACTTGGAGGTCTCTGCTCACGGGATCCTGGGGAAAAGGAGATGTTTTGAACCCATTTCCATTCTCTTCCCGAATGCATTTTTGTTCTGGATCTCTGGTCAGTCTTAAAATAAGAGAAGAAGCTGAGATGGTGTCATTAATCCCAAATTTGGTGGATTGAATAGTTGGATTCCCATCTGAATTTCTGATTTGTTCACCACTGTCACCCATCTTCAGTTTTTACTTCTTTTCAGAGCTGAAGACTTAAGATGTCCACAGTCCTGTCTTGTAGCTTCACCTACACATCTTGGCTGTTTGTCCTTTTTCCCCATCTCTCTTTGGCCCAAAACACAAATGACCCTTAAATAACCAGGTGGCCACACACAGGAACCAGTAGCCAGTCTCCATGGTGGCAGTTGAACATGTTACTGCCATTTCCCCTTGTCGTGGACATCTTGAAAATGCAGCTTGAAGGTCCTGATAAAGCTTTCCCTGTTCAGATTTCTCACCCCTCACCTGTGGAGTTGCGCAGCCTTGAAAGGCACACTCTGTTTTGCATGGGGACAACGTCCAAATCTGCTTAATACATGAGTGCTCACTCAGAGGTGTCCTTTCAGTTACTGCTTTCACCATCAGCAATCCATAAAAGTGTAGGGTGCCTTAGGGAATCGCTTGCTTTAACTCCTTTGCCTTGGTAACAGTGCAGCTGCTCCTGGTGCAAACAGGCATCTCCTGGCCCCTCCCTGCCATGTCAGAGCATCGCCCATCCTCTGTCTTGGCTTTCTCCCTCCTCCTTCCTCTTCCTCTGGGTCTACTTGCTATAACTATTGGAATGGATATAGTGGCAATTTGGGGGAAAGACGCTGTTTAAAGCTCTTTAATTTAAAGAATGCTAATTCACTCCATCCTCGGGCGAGTTATCCAGCTATGTGGAAGCCTCCTTTTCTCTGGGTGTCAAATAGGAGGGTGATTTTTCTCAGTCCATATTTAGAGACTTTGCTGAGCCCATGGCCCATAGGGCATCCTACAAGGAAGCTCACAGGAGGCAGAGACACTTTGGCATCCCCATAGAGCTGGGATGCCGCCATGGATGCTGAAGCCCTGGCCAGGATCTGTCTGGTGCCAGCCCCTTTTCCTGAAAACTGCCTTGTCTCTCCTGCTTGGAATCACAGAACAGTGGGAACCTGAGGTAGGCTGTGTTCAGCAGCCAGGGATCAGTGTGAAGGCAATTTCTGGGAATAGTAGTAAGAAACTTGGCTACAGATCTCCATCTCAGGTCGGGTGCTCCAAGCACTGTAGCTAACCCATGTGAAAAACTGGCTGGAGACCTTCCTGTAAACCAGGTGCTGCTTCCAAGACAACTGGATAAATAGTCCTTCAAGCCAGGGGGACAGCTCCAGGGAGAAGCCACAGGGTAATTCCCTGTGTTATAAAGACCCGTGCAGTCACCATCCCAAATGATTTCTGTCCTGTGCCCATGTGTGCTCCATTCTCTCTCAGGCTGATCCACCTGTCCCCATCCAATTGCTCTGCAATCTTCCCCCGTGTGATATTGTGGGATATTCCACAACATTAGCAAGTTGAACATGTTTTTACTGCCCGATGTCTCTCCATGCAATATTTCACTGTCTCGCTGGCTATTATCCTGGCGGCACAAAGTCCCATTGAAATTCATGGTGCAAGTCGCCCATTTGTTTCCTTTGAGCTTTGCAGGGTTGTTCTATGCAGCTTTATGCATATCATTTTTTGCTATGCAAAGTGAGGGTAATGACTTTACCTGCTCTCTTTCAAAGCACTGAACAAAGCCTGTCCCCATGCCGTAGACTGATTTCAGAATATTTGTTCTAGGGTTTGAGAGGGATGAATCAGAGCTCTTAGGGAATGTGCAATCTGATGCTCTGTAAATAAAAAGTAAGTCGTGCTGCATCTACATGTCTCCAAGGCAGGCATGTGCTCTCTGTCAACCTTTCTTGCTGGGATCAGCTTCAGGGATGGCTTTGGCAAAGCACAATAGCTTCATTTTAATGACAGCCCTGGAATAGCGTCACTTGTTTTGGCCAGTGCCACCGACAAGCCTTGGACTAGCTCTGCCTTTTGAGGGACAGATGATGTCCCTCATGAGTGACAAGGTGAGGCTCACCAAGCAAAGGGTCACTGAAGATATCCTCTAGGACATCAGGGGTGTAGGAGAATTGAAGGCACAGCAGCAAAGGAAAAGTTTTGCTCTGAAGACCTTTAGATCCAGACTGATTTGCCTCTGTCACCACCCCAAAGGAGACTAAACCTCAGGTACCCACGGCACAGCTTTGGTGTCTGAAATGAGGCCCCCACATCAGTGACCACTTGTAAATATGGGGATCGTGATGTCTCTGCTTGGATCTGTGCAGTGACAAGGAGGGCAGAGACAAGGCTTTCCTCTCCATCCACTGGTGTTTGGACGTGGCTAAGCAAGCAGGGTGGATTTTGCCCTGCATGCATGGTTCGAACTGTGTGTTTTGCAAATTGCAATTTGAAGATCTGGTGGCAGACTCTTTGGTTTGAAAGCACGCACGAGCCAAGAGTTATTCCTCAAAGAGTTTTGTGAATAACACCAAAAAACTGCACTGGAGAATTTAATTTTCTTCATGGACAATGTGCATACGAGAGGGGGAAAAAAAAGACAGACAAAAATCTTTAAAGAAATAGCTCATTGTGAATTATTCACTCTGTTTACTTTCTTGGAGGTCCCAAGAGGAAGGTGCTATGTAATCTGCACTACAGTAGCATGTCAAAGTATCCAGAGGGGCCAAAAGAAACCATCAACAGTGGGATATGTCCCCTGGGGCCTTGGGAAAGGACATCCAGCCTGTGCTGTACTGAATTCAAAATCATACATGTAGGACCCCTTACGCTCCACAGGGATGCAAGCACGGTAGGGAGACAGTGATCAGCATCATCAAGGATGAATGGGACCAAATGAAGCCCATTTTGAGATTTCAGTGGTCAATACAATGACATGACAACTCCACCACCCTCATGGACATCCCCTTATCTGCCAGACCCAGCAAGCAGAGGTAGAACTAAAGATCAAACCAGTCTTGGATGTCTCCACGAGCTCCAGGTGGTGAGCAGAGCGATTAATGATGCACAACCACCCTGCACCTGGGCTGTGGGCTGGCAGGAGTCCCCTGTCCCTACCCCTGTCACCTTTCACTGACTTTCAGAGTTTCAAAGTCAAAAATGAGAAAGAAACTCAGAACAAATGGGAACCTATAAAAACTCATCCAAGCTGCCAAGTCTACAGCAGATACAATTTGCAATGGATGAGGTATTAACACCCTGAAAAATTGGGGTAATGATGTGCAGTAATATTTGTCATCACCAAGGCTGAATATGTTAAACAAAAATGTTCTGAAATGAAGCTTCTGCCTGGTAACTTTCCCAGATGTAAATATCGCTGTTGTTTTCCAAACATTCTTTAAATACCATAAGGCCTTAGTCCACTTACAGCACTAACAGCCCGTAAAATGTCATTTTTTGTTTTCTAATTAGTCTGATGATTTTTAGATTGGATTTGACAACAACAGTGAAGAAGCATCTCAGGCTGAAAAAAATTATCCCTTGGATGGCAAGTCACCCACAGCCATTCTGGTGCATCACTGGGAACCGCACAGCAGCATCCCCTCGTCCTGCTGGATGGGGACACATGGTGGGGCAGATCTCCTCCTGCACCGAGCAAGGGGACACTAGCCAGCCTTGTAGGGATGTGAAGGGGGAGATCATGCCCTTCCCGCAAGGATCATCCTCCCTTTTTGCTGGTGAGAGCTCCCTGTCACAGCGCATTTTGCACATGCCCATGGCACAGAGGGGAGCTGGAGGCAGAGCCCTGGTGGGAGCCCCGGGTGGAGCCAGGCTGGTAGGATGTTCGCCCTCTGTGCATGGTTGGTTGTTGCTGTTGTGGGTCTCATTGAAAGGGTTCAGGTGCTTGTGATTTTTAAGACACTTGAAGCCATTGCTTTTGAGGGGAGAGGAATAGTATAACTAAGCAAAGGACACCAGACTTCCATTCCTTGCTCACATGGGGTCCCACGCAGGCAGGGTGGAAACCTCTGACTCTCCCCCAGGCTCTGCACAGAGGCAGTCACATGGTTGTCACATTGCCACCTTTCCTCTGAACTCCCCTATTTTGGTGAGTGCTTTCCTCTCTCAGAGGACACCAGGTTATCCCAGTCAGTGCAACAGAAGGAGAATCCAGAGTCAATCTCTGCTGCTGTGGGCACCACACAGGAACAACTAAGTCCCTTCCCTGAGCAGGAAGAAGACACATCACTCACCCAAGGTCACACTGTGTTTTCTAATCTAACTCAATACCTCCCTGTTCTGCATGGGCAAATGGACCAGTGCCCAGCCAATGCTCTGTCCCTTGGCCAGCATTTTCCTTCTAAGTGATGCTCCAAAAGGCAGCAGGAGAGCTCTCATTCCCATACCCCCTCCCCATCACTGAGGGAAGCAGCCAATGTTTTATTAACCACCTCTCCCTCCTGTACCACTTGTTAAACTGGGTTAGGACTGCTTAAACCTGCTGTGTCAGATGTCTTCTTCTGCTGGTGGAGGGGAAGGGCCTGCAGAGGCTCTCCTGACCTGAGACACCTTTCTCACAGCACTCCTCCCGCCGTCTCGCGTAAATAGATCAGTCATCCCAGCATGGCTACGTCTTCTTTTACTCCTTCCTGTCTTTAATAATATTATCAATGTCTGGTTTAGATTTTTACTAAATATAGGGGCCAGAGCCTGGACTGGCGTCACTTCCTCCCAGAACTGGAACAGCTTGCTCAGAAGTACTTACTCCTTTTATTAATTTATCTCAGTTTGCAAAGTTGTTTGATAGCACCAAGTCTCCCCCCCTGCCCCCCTTCCCCCACGGTGACCTGGCAGCTGGTAGGAATGATGCTGCTTAAAGTCTGTCCTTGATCCATGGGTGAGGCTTGAGGTTTGGGGGTCTGCCTCTCCCAAAGCAGCCCTGAGAAGCTGGGCACTGCGTGCCAACAGGCAGCAAATTTGCAAGGAGCCTTTGGCAAATCTTTTTTCTCCTCACTGCTGATCTCCATGGGTAAAGACCTGCAACAGAGTGCCAGTGGCATCCATGTCCCTTCTGGATGAGTCTTCTTCCAGCTGCCAGGGGCCAGATCCAGCTCCAGGGCTGGCATGAACCCCCAGTACTCCTGCCTGCCCCAGGATCTGTGTGGCACCGATGAGGGGGCTGAACCCTTCGACATCCTGCTCCAGCAGGGACCTGGCAGTGTCTGTTCCCTGCCTAGGGAAGCCAGTCTGTTCCTTCTCCAGCAAAGGCAGAGGAGGAATGGGACCTCTTATCTCCAGCCTCCTCAGGAAGACATTTGACCCCATAGCCACTGTCATGGTGGTCCCCACTATTTCATGTTATTGCCTATAGATTTATTAGTCCAAAGCAATTTCAATAGGAACTCCTTGGTTTCGGGGCATCCCATAGGACATGGCACAATAGGATATCCCTGCTCCTGGGAGAAAGGGGTCTTCTGTGCTTTGAGGGCATGAGACAGACAGGGATGGGGATGAGGAATAGAAGAACCCCAGGGCAACCAGATAGCACAGAGACCAAGCCCCACAGCCTCCCCACTGGGCTGGGAACCAGATCATGGCCATGGAACAGGGAATGCTGGATCCCTTCTCCATGCCCATCCTCTCCATCATGCAGAGGTGTCTCCTGCATTTCCATGGGTGCTTTCCCTGGGCTGTGTGTCTAATGCAGCCAAGCACAGTGCCAGGTTGCCAGCTGCTGTTTGGAGAGGGGCCATGGCTTGCCTGTTCCCAGGCTGTCTCCCAGCTCTATTATTCCACGCTTCAGGTTTTTTGGCTGTGGTGGTGTTGGTGTTGTTGCTATTAAACTGAAAGGAGTAAAATTTCTCTCCTGCACCCACCCTTCTCCGTTTGCCCTGCCACCTTCTTGCAGGGCTGCAAAAGGAACTTGCAGGCTTGGAGGTGGTTTTGCAGATGACTTGAGACACCTCGAGCCATCACAAGAAATGCACGGGCCAGTCTTTACCTCAAATAACAGTGCTTGGGGAGAGAGAAGAGCACTTCTGTTCCAAGGGTTGGCTCAGTGCCAGCCACACTTTAATCATCCTGATTAGAGGTGTGTTGTGTTGCTAAAACGGCATAAAAAAGCCTACCCAAAATGAGGAGGCAGGATGGCAGGTTCTGGTACAAGCAAGGGGTGGTCTGAGGTAGGAGGATGCCTGGGAAGCACTGAGGACAGGGTCTGGGGACCTCTGGGAGCCGTGGGTGGTGGTCCTGGTCCAGCCCTGTCACTGTCACAGTTCTCTCAGCCAGCCATACTCCCAGAGTCCCCTGGCACTGCCTAGCTGGCACCAGTTTGGCTCTCGGAGGTTCAGATTTGGTGTGAGGGGTGGGGTGGCTGTCATGCACACATGGGGACACACAGAGATGTTCACACGGGCCCAGAGAGACAGACACGTGTGTGTAAATACAGACGCACAGACACACCCTGGCCCCTGCACTCCCCCCATTGCCTGTCACACACACATGCTCAGGTACACCCCAACACACAGACACACACACTCTGACACACTCATCCCTGCACCCCCTCAGGGTGTCACCACACACATGCACAAGCACAGGCACACCCACACAGGGAGGCCAATGTCCCCAACATGCACACTCACACCTCACAAACCCTGCACACACACAACCCCACTCTCACAAGGTGTCACACACATAGTGCTGCACACAGTGCTGCACGCGGTGTCACAGTGTCACACAGTGTCACACACATGCAAGTGTCACCAGTACAGTGTCAATGTTGCGTACACGCAGTGCCGCACAGTGTCATGCAGTGTCACACGTGCACACAGTGTCACACACACAGTGTCACAGTGCCACACGTTCTGTGTCACACACACACAGTGTCACACACACACACAGCCCCCTCCCCCGCCGCCCCTCCGGTGCCAGCCCGACTCTCCCGGCCAAGCCGCTTATCGCTCCGGGCCGTGACAGCGGGGTCGGACCCAGCCGGGTCCCACCGAGCCGTGGCGAGCCGTGCTCCTCCGAACCGGGCCGTGCCGTGCTGAACCGAACTGAGCCGTGACCGAGCCGAACCGGCCGTGCCAAGCCGTACCGAGCCGAACCGGACCGTGCTAGGCCGAGCCGAGTCGAGCCGAGCCGAGCAGTGCCCCACCGCACCCCTTCGCCCGGCCCGCACCGAGCCGAATCGCGCCGTGCCCATCCCATCCCACTCGAACCGCGTCGAGCCGAGCCGTGCCGAGCCGTGCCGGTGGAGCCCCCCGGGCCTGGCAGCGCTGCCCGGCGCCGCCTGCACGGGCAGGGCTCTCCGCCTGACGCAGTGAGGAGCTGCAGCCCTTCTCTTCTCGGAGGCCGGGCTCCAGCGCTGGGATTTGCTCGGCTCTGGCTGCGTTTCCCTGCCCGCCTCCTGCCCCCGGCCCGCCCGCCTGGAAGGGCGCGGGGAGCCGCAGCCGCGGGTGCGTCCGCCGCCCATCACCGCGCCTCGGGGCTGGGCGCGCCGCCGAGCACCGGGAGCCGCCGCCGGAGCAGGTAGGTGCGCCCGCAGCTCCCGCCGCAGCCCGCCCGGTCCTCCCGCGTCGTCCCCGACCCCGGGCGGAGCCCCCCGCCCTGCTTCGCACCGGCCCCGCGCCCAGTGTCGCCCCGCCGCGGCGCCCCGCGCTGCCCGGGAGCCTCGGGTGCCCGGCGAGCCAGCCCCGAGTGCCCGGCGAGCCCCGCGCAGCCCCCGGTGGCCGCTCCGTGTCGCCAAACTTTTGGCGGCTGCAGCCCAGCTTGGGGCTCCGGCGGGAGGGGACCGCGGGGCTGGCGGCGGGGCTGGCGGGGCGCCCTCCCATCCGCGGGCGAGGGGTCCCCAGGGTCCCCCGGGACAGCTCTCGCTGCCCTTCTCCCCCGGGCAATGGGGAGATCCGGCCCGGAGCAGCTCCCCGCGGCCAGGCTGGGGACGCGGAGCCGGGAACCCCACCGGCCGGTGTCCCCCCCCCCCCCCGCCCATGGGGGATCCCCACTTCGGAGTCTTCCCCCCGCCTGCGGGGCGCGCCCGAGCCGGAGCATCCCCGGGAAGCCCCCGCGGCCGCCGCTGCAACTGTTGCCTGCGGGAAGCCCCGGTCCTCCGGAGGAAAAGCCGGTGCCGCGGGCAGCAGTGTCCCCCCGGGGGTGGGGGGCTTCCGCCTGGGTCGCCATATCGCCGCGCGGAGCGCTCGGGGCGGGAGGGCCTCTCGCCCACCACCCCAAATAACCCCAGAGGCTCCCAGTCTTAGGCTGGGGGCTGTGGTACACCCAGTCCCCGAGTCTGCTGCCCTCGCCCCCCCAATCCCTTCTGCATTCCCACGCCGGCAGTTGGGACCTGCCTCCCCCCACACGCGCTCCTTCAGCGGCTATTTCTGTCCTCGCCAAACGCGCCGCACATAGAGCTTTAATTAAAGAAAATTAGTGGAGGAGGGTGTAGGGGGGTGTCCGTGCTCCGGGAAGGGGGGGGCCGGTCCCCAGGACCTCGCCGGGTGCTGCTGCCGTCGCGCTGATGGCTCGGGGGAGTCGGGGGCAGGTGCCCGCCTGCGAGTTTGAGCCGCTTTCGCTTGTTTTTTTTTTTTTTTAAGAGAAGGCGGGGGACGGGGGTTGAGGGGAACGGACACACGACGACGCGGGAACGTGTTCCTGCCCGGAGGGTGTGTTGCGGTTTTCATTATAATGACAGATGTTGCTGTAAAGTTCCTGAATGCAGGCAGAGCACGGAGCACCGGGACACCTGCCCGTCGGACTGGGGCACTCGCCCGTCAGCGCAGCCGGTGTTGAACCGCCGCCGGAGTTGTCAAAGAATTTTCTTGGCTGCGTTTTGAATGAGGATCAGCCGGGGCTGGGGGTCCTCGGGGCCCCGGGGTTTGGTGCGTGGTACCCAGGGATGCCAGGGCAGCGGAGGGCAGCCCCTCCTCCCTGGGCAGGACCCTTCCAACCAGCCCAAACCCCCGGTGGTCCCCAGCCTCCGTCCCGTTCCTTGTGGAGCGAGGTTGCTCCTTCCGTGCGTGGCGGGACCCGACGGGCAGCCGCGTCCCGGTGCTGCGGAGATGCCAGCCCGTCGGGGTGCCTCCCCTCATCCCCCCTTTCCTCCTCCAGCTCTCCCTGGGCAGAAACTTCCTCACCGCTGCTCATCCCTGCCTTCCCGGGCCGGGCAGCCGGGGGGACCTGCGGTGCTGACCACGTCCAGGATGTGATTTACAGCCCCAGGAAAGCCCCGCGGAGGGAGGGGAAGGGGGGGACCGGCATCACCAGGCTCCCCCGGGGCAGAGCCGCCGTTCCCGCCTCCCCGGCCGGGGACTCGCCTCCTCCCGTCAGCTCCGCGCGTTCCGCCGCCGTTTCGCGCTGGATTAAATATTTAGAAGTTTGCAGCGGTGAATAAAACGATCGTTAATAGAAATTGATGGCATCGATGAAAAGGGGGTGGCACCGACGATGGGAACGCCGCGGCTCAGCGGGAGCGGGCGGGGCGCTCCAGGAAGGGTTTTTAAAGGGTTTCACCCTAAGTTAAGGGTTTGTTGCTCCGAAGGCTCTGGCAGCACCCAAACTCGGGAGCTGCTCTTCATATTTCCGACGGTGTCTTTAAAGGGAAAAAGCGGATTTTTCCGCCCTGTCTAGCTGGAAAGAATAACTTCATGTTTGTGCAGATATGAGGCAATCCGCATGAGTTTAGCACCTAAAATACCCCCCTCAGCACCTCCCGCTGTGGTGGTTGGCACTTTGAAGGGCTGAAAAGCCCCCCCCAGACCTCCTGGGTTTGCCCCTGCAGCGGGGGGCAGTGGGCAGCGGAGTGCTGTCGGTGGGGGTCGTGAGCGTGTCCTCAGCTGCCCGAAGTGCAGCACTGGGCAGGGAGGGTCCCCCGTCTTGGAGAAGGCTGGAGCAGGGGTGAAGTTTAACCAGTGACCTGGAGGAGCGAGTGGCCACCGGCATGGGGGCAGCCTCCCCGGGGCGGGGCGGGAGGGGGACACATGGGACCGGCCAGGGGAACGATGCCTGGTGGCTGCGGAGCCTTGGTCCCCCACGTCGGGCTCCGCCGCTCCGCTCCGAGCTTGAGTCAGCGCTTCTGTCAGCGGCGTGGATGGGGCAGCGCTCGGCCGAGCGGGATGCGGTCCTGGCGCGGGTGCGGAGGCAGTGGGAGTGGGGGAGGAAGGACGGGCTGGGATGGGATAGAGCGGGCGAGCAGAGAGAAAGGAGGGGCGAGGGTTGCTCGGGGACCGGCCGGGGGTGCGAACCCACCCGCGCCCTCTCCGCAGCAGCCGCTGTTCGGTGGGAGCCAGCGGCGTTGGGCAGCGCCCGGCGTGGGACTGAGGAGAATGGAGGGCAGAGAGGAAAGGAGGCGACCCGACGCCCCGATGATGGGCGCTGGATGATGGTCTGTACCCCCTAGGGCGGGTCGGTGCAGTGCCCACGCCCGCCCAACCCCCTCGCCCCGCGCTGGGGGACGCTCCCCCGGCCCGGCGCTGCCCACGCGTGTCCCAGTCCGGCCGCCCCTCTGGGCTGGGGCAGCGCCGCTCTGTGACAGCAGAAAGTGGCTGGAAAGGGGCGAGGCGTCACACGCTCTGCCTCCGGGAGGCAGGGAAAGGCTGAGGGACCGATGGGAAGGCATGAATGAATGAATCTCCATAAAGAGCCCCAAGCAGCAGGGAGAGGGAGAGAGGAGGAGGAAGGAGGAGAGGAGGAGGAAGAAGAAGAGCCGGAGCAGGGCAGGCAGCAGCAGACGTGACGCCGGCAGGTAAGGGGGTGCCGGTGCTGCACGGCCCCGCAGTGCCCGGGATGGCAGGTTGGGGGGCACAGCCCAAGACGGACAGGAGCTACCGGGACCCCGTGCAGGTTTGGGGTTTTTTTTTAGGGGACGTATTTCCCTCCTGCCTCTTTGCAAAATGTGGGATTCCCCAGACTTCCCAGGACTCCTTTCCTCTCCCGGTACCCCCGCGTCCCCACTGGCTGAAGCCGGCGGCAGCTTTCGGCGGGGATTGGCACCGGCGGCCAGACCTGCCCCGCACCGGGGCAGTCCCGAACCGGGCCAGCCCGCCCAGTGGCAACGCAACTCGGCCTGGCATCTAGAGTTGCTCTGCCGGGGGTATCCAGCTTCCGCTGGTTTCAGTGGGGAGCTCCTCTCCGCTTGCTCTCCGTCCCCCTTTGCCGCTCTCTCCCTGCCGCGGTTACATAAGGCAGAGGAGCCCGTAGCCAGCGCTGACGCGGGCCGGATCATCGGGATCGCACCCTGGGATGCCCAGAGCTGAGCCCAGCCCTGCCTGGCTGCTCCCCATCCTCTGCTGCCCCTGTCCCTCTGCCCGGGCTGAGCCACCCATTGCCTGCCCCTGCCTACCGCGGGGACTGTGCTGGAGTCACGCAGGCGGGTTCTGGGGGGCACAGGTACACTCGTTCACTCACACACCCCCAGCACTGCTGCCTGCCCTTGGCTCTCCCGCAGAACTGGCCCACACTGACGCGCGTAGCCCTTGATGCACACACCCCGTCCGATGGAGCAGCCCGGCTCCCGCAGACGGGCCCACACCACAGCGATGCACCCTGGAAGTGTTTGCACACAAACACAGCGCTGTCGGTAGCACACGGGTCACGCTCTCGCACACACGTGGGCTGGTCCACGGCAGGGGCTAGTGCATACCATGGGCTACTGCTCGCCAGTGCTGGCACAGGGGTGGTGGGTGCTCTCCTCGTCCCGGACGGAGCCGGCCCCCAGCCCAGGCAGGTGCTGGGAACTCTGCTGGGAACGCTGCAGGCCTGGCAGGGCAGCCCAGGCTGGCTGCGGTGGGCAGCTCTGCGGCTGCCCGCAGCTTTCCCCTCCCTGACCGAGGTGCTCCGAGCAGGGATCAATAATGCCTTTCTGATTGGCTTCAATTCCCCATTCAAAGTAGTCACTGCATTAGGACTTGATTTTTCTCCCCTTTGACTCCTGGCCAGATTAGATTGTGAATTTGGCTGATTTCAAGCAACTGGGGGAGGGAAGAGTCATACAGCGAGCAAGAGAGAACTGAAATATCCTACAGGATCCCCTGGAGGGGAGAGAAATCAGGTCTAGATAAGAGCTTGTTCTCTCTGTCTGGCTAATGCTTTCCTGTTTGATGATCAGAAAACACAAGATCTAACCTCTCATCAGGATGCCTAACTATGAAAGGTCAAGCTTTTGGCTTGTTCTAGGTGCCAGGTTTGTTACTGCGAGCTGTGGATTATTTATTTTGTTTTCCCATCGTATGCTAAATATAGGAGTGCACAATGCATGCAAACAGAAGGACGTGGTCAGTGCTTCGGAGGTTTACGAGTCACTGTGGATGTAACTCTGAGGTTGGAGAAACTGCTATGGGGACAAGACATGGAGAGGTCCATGCTCTAGAGAGCCCAAAGCTCTCCCCTCTGTCAAGTCTCAGCCCCATCCTTGGGCATTTTTTTCCTATAGTTATTTCTCCACGCACGTGCTGGGGACAAGTGAGGGTTTTATCAGTGAAGCCCTGCGTTCCAGAGGGACAAGGGAAGCAGCAGCCAGGCACATCCCAGCCAAGCTGGTCCGGGTGGAGTTTCCCTGCCGGCTGCTCCAGGGCCGGGATTTCATGCTGAGAAAAGCCACAGCAGCGCAGCATCGCCCGCAGAGTCCCAGCTGCAGGAACTTGGCTGTGAATTGGTGTTAGCTCCAGGTGTAGCAAAAGCCTGGGATTACATAGTTTCTCACCAAAGGGCACTGGGAAGCCACGTGGAGAAGAGGGGCTTGAGAAGTAGCTGCTGCAGGGCAGTGAGGAGCTTCAGGAGGAGAGGATGTGGGGCTGGGGGCTTCCTGCAGGTAGGCTGTGCTGTTCTGATCTGTGCTGGGGCTGTGGGGGGCAGCTGGTGGAGTCACCAGCAAGGCTGTGAGGTGAAGGGTGGAGGAGAGGGGAAACTACTGCAGGGGTTGTATGGGGGGTGTGAGCAGGGAGCACAGCCTCGGGCAGTGTTTGGCATGATCTGGGACAGCTGCTGGATTTTCTTGGTGTTACGAACTCAGGGCTTGGGAAGGGTTTGAGTGAGCCTGATGGCAGGACAGCACCGGGGTTGAGTGTCTGGGTATGGGGAGATGGATGTGTGATGATCAACAGCAAACTGGGCCCAGAGGAGACTGATGGAGAGGAGAAGGGGCTGTGTGGGGCTCGGTGGGACGGCTGTGGAGCCAGGCATGGCCCAAACTGCAGGTGAGGAAGGAGGCAGAGCTGTGAAAGCAGTAGGGCTGTGAGGACCTTGGGGTGAAGGGGTTGGAGACCCTAAGCCTTGGTCCTGTGTCCGCTAAACCCTCAGCAGAGCGGTGACGGGGGCTCAGTGTGGAGAAGAGAGTGAAATGATATGTGTGGTACAGTTTGGCTACTGGAGTGGTGAGCGTGTGTATCTATCACAAGGGTCATCCGGTCCCTGACACACCCCTGTAACAGAAACAAATAATAAAAAATATCAAAGCAAGGAGCTGTGAGAGTTAGCTCCAGTTGAGGGGGACCTGGAGCCTCCGTGCACTACTCTGAGGAGCTGGAACAGGAGAGTCTGGGGGAAGTGGCACTGCAAGGGGTGTATCAGTCTGGGTAAGGGAGCTGGAGGGACACGGTTGGAAGCTGGGGAGGTGGAGATGGGAGTTGATGTGGTTATGGCACTACCCCGAGAGAAAGCTGTGTGTGTTTTAAAAAACGCCTCAACAAACAAAAAACCCCAACCCTATCAATCAGGGAAGGTTTAAATCTGTCATTTGGGCTCAGCCTCTGTACCACCTGGCACGGACCCCTGTGCAATGTGAGATTCAAGATGACCCAAAAGCCAGATAACCGCTGCTCATGAAGAGAGAGCCCTCTGCAAATGGAATTGTGGCCAGCTGCCTCAGGGAGCAGAGCATCCCACATTGCTGCCTGGGAGCCTGAGCTCCTTGTCCTGCCTGGGGACTGGTGAGGCAAAAGTGGGGGCCCAGATCTGTGACCCCTGTTCCTGCTGGGTGTGGGGTCCTGCCCAACCTGGGGAGCAAACCATCAGGCATTTGTTTAAACACACACATTGTATACGTTCAGGGCTCTCAGAAAAGCCAAATGACCACAACTCTGCTGGCTTCCCCCACCCTTCTCTCCTTCATGCTTAGAGGGAACCAGTGGGAAAATCTCCAAGATCTGTTTTTTCTCCTTTCCTATTTCAGCGTTTCTTTTTGAGCTGGACAAGAGCAATCTCTGAAGCTCATTTGTATTTTTAAATCTGCAGGAATAAGTGTATGGAAATGTATGTGTTTTACTGTATCAGCTGCTATCAGTTTTTAGCTTTATTACACTAAGTGCAGAGTTTCTTGTGGGCCAAACTCATTCATTGGATTTAATGGAGTTAAACTGCAGGCAGATTTGGCTACTTGTTTGTGTATATCTTTGTAAAATGGACAGGCAGAGATAATAAAATTTTATACTCTCTATGGCATCTTTTAGGGAAAAGTCTTCCAATATGTTTTATAAACAGCATGCAGATTTTGCTACAGTGTATGCTCATATCTAAGTACAAGGCACTTTAGTGCTGCTCCTTTTTTCCCTTTCCTAGAGCTATATGTATGCATGTGAACTTGGATTTGCCTGCGTTACTTTCTCGTGCTGCTCTCCTGACAAGTGTTTTCAGCGGTTTTAAACAATTTCACTGGATTTCTTTCTTTCTTTCTTTTGGGTGTGTTTTTATCTCTTCCTAGAAATGGTAGTAAGAACCCTAACCCTTGCTGTGAAGGGCTCAGAAGGAGGGAAGAATAATGCATATAATGCCGTTTGCTAAATACCCATAGCACTCCTAAATAGTCCCAGCTGCAAATGCATTATCTCAGGACCTTTCACAGGCACATCACAGGTGTGATACCTTTGAGGGGCTGACTTTTTTCACCCCTTTTTCCTGAGATACTGTTTTCCTCTATTTTCATGATGTGATGATACTGGTTTCTCAACCTATTCTGGGCCAGAATAGATCCTGCAGGGACTTTCCCAGTGTAATGTGGAGCAAACCGACACCTGAAAAATGTATTTCTAGGAGATGGATTTATTTTCTAATGAGGTATTTGTTTGTTGTTTTTCTAGGCTCTAAACAAATTAGACCCAGACATGTGGCTATGAGGCATTAGGAGGGGAAGCAGTTGAGAAGCTGAGCTAATTCATTATGCTTATTTTTATGACTTATCAAATGGCCATCACCGCCTCATATGGAGCACTTGGGTGTGTGGAATTGAGGGGAGAGGATATCAATATACAGCATAAATGCAAAGCAGTGGTCAGTGACAAGTATGTGAATAAATCTGGAGATCCTGGTGACAGTAAAACAAACTGTGGGTAGTGAGGTATGAGAGAGATGTGATGTCAAAGGAACCCCATAATGTATTTATAGCCCCACTCAGGATTTGCTGGGATTTCTAAATAATGCATTAATTCAATTACACATTCTTAATTAGTGTTTGCTCAAATTGGAGCAACATCATTAATTTACTGCCTCATATTTTTACTTTGCTGGTGTGGTGGGTTTCATTTTTTGACTCCTTCCCCTCTCTGCTTTACGAGACTCGTAACACTCAGCTGTGATGCTCGTGCCACAACCTGCAGCTTTTCTGGGAATGCCAGTTTTCCATTTTAGGATTTTTTGTTTGTTTTTGTGCTGACAGGGCTCACAGCCCTGACTGGACCCTGTAATTGGAGGAAGAGGGAGAAAAAGAGCCCAAATGTGAAGCAGCTTCTCTCGAATGCTGAGCAGCATCTGTTCTTGATAGAGCAGCAGCACGCTGGGGCAGGATTAGGCCTTTTGGGTTCCCCCAAACAGAGGGGATATTTTTGAGCATTTGATTTTTTTTTTTTTCCCCTCTGTGCAAACTCATGATACTTGCAGGGATGGGTGCTCCCTGTCCCTCTGGGGTGACAGCAACACACAGGGCTGCTCCTCCCTGCTGCCAGCACCGAGAGCTGCAAAGGGATGGGGAGGCACAGGGTGCTGTGTGTCACCCCATGGGAAATGCTGAGCAATAATAACACCTTAGGTGCTGTGCCCTTTATTGCTTTGTCCGGAGGGAAGATATGGACATTTTTTCTTCGGCTCCTCCTGGAAAGCAGAGCTGGGTCAGGGACACGAGTGCAGGGTAGATGCTGGTGGCCAGGGCTCTGGTCCTCAGCACAAGCCAGGTTTGTGGTTAGCACTTACCTGTAACAGATGTTTTAGCTGGTTTATTCAAGTTACAGGATGATAACAGATCAGGGAGACTAATGCAAGCCAAGGCTGCTCCCTCCCAGCTATGCCTTCCAGGAGCAGATCAACACTTGTCCCAACTTTGCAGAGAGCAGTTTGGGCTTTTCTACCCACCGCCCCGTTTCTTCCTTTTAATTTTTGTTTCTGGCTTTGGCTTCTCTTCCCCACCCTCTGCCCACGCTCTCCTCTCGCTCGCGGTGCAGCCTCGAAAGCCCCATTCATCACCGCCTGCTCGCGAGGCACCGGCAGCCGCCGCCGCTCCATTGATTGACTGCAGCGGGGAGTGAATTTGAAATCATTACGCTCCTGAGACAGCTTTTAAATATGAGGAAAATCAAGTTCTGTAAGAATCCTGGTGGAAAGGGTGTCTCCAGCCAGGGAATCCCATGTGGCACCGGGTGCTGTTTGGGTGTAGAGGAGACCCCGCTGCTCCAGACCTTGAGAGTGTCCCTGTGTGAGCTGGTGAGATGGGAGTGGGCAGGCAGATGCTAGCAGAGAATTAAGTAGAAATATTTCACTGTAGAAAATACTATTGTGTAAAGCCATCCATCTGCTGCCTGTCTAATGCTTTGCATGAATTAATGAGCTGATTGATTAGGAGAAACTTGCAGCAGCTGGGTGAGGGAAATAATTCTTTTCCTCCTGTTACAGGTGGGGAGAACTCGGAGGTGCAGAGGTTAAGATTAAGGTTTCCAAGTTGGGTGGTTGTTTTTGCATTTAGTGAAGGCTACAGTTAAGGCATTTGTCTGTGTCTTGTATTACTGATTGATCAATCTGATTTTTGGATGTGTTTTGACTTCAAGAGCAGTTGTGAGAGCTCGATATGGCTGCAGCTCAGCCCTGAAGAGTCTCAGCTCAGGGTCTGATCTTCCAGCACGTTTGTGGCAAAACAGCAGAGTCTGCTGTGGCTCTTGGCTGTGGTGTTCGTAACCAATAGTCTCTTCTCTTTATGCTGGAAAAGACAAACTTGTCATTTCTTACAATGTTGGCTGTTTAACAAACCTTCCTCTCGCCCCACAGCCTTTTTCCAGTCAAGGTTTTCCGTAAGCATCTCCCCATTCCTCACAGTATCTCTCCTGGCCACCTGCAGCTGGCAGTCAGGTTACTGATGGCTGGATGTGTGGAGCATCTCTCTCCTCCACGCTACGATGAGTGCAGCTTTTCAGGAACAGTGCATTGAGCAAATGTCACTCCACAGCCCCAAAATCTATCAAAGGAAGTGACAGTGGCTGTAAGCATTAATCATCCCTTATCATCAAAATAAAGTTGTTGCAATAGAGTATTGTCAGAGGATAAATGTCCTGACTTCAGCTCAGTGCTGGTTCCATTAATGCTGGTGGTTCACTAAGGTGTTCCAGCAGGAGATGGTAATTGTGTGGCCCAAGGACTTGTCTTGTGACATTAATTAACCCTTCCCTCTCCAGGCTGGGCAGCTGGTCAGTCTTGTTACGAGTTAAAAGCCTGGGACACTTGAGGAGTTGAAGTCGTTTATTTTCATCTCTGTGCTGAGAAGTTTGTCCCTGGCCCTGCTTGAGTAAAAGCAGGGGTATGTGGAGCAGCACCAAAAGGGCATTTCCCACTCTCCCTTCTGAGCTTTCATTGTGGGGAAAAAAGAAGGAAAAAAACCACATAAATTTGTTAAAGCAATGCTAAAAAGGGCACTGATTAAAAAAAGGTATTGAACATCTGATTTGTGGTATAAAAATACCTGCTTCTGCTTTACTCCTGCCAAAGGACATGGCTTGAAAGCAAACCTCTTAACCCTTGTGCTGGTTCTGTCCCTGCTCAGGGTGCAGCAGGGGCAAAGGCTGTGGGCAAACAACATCAAGAGTGTGACAGACAGGGCATCCATCAAGGTCAGCAGCACGAGGGATGGGACTGCTGGTGTCACTGAGCTGATTGACTCGTTGGGATGGAGAGAGGCACTGCAGTAATGTCACTTCAGCCACCTTCTCCTGGGGAAGGTGTGCTGAGTAGTGAATTGCAAGGTCTGGCGTGTGGCCCAAGGGAATGGAGAGCTGCTGGAAATCACCTTGTGTTTAAAATCTGGGAGTTCAAGTCTGTCTCTTGTGTTTTATGGCACCATTGAACTTATCTACTGTCTGGGTTTGAGCCTTTGTCCATAAGGGCTGCAGGGCCCTGGTCTGTGCTAAGAACAGGCTGTGCTTTGCAAACTGTGCAGCAGAGCAGGACACTGAGGTGGGAATGGGATGGAGCTGTGCCTGAGCAGGCAGGTGGGGCTGGAACTGCAGGGTGCACACAGGCTGGGTGGGGATGGACACCACACTGAGCCTCTCTGGTGTTACCCACCTGGCCTGGCTCCTTTTCACCTTGTCCGGGGCAACGCTGAAGCCTGGGCTGAGGAATAATACAGCTGTTTCTGGAGAACATCTGCCATAGAGGAGTAAGAGGAAAACTTTGATAAATCAACATGTTTCAGCAGCTGCCCCAATTCACAAAGGAGCAGAAATCGGGCTGTGGAGTTTGTGTAACTGCTTCCTGTGTAAAGAAAAAAGGGGAAATAAATCTGGGATGCAGTTCTTAAAGCTCCATAAGAAACCACGTAGTCATTTAGGTTGGAAAAGACCCTTAAGGACATAAAGTGCAGCCATAATGCTTTACAACCAAAGTGAACATCATGACCTCATCAAAGTTCAGAGATGTTTGTCTCATTGTTTACTGGGTGGGTCAGTTTGTTAATCTTGAGCTTCATGAACGGACTTGATGATCTTGGAGGTATTTTCCAATATAAATGATTCTATGATTCCGTAACAGATTTGCAGAAAAGTCCTCATCTGTATTAAAGTCCTTTCCAGTTTTGAACTAGATTGTAGGTTCTCTAATTCCACATTGGCTTTAAGAAAAAGCCCCAAATTTTCTGTGTGGCTTTTCCCCCTCTCTCTCAGAGAAGCATTACTAATTCATGTTACATTTTTTTTGTTCATTCCAGTTCATATCTTAACAGAACAGCCATAAAATAGCATCGTATTGCATAGCCAACACATTCTCTTTTGCACTGGAGCTCTTACATGCGGTGGTGAACAGAGTAATACATTCATTTTAATGAGGCTGTCTTGGGAATTAAGTGTATGTCACTTATTGATCTTGCTTTTCTTCCCATTTATTTTGAAATGCTGTTGTCTTTATTTTCAGCAGGTAAAATCTGAAGTGTTGTTGCAAATGTTGACTTTCTTCTGTGCTTTAGACTGTAACCAGCTCCTCAAAGCCAGGGCTTGTGGGGTCCTTGGAGCTGCTGAGTTAAAGGTAACCTGTCCTTCTGCAAACTATGTGAAAAGAGCCAGCCACGAGGACCAGATGGGAAATAACCTTCAAAGCTGGTCAGGTTTTCTGTGTCCATCTGAGAGCCCCTTATATCTGACGGCAGTATCATGCCTGGAGACCTGGCAGATGCACTCAGTGGGTAAACCTGGAGGTGAAGTGACATGCCCAGGGTTATCTGGGGTGTTGGTACCAGAGCCTTGATGGGACCAGATCCCTCAACACCTGCTCCTGCACTAACCATAAGACTTATTTCCTTTCTTTGTCCTTAGTTTTGCAGCGCAAGGAAATTTTTGTTTAATTTTAAATGTTCTCCTAAATCTCGGTGACGGCAGATTGACGCAAGCGTGTGCTGGATCAGGGCCTGTTCTCTTATGCATATGGATGCGTACACAGCTGTAAGCGTTTTCTGTCTTAAGGCTTCTGCAGTCCAAGGGAGAGATCTTCCCTCCCTGCCCACGGGTGTGTCCCCTCTCCCCTGGCACCAGGGCCAGCAGCACTGGGTGCCCTGGTCTCCAGCGTGAGAACACAGGGCTGAATTTAGATAGAATCCCTGATTGTTTCATTCAGTCATTGTCCATTGAGTTCACTAGTGAAGTTTGTGCATGTGTGCAGCCTCCTGGGACACTTGGGAGCTGGGCATGGCAGTAGGGGGAAAGCCCCAGAGTGTTGTTGTAGGATCCTCCCCAGACCACATGAACTGAGAAATTCCTCTGAGCCTGATGTTCTTGGAGGTTTTGGTGGTGTCTCAGCATATTGGCAGAGAATTATGCTGGCTATGTCTTGTCTGCCAGAGCTGGCCCAGGATCTTGCTTTTACGGGTGTCGCCACCAACTAAAATGTGGCAGCTGTGTCGGGGGAAGAGCAGCAGCTCCCAAAAAAGGGTGACACAAATGGCAAAGCAGGTTATGTTCATCCCAGCAAATGCAGATGGGAAAGTCCAGGCTCTTCATCCTTTTTCACATGTGGTATCCCCTCAGCCCTGATGCTTGCTCAGGAAATTGAAAGGTTCTTCTTCATCCCTGTACAACATCTGAACTTTCCCAGGGGTCTCCATCCATTTACCAGCATGGATTGTACCCATGAAGCTCTCGGATCATGCTGGATGCAGCCTGATGAAATTGCAAGGGAGAATATTAAAACAAAAGTGGTGGAGAGAGCAAGTCAGCCCAAGTCTGTTTATGGTGATTCCATCTTATTTAAAAGGGATAGCAAAGTATAAACCATTTAAATATTTCATCTGCAGAAGAGCCCTGAATGAGTTTGTACTACATGTGCATGTGTGACGAATGAGCAGGGATGGCAGCAGGAGCACCAGCAAACAGCAACCCTACTTGGGCCCAGGTGCATATGAGGGAAAGCGGCTGTGCTGGTTAAAGTGTTTTGTTTAAACAGGGAATTCGTATTTTACCCTTTAGTCGGTGAAAATTATCCTTGTCTTAACAGGTTGGATCTGACTATCTGGAGATGAGGGCCTCATCCTGCTCCTCGGTGCTTTCTGCCTGCTGGGTGCCCGGAGGATGCTCAAAATAGCCCCAAATCAGAGCTGTGCCTGCCCAACCTTGTGGAGAGTCACGAGGTCACTGGTGTAACTGGGAGGAGAATTTGTCCTTCTAGCTTTAAAAATAGCTGTATTTTCTTTAATGGCATTTTCCTTGGGGCAACCAGGAGCTCGCAGGAGTGTGCAGCCCAGCTGAGGTGCTGTTGAGCAGGAAGGGCTGCCAGGACAACACATTTAATCCCATTTCTAAACTGCATTTGTC